>NC_052357.1:84938986-85117178 GCF_009727055.1 Benincasa hispida
TCCTAGAATTAGGAGTTACCGCATTTGCATTGGAAAATGATTTGCTGTCGCATGAGTGTAGCATGATCGCATAGTTTGAACGCATTCTCGGGAAACACTAACTAAGGACCTTCTTAACCCGTTCCTCCGCATACTTAGTGTTTCTGCCGCATAATCAATCTTTTCTCAAATCCGCCACATACTTTTTACACTGCAAACAACAAACAAACCAATCATTAATTTATTTGTTACCACAAAATGATCTGAAAAATTATCACCGCATATTATTTTCCTTAGTCCCTGAGTTCGACCCTGGACTTACCAGGAAACTCAGAAGGATTTATACTTGGATTCTGCTGAGAAAACTTGTTGCACTATGCATTTCCATCACCGAAATTCCTTTCATTATTTCACCGCATAAAATAACGCATCAGTTGTCACACCCCTTCCCAGATTACCTTCTTAACCTATAAGAGAATGTGACGACAACAGTTATCATCCTTTTGTGGCACTTACCATCGAACTAACCGGTTTATAACATAACAACATTCAAGAACTAGCAGAACATAACACATTGAAAGCAACCTCAGGCTCCATACGTAGAAAACTCATAATATATTTACAGAACCAAGCTTCAATGGATCCCACCCTCAAGACCAGTCCCTAATATGCAACATATGTGTACAATTAATTACAAGGTAAACACCTAGACTTTTCTTCAACCATATCATTAAGTGGATGAGCAGTAGTGCAATTATCCTTAGGGGAGATGACCATTATCTGGGAGAAGAAAAAAATTTAAACGAGTGAGCTACTAGCCCAATGAGTGACTAATAAAACATAAACAACATGCTTTAAAATTGAAATTTGACAAGCAAACTCATACTTAAGACTTTCATCTTATCATAGCTTAAAACATAGCTTTTCATAGTTTTTATTTTTATTTTTTTTATTTTTATTTTTTAAAGTTGAGAGAAAACCCTTTTCCTCAATCCCTCAACATTAAACCTTAGATGGTGTGGAGTGCTCTCAACACAACCAATGTTGAATCTACCTATGTGCACGTGGTTGTTACTAAGTATCGTCATACATTAGGTACTATTGCCCGGATACCTTCTCATTGTCCTTCAGTATCGACTTCTAATAATGATCATAAACTCATACTTTGAAAGCATAACATCATAATGAAAGAACTCTTATTCAAGAGTACCTACGAGTGGAAATGGATCTTTCCAATTCATTGTGATAGAATTACCACATATACATTCAAAACATACTAATATGCATTCATAATGCTAAAGAGATCAAGAGATCATACCAGATGAAGATTTCTTCTTCACAGCGAGTCAAAAACCCGACCGTCTACCTCGAACAATCACCCCTCGGACAAAAGGAAACGGAGAAAACACCACCACTCGGAGCCCTCAGTATTCTTGGAGTGAGAATCCAAAGTGTGGGCTTTGTTCAGATTTCATAGAGGGAAGGAGGAAGAGCAACCGTACACAACGATCAAGTAAGCGGGAGAAGAGGTCGTCTATCACATAGACAAGATGCTTGATCGTTTAGGTGAAGTATACGATTGTGTAGGAAAAGTAAGTGATCATCTAAACGATCGTGTAGGAAAAAGGTCAACGATCGTATAAACGATCGTGTAGAAAAAGGGTGAGCGACCGTCCAAACGATCGCATAGGAAAAACTAAGCGATCATTTATACGATCGTTAGTAAATATCGGGAGCTAAACGATCGCTTAGGAAAAGGTAAACGATTGTTTAGTTAATAGTGCACGACGGTGTAATCGATAAGCAATCGCTTAGTAATATTGTATATGTAAGCGATAGTTCAGTCACTATCTTATAGGCACTGATTTTCTATACGATGACATTTTTTTTTTCACAATGTCCACGCACTCCGAGATCAACCCATCGTCAGCTATTTATAATGCACTCATCCGTCATTTAGAACAAAAGAGACGCCTTCCCATTTCCTTTATAACCGTCCAATGAATGTGATCTTATCATATTCATAACATATAAATTCATATCATATATTAATTATAATATTTTCCTCTAATAGATATAAATCATATTTATCCAATTTCCTCCAAATTAATGTATCTCATACATTAAGTTAATTATATCATATTTAATTAATTCGTTCAATTATATCATATATAATCAAACTCTCTCTTGTCAATTTGAGCATTTCAAACTGACCCAAGCTACCAAGGGGACCTTATGAACCTATGGCTCGAAGCTTCAACGGTATCTGAATAGTTGACTAAACTCTTTAGTCACGATATCTACCATCCATTAACTGCCAGTCATTCCACTAAAGATCGACAGTTGAACTCTTCTTGCCATAGATATATTTCCATGTCCATTGGATATAACCAATCATCAGTACGATGTCCCTTCACAGATGCTCGCAATTATAGCAGACCAATTTACCATTTTGTCCCTATAATTACATCTTCCTCCTTATGTACCACTGATCCCTCTAATGAACAATACAACATAGTCCTACTATGTGTGAACACCTCTCGGGCAATAAAAAGGTGTGAGACACCACATCGTTCAATCCCCAGGATCAGTCCTTAAGAGAGTAATCTATCTACTTACCCCTACTTTGGGGAAGGAATGAACTCCATTGGTGAAGTTGAGTTCCCAGCTCCCAAATCAGACGAGTCCCCAAAATGGTAGATTTGAGTCGGTATTCTAGCCATTTTCACCCATGTAAATCAAAGGACCGCCCTCAATGGCAAGAGTTCCCAACTCACTTAGGATTGAGGTCATGTTACCTATAGTCATTCTAATGAAGTGAAGTCTCAGTCATGAACGGTATTATATGACAAGACATTAACACATTGAGGTCAAGTCTTATACATACTCTTTGTATAGGATGCCCCCGCTCGCATATCCACTACACGAATAATTAGGATCAGACCATCTGTGACAAGTCACAACATTTGTAACAATTCCACAAAGCGGGCCACGTTCGTAGTGTTACCAGGATAAGGTTTCCCTCCTATATCTATATACTATAGACTATTTTTGTAGTCACTTAAGACATGATCTACTTGTCTGTCACTACATACATGCTTAAGTTACATAAAGACAATCAGGGATATTAAGTTTAATGGTTTATGGTAAAATAAAAAATATCTAAATGTGCAAAGTCAAGTAGTAAAGTAAATATCATTTATATTATACGTCATAAGTGTTCGTACAAAATTGTTTACAAACTACAGGACATAAGACTTTAGGGCACAAACCCCTACACATAAATCAAATGCTTAAATGTTCTTGCTATAAAGCATTACTTCCAATGCATGCTTCTTGAATAATAACTTTTGAAATACTTAAGTCATGCTTATAAACTTCTTTAAAACTAGCATGTGTTAATGGCTTTATGAAACATAGTTTGCTTAGAAATCATTTTAGACATTCTTTAACATAGGCAAGCATGAATCTAAACATTAAGTTAAGCATGTCTTACTAAAACTTAGCCTACCATAAGATGCTTTCATAATTACCTTTCTATGTGTTCAACACTTAGAAATTTCCTCGAAGTTTAAGCCTTTGATATGCGGCCAACACACATCACCATCACACACACCTATGTGCCATTCGCATGTCCTAAGCGCCCCTTCAGCTGCACATCAATGCACATACTACCCCCTATGCGTCCAAGCCATCAACACATGCCCACAAAGCCCAACGTATAGTTCAACGCAAGCTGGCACTCAACCTTGCCCTTGCACACACGTCAACCTAGTGAGTTCCTGCTTGTTCAACCCAAGCAGTGCCTGCTTGTTCAAAATTTTCAGATTCAACTTTAAGCTAAAATAACTTATTATCCAATCTTTATCTCAGAAGCTTTCCTTTTACAAATTTCTTTAAAATTGTCTTATCTAGATTACCTTAAAATTCGTGCTCATAATTTCTTGTGGTTTTGCCGGAATTTTTCATTTTCCACCTCTAGCCCAGATTCACATGAAAGCCTAGCCTTCTTCCAAAATCTTCAGTTTCCAGCTCGGTTCCTATAGAGATTTATTCTGGCAGCCTTAGAACATCAACTAGACTCACCAAGCTTTTAAATGGCTCTAAAATCACCTCATTAGCATGAGTAAAAAGCTTAAATTGAGCCTTTCTGTAAAACCCAAACCCTAATTACTTTAAGTAAGAGTAAGTAATGTGATGTCTTCTAGTGAGTTAAATGAAGCCATGGTTTAGAAGGGATAGAGGATGGAAGCAAGAAGAAATATATTCTTGTGTAGCTAAGTGTAAACACCGAATTCTAAGTTTCATAAACAACCATGTTTAGCCAAAGGAATGATATATTAAATATTTAATAAGTGAAAATCCATGTTATTTATGCTATGTTATACCAAATAATGCAACTTACATTAATGTTGCATTTATGCTATGTTTACAATGACCATGAGGATGCGTTAGTAAGGAATGTGTTTGGGAAACTAAGTTATTAAGAGATAAAAATATGCAAGCAAGTAAGTATAAATAGCTCAGTATCGAGGTACAGAGCTTAGACTAAAATGTGAATAACTCAGTACTGAAGTACATAGAGAAGGTACTGAGGCCTTGCCCTAGAATTTGAGTAGCTCAATACTGAAGTACACGAAGAAGGTATCTGAGTAGTAGTACCTAAGATATGATTGTACTTAAACTAGAATCACATGAATGAAAGAAAAGTTATGATTGATAGTGTCGAGAACACTCCATTCTAGCCATGAATTGATGTTGAGGGATTGAGTAAAGATTCTCTCTCAACTAAGAACACAAGTTATGATTGTTGGAAGAGAACAATAGGAGTTTCTTCCTAGTCAAGTAGCAACGTAGTAAAGAATGATAAGGAGTGAGCAAAAAGACCACTCTAGACTAATAGACTAAGGTATAGTCTAGAAAAATAGGAAAAGTACTATGTGATGTTTGATTTGTCAACAAGTGAAACCTGGAAGGCAAAGGCCGGTAGGATTACTCAATCCACTACTGGTACCTGAGTGGAAGTCGGAAGTCACACAGGTAAACGTAGACTTTTCACTAGAAATAGAATGTATAGCAGGTTTGCTCAGAGTTTAGTGACAAACATGAAGTCTATTCTAGTGAATTCAGAGGAAAGGATATAATCTAGAGGAGATCCTAGTCAGATTAATCCTAAGAGGAGGGAAAAGATGAGCAATAGTGAGCTCGAAATGTACCAGGGGTACATTGAGTATAAAAGTAAAGAATAAAATGGTCAGCAGAAAACAAAAGGAAAAGGTCCAGATCTGCTGATGTTCCACGTAATAGCTCGAAGTTTGAATTGTAATTGAGCTAGAGACTAGTACAGTTAAGAAAACCTTATGTATACAGTATGGTAAGTCGCAGTTGGGAAATGTTATAGTACAAAGAATGTTTTCTCCGAAGTATGGATAGAAAGGATATCCTAAGAAGAGTTCCCTCGGTTAGGTCGAGAAGTCTAGTTAACACAAATATTGATTTCACAACTAGCAAGTAAATAAAAGGTATGACAACTGGAAAAGAATGTTCCAATGGTATTGTTAGGAAATGGAAAAGGACCACCCTAGTAATAAATGAATGCTATGATTCAATGGAAAATGGAAGAGTCATCAGAGGATGTGACAAATACAGTGAACTATGATGACCAAGTTGTTCATACATACTAGTATTATTTACCATGAACAAGTTAGTATTGGAGTAATGCAGTGAAAGCGTAGTAAAAAAAAGGGAAGAAGAAAGAAAGGAGGAAGGTTTTAAATTTACGACCAAAGGATGTTGTCAAAGTCTAAGTTATAAGTAGGTTCGAGCAAATTTCGAGGACGAAATTTCTTTTAGGGAGGAAGAATTTGTAAAACCCGAATCCTAATTACTTTAAGCAAGAGTAAGTAATGTGATGTCTTCTAGTGAGTTAAATGAAGCCATGGTTTAGGAGGGATAGAGGATGGAAGCAAGAAGAAATAAGTTCTTGTGTAGCTAAGTGTAAACCCCAAATTCTAAGTTTCCTAAACAAGCATGTTTAGCCAAAGGAATGATATATTAAATATCTAATAAGTGAAAATCCATGTTATTTATAGAAGTTGTTGAGAAAGGAAAGGAAAAACAAGTTAAATAAGGAAACTCACTTATTGGTTTGGCACAGGGCGGTTAATCCTTGAATTCGGGAGGCAGCAGGAAGATTAAAAAGAAGAGGATCTTCGAAAGCTTGGTTTCGGCAATCTACGTGAGCAAATTTAGTGAAATTAGTGTTATTTGAAAGTTGTGAGAATCTAGTTTTCAAGGTTGTCTTGCCGACAGAAAGTGATGAAATTACAAAAGAGATAGAATCTCGGATTAATCAAGGCTCTAGGTGAAGATTGAAAGCTTTAGGCCAAACAATAAGGAATTTTTGGCTGAAAATTTAAGGTAAGAAAGCTAACTCAATTCTAAACACGTTTGTAGAAGGAAGTTCCTTCAAAAGAGGTCTGAATTTTGAGTTATGAATTTGTGAAGTTGTAACAGAGAAGATGTGCATAAGCAGACAGCTGTTTGGGAAGAACTAGCAAAAAACTCGTATGGAGAATGAGGATCTCGCTTATAAAGGAAATCTCGCTAATTTTGTGTTGAGGATCTCGCTAATGAAGGAAATCTCGCTAATTTTGTGATGAGAATCTCGCTCTAGAAGGAAATCTCGCTAGAAATTGGGCTGAATCTCGCTGGAAAGGTGAGTATCGCTAGGATGAAGGATCTCGCTCATGAGAAGGATCTCGCTCATGAGAAGGATCTCGCTCATGAGAAGAATTCACTCATGATGAGTATCCCACTGGTAAAGCTGTCTTTGATGATGAAAGTTCTATTTGAGGTATTTTTCTAGGAATTCTAAGTAGTTTAACTGGAAATTATGTCCTTTCAAGCCAAGAAGAGCTAGGAGAGGCGTATAACCCGCTAAGAGGCCAACGAGCTGTGAGTGACTATATGATGAATTGATGTTTTAATGAGTTAGAAATCATGATTTCCTTGAAGTTATTTCTCATGCTAAGGGTTAGAAACTATGATTTCTTGAAAGATTTTTCTCATGCTAAGTGTTTAAATGAAGTACCAAGCAACATATTGTGAAACTGTTTCTCATGCTAAGTAAAGCATGTTTTCCATGGAATTGACATGATTTAAATATATTATCTTGTCCAAATACTTTTAGCATGTTTAAGTAACTCTATTTTTATGATGAACTAGTATGATGATTTGAGCACTAAGCCTTAGTGTTCAACTAAATGTTTATGACTAGTTTTACTTCAAACGCGATACCAAAGGACATTTGAGAAGGTATCTGGCCAACTTGGTACCGAAGGACATTCAAGAAGGTACCAGACCAACTTGATACCGAAGGACATTTGAGAAGGTATCTTAGCATCTCGATACTGAAGGACATTTGAGAAGGTATCTGAGCAGAAGTACCTAAGGTATGATGGTACTAAATTATAACCACGTGCAAGTAGGTAATACGATGTCGAGGGATTGAGCAAAAGGGTTTTCCCCGACTAAGGTTGACGTTGAGGGTTAGATCTAGTAGTTCACTCTCAACTAAGGATAAAGGTAGTTATATCTTCTCCTAGGCTAGAAGGATAGTTTGGAATTCCTAATGCTTATGAATGTTTATTAACGCATGATGTTACTAATGTATGAGTTTTCCCAAGTATGTTTTCCATATCTAATGCATGCTAATAGATTTTACAAGCTAGTTCAACATGATTTAAGCCAACTTATTTTACAAAGTATGAAGCATGCTTTAGGGTTAAAGCTAAGGTTGAATAAACCTTGATGTACTATGTTTTAAATACCTAAGGTTGTCAAAGTACATGCATTGGTATTCCTAAACATAATGAAAAGGGATACTGAAGGTAGGGAAGGTATCCTAAAGAGGTTTCTATGCTATATTTGAGAACTATTCTTTTAATGCTCTTCGAGAACTTGATAGCTTAAGTGAGCTGGATACTGAAGGTAAGGAAGGTATCTGAATAAATGTACCTAAGGTGTTGACAGTACATAGAAAACTTCAAGTGTCGTAGGTAGTTCTGAATGAGAGGCAGAAGTATGGGTCTTCTAGGCTATATACCAGCAAAGGGAGGTAGATGTATGGGTCTGTTCGCTGGTAACAGATGTTGGGAGCTAGAGCGATGTATGCTCGTTCTTAACTAAGGAATAATGATGTTTAATGGTGGTGTTAAAGGTTTTATGTACACGTCTGCTTGGTATATTTTAGTTTCAGTATTATGTTTTCAAGCTTTTTATTTAAAGCATGATATTTATATTTTTATTAAGTCACTCACTGGGCTTCTAGCTCACGTTTTCAAATGTTCTTCTTTTTCAGGTAGCGGTCAATTCCTAAAACACTTTTCTACTGCTGCTCTGCCACTCAAAGAAACAGGTTGAAGGAAGCGTAATTGAAGACCTATGTTAGTTAGTACACATGTGTCTGTCTAGTGACTAGTATTCTTGATGAGGCTCACTAGGTTCTAATATCCATGTATGAACAATGCTGCAAAACCTTGTAATGTAAATGTGTTAAGTTCTGAGTTAATATGTATGTATTCAGGGTTTGAGCAAAATTTAACAGGTAAGATGGGTAGTAAGTGCCAACAAAAGGGTTGGTAACTGCTGCAGTCACTATTCCATCCAGGTTAAGAGGGTAATCTGGTGCGGGGTGTGACACTTTCAATTGAAGCACCCCTTTTTATACCAAGCTCTACATGTCTTCAAGCATTCTTAAGCTATCAAATCAACCACTAAGTGGGATTAACTCCTTTAAGCTCGATAGTTGGTTCATTATAATCGGTGACTGAGCTGCTAACCACCATTTGATCAACGCATGGCTTCACCTTTTCTTGGCACAATCAACGCATGCCCCTTGGCCCACGCATGGCTTCAACACAACTAGCCCCTCACTTGGTCTAGTGCCAATGCCTACTTTCCTTTGTCCTGGCCTTAATTTGAACAATGCATAGACTTAACTAATGCATGACTCAACCTCATCGCATAGCTCCCTTGCTAGTGTCATCGTGTACACTAAGTGCTACCGTATACCACTTTTGATCGCATGCCTTGTGCCCAATGCCTGGCCTAAGGCCTTCCTTGCTTGCAACTCATGCTTAGCTAACACCTCATCGTGCCCATCGCCTATCACACTTTCCTTGGACATCATTAGCTAACTAACCTCACATAAGCTTGTTCAACGCATTGCCTATGCTAGCGTATGGAAACCTTGTTGGGAATGTCCCAGAACTTGTAGTTCGTGTTAAACATTCTATTTTATCAATAATAATGACTTGTTGATTCTGCATCTTATTCTGAAAATCGAACAAACGCATCCTTGGCTATAGTCTGAATGCTATGACTTTATGTAGTGATATAAATAGGATTAAGTTGACAGTATATAGCCTAAATGGTTTAATAAGGATATGGATTAAATTGGGTATCTCATCTTAATAACACTATTGGATGCGACCCACTCTGTAGTTGTTACAAGAAGTTGTAAGGTGCTACAAACGATGTGATCCACAAATCGTTCATGTTGAGACATTTGAGTGTGGGCATCCTATGCAATGAGTTTGTATATAGACTCGATCATGAAAATAGTCACTTTTATTTATAACGACTGTTTACTGTTAAAACTGACTATTTCATATATTATATAACCTAGGTTAACTCGATCTTAATCCTGAGCCAGCTATGAACTCCTATTTGTTCGAGATTATCCTTTGATTTGCAAACGGTGTGAGTAGTCCAATAGCATTGCTCAATAAGCTTACCATTTTGGGGATAATACCAGATGAATAGCTGGGGACATAGCCTTGCAAGATGGAATTCACTCCTACCCTATTTAGGGTTAGCAGATAGGTTGTTGTCTTAAGTACTGATTCTAAGTCTTTAACGATTAGGGCCCCGCCTTCTCAAGATAGAGAAAGGATTTGATTCATAGAGATTATGAATTAGAATTGTTCATTAGAGGATCAGTAGAAACTTAAGGAACAAGATGTATTCATGGGGGAAAAACAATATTTTTGACCTAGCTGTGATTACGAACAACCTGTGAAGGATCGACTTACTAATTATGGTTATTAAGTGGACATAATATATCTACAGTGAGAGGAGTTCAACTATGGGCTATAGTGGAGTGTCCCATTAGTTAACGAATGGGGGTTAGTGATACTTGATTTCATGAAGTAGAAATATGGATGGTATGCATTGATGAAATTTCGTTGTGCACTCAAGTTTCCCCAGCGGAATCCAAGTGTAAATTCCTCTGAGTTTCCTGGTAAGTCCAAGGTTGAACACAGGGACTTGTGAAAACAAATTGCGTTGATAATTTTTATGAAATCCTTGCGGTAACCAAGTAAATAAATTGTGGGTTTGTTGTTTGATTGCGTTGACAAGAAATAAATAAACAAATGTGGCGGAGTTGAGAAAAGACAGTTGCATTGATAAATGCAATGAGTATGCGATGAACGGGTTGAGAAGATCTTTAGCTAGCATTACTCGGGAATGCATCAGACTATGCGATCATGTTACAACCATGCACAACAAGTCATTTTCCAATGTAAATGCGATGCTCTTAAGTCTAGGACGCATGTGTTGAATGAAAAAGTATCCATAGAGCTTATCCCCTAAGTCTCTACTCTTGTCCTATGCAATGATACAAAATGCATGAAAGCAAGGTGACCGCATACAATCATACCCTATCTCTAGGATGCATGCGATGCATTGATAACAAATAATGCTCATTCTTAAGCTCCTATCTCTTGATTATATGTTCTAATCTGGTTCTTCCGAGCCTAGATTCTAACCTAACCTTCCCAAGTCTAGATCTTGTCCTTAGACTACCCTCCCGAGTATCTCTAATGGACGAATGAAGCATACATAATACAAGATAATCGCAAGAATGAAAATTCCCTAGTTGTGCTAGATAAATGCTTTTCAACCCATTCAACTGATTTAGCTACTCATGCATGAATAACAGAGAGTGAATAGATATAGAGAAAGAATTCCATTCTTATAAATGAGTTGAGTACAAAATGACAATGGAAGTTAAAAGTAGAGAGCCTGGTAGCAATTCCTTGCTGCCTGAGGCTTTTTACACTGAAATCTCTATTCTGATCTAAAGATGTTCCCACTTCCACAGGCATCAGCCCTCTCTCTGTCCTTGAAGCTTCCGGTGCTCTCCCAAACTTATCGGAATGATCTGCCGGCACAACTTCCTCCCTCGCGTCCGCCTTACAATGAAAGAAAACTAAGAACAAAGAAATGTGAACTGAAGTATGAAATCTCTAACTGCTGAACACGTGAATCCCTTCTCTGAAGAATGCCCTTGGTATTTATAGAGCATCCATGGTGAAAGGCAGCTTCTTTCTCATGGTTGTACAGATGGGATGACTTTAATTCCTGACTGATGCATCGAATAATTGTCCCCGAAAAAGATGAATGTACTTTGTGACCATTATCGGCTGTCAACTTAATCGGATTCGACTGTCATCAGCTTTATGTCCCATCACGCTTAATTAGTCTTTCACCCGGATGCACCCACCATGTTGTGCTGACCAGGTTGCAGCGATCCTTCTCGGGCGAATGTTTGTGAGCACGATCAATGCAAAGCCTTGCTGGGAAGTTACGCTCAACCAATGATTTCCTATGATCGCAATTCTTGCATTGTATTAACGCATATTCTGCACAAAAATACAAAAATCAACAGTTCTAATGCGATAAACGCATGCGACCGCAATATTATGAAAACGATGCTTAATGGATGCAAGTTAACATATTTCATCAAAGCAATCCAACATTATTTAAGAACTTAGCACTATGATAACGTGCATTTCTGCCCGTTATTAGTTAGATCAGACTAATGAGTTTAGTCGATTAATCTCGAATCGTTGGAGTCCATGATTTGTAGGTCCACAAGATCCTTCTACTAGCTCGTAAATGGGTAAGCTTTGGAAAAGCTTGAGAAATTAATTTGAAACATTCAAATTAAACAGAATAAGAGAATATATATTTAAATAAACTGAAAAAAGATTTTCTAAAATTAATTTCATAAATTAATTTTAGAAAATCTTTTTTCAGTTTTATTAATCAAAATTGATTTGAAAATTAAATTTTGATTTTGAAAAGGAAATTGGAAATCATTTTTGCATGAAATACAAAATGGAGAATGTAGTTTTTCCATTATCTTCATCTTCTTGCTCACACAAAGGCCATTAACTTCTTTTCATTAATTCTCCAAGCATGAGCTGCAAGCCATGCAATTCACTTCTTTTCATGTTCATCTGCAATAGATAAAGAAGTTTGGAGTTATTTGAGGAGTACTAATGCAGAAATTTTGAGAGAAAATCTCTATGAGAAGAAAGAGTTCTTCCATTCGGCTGATGTGTGTTCTTCACTGTTCTACATCAATTCAAGTTGTTCTTGAGTCCCACGACTCTGCCTAAAGCTCCAAGAGAATAATGGGGAAGACTTTGAGGTGGTTCACGATGATCTTTTGTGAAGACTGCTACTGTACAATCAAGATCTTGGAGAGTTCTTCAAAGGTATGATCTTAAAACCCTCTTTTTAGAAAAGCATGCTTTAGTTTCTGCCAAAATTAGTGAATTTAAATGCTTATAGATCCTTGATACTTCTGATGCATAATATTTAACTCTTTTAAACCTCACGACCACACTCATCTTCATGGCATGGTCTCATGCCCATCACTGATTCAAATAACCTCTACAAGCCTTGGCTACTGCACATCCCAAGCTCTATGGACCAACGCCTCAAAATTCAATGCATGGCCATTCTTGGCTTTCATACATTAAGTTGGCCACAACTAAGTTATAGGGAATACGTCTCATATCCTCAACTTCTTGAGGTGTCTTAGGACATTGTTCCTTAGACAAGTGAACCCCGTGCTCGAAAGGTAATAAACCCTTCTTAGAGTTCTGCATTGAATATCGAGTCAACATTTTTCGACATGAGTTTCTTGAGACAGAGCCAGTGTTCTGTTCTTACAATCCCTAATGATTTGGATCCCAAGTATATATTGCACCTCTCTCAAATCTTTCATTTGGAATTGGGCTGCCAGCCATTCCTTAATATCAGTAAGGAACCCTGCATCATTGTTAGGTCTTTAAAGGATATATATTTTCTATGATAATTTCCTTAAAATCATGTTGATTATTTGCTTTTAATTCTCATTTTGTAGGTAAAATGGTCCCCTAGGTGTTTAGGACTCATTTCGAGAAAATTGGGCCAAAAGGATAAAAAAAAATTTTACCAAGAAAGTCAACAAAATTGAAGAGAATCAGAAAAATTACCAAAATGCCATCAAGCTTCAGCTTCATGGCCCTAGAAGAAGCGTCGAGCAATGCTTGAAGACAGAAAGCTTTTTTTTTGTTGCAAAATAGGGCAGCGTTGCAATTCTCTCCACGGTGTTGCAACACTCCGAATTTTGACTCGATTCTTCTTGCGCGTACCTCATGTAATGCAGCATCATGTCTCAAGCGCAATGCTTCTTGGCTTTTTGTGATTTAGTGTTGCAATGTTAGCCTCAGTGTCGCAATGCTACCCTGCAAGTATAAATAGTTTTTCTTTCATTTTTGCAAAAAGAGGAAGCACGATTTCAATGGAGGCTGGAATTTCTCTATGTATTAATTAGTCTCTATGGTAATTTTGTTTCCTACTTAGGTTAGATTTTGATTTTTGTTTTAATTGTAATCAACAATTTATAATTCTTCATGAATTTGTCTATGAATTTGTTAAGTATTCAATCTTGTTTCTATTTCAAGAGTTCTTGCAAATTCTTTTGAGTTTTCTACTTGTCTTTATCATTTACAATCTGAATTGAGCATTCTTGAATCTGTTTTTAATGCTTGAAGCATGTTGAATGATCTATATCTTGAGCATGTTTAGCCTAGATGCTTGGTTTTGTCACACTCATGATTGAATGTGTTGATTTTAATGTGTTCGATAGAATGTCTAGCCAAGATCTACAAGAGGCAATAGTAATTGTGTGTTTAATGGCTATCCTAAGATGCACTAATTACTAGATTTGAAGAAATTCCGGCCAATTAATTAAGCTATCAAAACAATTAATCGGCGCAATTGAATCCTAGAACTTAATGCGCGTGTTTTCTATTCTATATGATCGCTATCGACCCAATAAAGGTAGAAGCATATAGATTGATTAGAGTTAGAGCTATCCTACCTTAATTAATGATTAGGACGCTCTCTTGACTAGTTTAATGCTAGTTGTCCACCTTTGTAGAGACTAGTTTAATCTACTTAAGTAAGTAGTTGCGAGCTTGATCCGATTGTGAATTAAATTTGTAGAATTCAATGATAAGAATTGCATTGAATGTCTAACTTGGATTAGAAGCAAAATTGTTCTAAATTTGGTTATAATTATCCTTTGTCTTTTGATTTTTAGCATGTTTCTTGTCTTAATAAAAAAACCCCCGTTTTATAGCTTTTATAGTTAAGCTTGGTTAAAGAAAAGATTAAATAACATTTCCCTGTGGATCGACCTCTTACTTCCACTTTAACTACGAGTTAGTTAGGTTGTTGTTCGAGCTTTATAAATATTGTTTATTTCGGGTTAGGTAGAACTAATGACACCTACTTAGCTCCGAACAATCATTCCTAATGAGTAGGATATCATCCACATAAAGTACAAGAAAAGCTACTTTATTGTTGATGATTTTCTTGTAGATACAAGGTTCATCAACGTTTTGATCAAAACCAATAGATTTGATCACTGTATCTAACCTAATATTCTAAGATCTGGATGCCTATTTCAACTCGTAAATGGATCGATTTAGCTTACAAACTTTTTACTTTTGACCTCAAGTTGAACCCTTCGGGCTGAGATATAAAGATGTTATCTTCAAGATTACCATTGAGAGAAACAGTCTTGACATCCATTTGTTATATCTAATAGTCATAATATGTGGCTATGGACAGGAGAATTCTTATAAACTTAAGCAAAGAAACAAGGGAAAAAGTTTTCTCATAGTCAACCTCTTCCCTCTGAGTATAACCCTTTGCTACAAGTCTAGCTTTAAAGTTCTGTATCTTTCCAGTTACATCTCTATTTCTTTCATAGATCCATTTGCACCCTATGTGTTTTACCCCTTCAGGTGGATCTACAAGATCCCATACTGAATTGGAATACATAGACTCAATTTTAAGGTCCATGGCTTTAATCCATTGGTCATTGTCTATGTCATTTATTGCCAATTTATAGGACAATGGATTCTCAACACTATCATCTAGCATGGCAACCTGAGTTTTAATTAAACCCAAGTAGCGGTCAGGTTGAATCACAAGCCTCCCACTGTGTTGAAACACTCTCAACAATTGAGAAGGACGAGACTGACTTGAAGTGCTGACTTCTTCATTAACTCTTGATGAAGGACCAACAGCATCAACAACCCTTGTTGATTCTTTAGTAGCTTCACTTAATCCCATTTTGCTTTATGGTTTATGATATCTCATGTGGTCTTCCTTTAAAAATGTAACATTTTTCGATACAAACACTTTATTTTCTTGAAGGACATAGAATAGACCACCTCTTGTTTCCTTAAGGTAACTGACAAATTGGCATAATCTTGAAAGAGGTTCCAACTTCTTAGGATTTGTCACTAACACATGTGCAGGACAACTCCAGATTATGAAGTAACGTAAACTCAGTTTATGCCCCCTCCATAACTCAAAAGGTGTTTCAGAAACACTCGAAGGAATATTGTTCAAGATGTGAACTATAATCTCTGCTGCATGCCTTCAAAAAAAGTTAGGCAATTTAGCATAGTGATAACTTGTAGAAATACAAGTTATTTATACTGGCTTATCTAGATATTGCGGCCGAAAGAGAATAAATATACGCCAATTGTATGAAAATTAGCTTAGAAATACACTAATTCTAAATTATCATAATTACACCCACTAACATCATTAAGATGAAAGAAAAGGAGATTTCTACTCTGTTTTGCAGGAAACCAAGTCACCGCTTGCGATTAAGGCTCAAGAAAAACTGACCAATGCATCTCTGTCACATTGAACCCATCAATCAACAATGAAAAGAAGATTAACGCAATGATGGCGCAATGCGACAGTCAATCCAGAACTAACTTTCAACCGCATGCGGTAATAAAAACAACACCGCATGCAAACACTCGATCGAAAGATGCAGCTGAGCAACACAAATGCAGAGGATTACGTGTACACCTAACGATTGTGTAGATTTGACGGTCTGATTGCATAACAGAAGGAATAATATCTCTCCATCTTCGGAATTTCCATAACAACAAGTGGGGACCACAAGGCCGGAGTTAAAGATATTCACCTATAAATACCCCATAGAATTCACAGAAAAAGAGGTTACTTGATACAGAGCTAATTTCTGCTATTATATTGAGAAAAAGGTTGAGCTGAGTGTTAAACTGAAGAAATCCAAGAAGAAGAAGAGATAAGGCCAAGAGGTGAGTCTCAGTGTTAACCTGTCAGATCCCTGCCTCGAAGCTCTATACTCAGATCCCTGCTATCGGTTGAGCAAGCCTGAGAGGGAAGCTCATCGTTCCACACGATCCATCCATTCCGGCAAGTAAATTTCCATCAAAATCGATGCGGAGACGTTTGCACTTGTTTGTATTTGTTTCTATCTCTTTTCATCATTGTATCTCATCTTCTTTATCTCTTCATTCATACACCATGTATCATATGTTAAATAGATATATTGAATGTCTCGATCATTTTCATTACCACTTCTCTATCTATTTTTGTTCTTCCATTTATCGTTTTCTTCATGAAGTGTTCTTAATCCCCTAGTAGTCAATATGAATTAAACGAGTACTAGATTTATGTTCGCTCATCATAGAACAAACCATATATAATACGGTTCTATTTCTCCTTTCTGATACACCATTTTGTTGAAATGTACCAGGTGCTGAGAGTTGGGATTGAATCTCATGTTCTATCATATAGTCCAGAATTCTAAATCCATGTACTCTCCACCCCGATCAGGTCGAAGTGTTTTAATTGTCCCATTAGGTATAAGTAACCATACCTCAAATTCTAAAGGCTTCAGACTTATGTTCCATTAGGTATAAGTAACCATACCTCGAATAATCATCTATGAAAGAAATGAAGTATCTGTACCCTTCTCTAGCCTTTACATTCATTGGAACACAAAGATCGAGTGTATGAACTCTAAGGACTTTTTGGCTTTATAACCTTTTCCACTAAAAGGTTTTTTAGTCATTTTTCCTTCGAGATAGGATTCACATGGAGGTAATGAATCATCTTCTAACTTACTTAGAAGTCCATTCTTTACCAATCTCCCGATTTGGCCTAATCTCAAATGCCAAAGATATATATCATTATTACATGGAGAAATTATTCACCTTTTTGTTTGAGCATTAGCAGTTCTAAACATCTCATGATTTAAAAGTGGTTTTGATTCAGTTGGTCTTAACACATGTAAGTTGTCTTCTAGTTTAACTGAACAAATAGTCACACCATTTTTCATAATAAACGCTTCATTTGAAGTAAAAGAAAGAGAGTACGACTGTTCAATTAAATAGGTAATAGAAATAAGGTTTCTCCTCATTTTGAGAACAATGTATAAGTTTTCTAAAAACAAAAATCTACTTTCAAAAACAACTTAGTAGCTCCCACTGCACGAGCTGGAATGACGTCTCCCGTTCCAACCTTGAGCATCATTTCTCCCTCTTAAAGCTGCTAGAAGGAACTAACTCCCTTAAAGAAGAACAAAAGTGATTAGTGGCTCGTGAATCAAGTATCTAGGCATCATGCTCATTTTCCACTAAAAAAGTTTCTTGAAAAAGTAAATTATATTTACCTTATTTCTCTTTCTTCTTCTCAGCAAGGTACTTGGGGCAACTGCATTTCCAAGGACCATCTACATTATAGTGGAAACATTTGCCCTTGTCAACTTTAGCTTTACCCTTGCCTTTTCTAGCAACGGGAGCGTTCCTCTTCCCTCTTTTCTTTTTCTGGATCTTCTTAGAACTAGAGCTTGAACAAACAGACTTAGTTCCAGAAAATGAACCCTTATGGAAACTTTTGGAATGGGCAATATTTACCTCTCCTTCTACTGATCCCTTACCTTTCATAGGGACTCAAAAGTCTATAACTCGTTTAGGAGGGTAGTCAGATTGTACTGTATTTTGTTCATAACTAGGTTGCTCTGAAATCGAACAAAACTCTTCAGAAGAGATTCCAAAATAAAGGACATCTGACTGTGCTCATTGATGATCGTACCGTTCATTTCGACAACATTAAATTGGAACATCAGGTTGAGAATATGTTATCTCATTGATTGGCTCTCTTTCATGTGCACATTATAAATGTACTTAAGGGCCTCGTGCCAGATCTAAGTGGACAATTGTCCAAGCATTTTTTGGAGGGACTCTATGATCTGATGTGCAGATATCATGGCCTCATACTTCTTGTTATGAACATCAAATAGACTTTCCAAGATGTAGACTCAGGCCTTATCATTGGCCTTCGTCCAATGATCATAAGCATCATTCAACACTTGGGATGCATTTCGAGCGAAGACTGGATGACATTTCTCTGTCAAGACAAACCGCAGATCATCAATAACTAGAATCGTATTTAGGTTAGATTTCCAAGTTGCATAGTTTTTACCCGTTAATTTTTTATTTTTAAGCAAAGATATGATTGTAGAAGACATGCTGAAACATGCAACAATCAATTGAGCGTATTACTTATATTTTTCATAACCCATTACTTAATAATCCAACCAATTTAGCAAAAATATATAAACTCATATACCCTAATTAAATTATTAATTTTCGTTTTTGCAACGATACTTTAGAGGTTTAGAGCAACAACCACCAAAAGGTGATCAACTACTTCTCCCCTGAATTGAGACAATCTCAGCTAATCACTAACACTAGGATAACTCTTATTCTATAGTTTTAGCTACTGTTGTTTCGGTCAAGGATTCATTAACCAACTTGATTCATCTCGTAAGTGTGACCCTCCCATTTTAGAATCCCAAAGGTATGCTTCAGCAGGCTACCAAAGGGAAAGACAACTATTGAAGATTAACCTAAGAAACCCTATCCATTGCTGGAGTTTGCATTGTTCTAACCCCTATGATCAGGCCCTCCGAAAGAGATGGTCGCTCTAGGAAGACATGCAGGTGGACCATAGGAATCTCATAGTGCAACCTAATGAAGGAGACCGTAGGATACATTGACACGCATCCCTTGTTGGGAATGTCCTAAAACTCGCAGTTCGTAATCATGGAAACATATTCTATTTATCAATAAAAGTATTATTGAAGGATTTATTCAATAAAAGTGTTATTGAGATTAAAATTGCATTATGTTATAAAATCCAATAAACAAATCCATGGCTATAGTATGAATACTATAACTTTATGTAGAGACATAAAATAGGATCAAGTTATAGTATATAGCTAAAAAAGTCCATAAGTATATGGATGAGATTGGGTATCTCAACCTGGGGACACTATGAATGTGGCGTACTTTGTATACTGATACAAATGATGTGATCATGAAATTTTTCATGTGGAGACATGTGAATGGGTGCATCCTATGCAAAAGAGTTTAGTCTGGAAACTTGTAGACCAACCATAAATGGAGTAAATGAATAGAAGCCATGGACCTAGAAATGGAGTTAATGTACTTCAATTCTGTCTGGGAACATGTAGATCAACCAGATGGGGTAAAACCTATTGGTTGCAAGTAGATCTACAAGAGAAAACGAGACCAAACTGGTAAGGTGCAAACCTATAAAGCTAGACTCGTGGCAAAAGGTTTTACGCAAAGAGGGGGATAGACTATGAGGAAACCTTTTCTCCTGTTGCCATGATTAAATCAATTAGAATGCTTTTATCCATTGTTGCTTACTATGATTATGAAATCTGGCAAATGGATGTCAAGACAACCTTTTTTAGTGGTCATCTTGACGAAAGTATTTACATATCTCAACCAGAAGGGTTCATTGAATAGGTTCAAGAAAAAAAGGTTCGCAAGCTTAATAGATCCATTTGTTGATTGAAACAGGCATCTCAATCCTGGAATATAAAGTTTGACACTGCGATCAAATCTTATAGCTTTGAACAGAATGTTGACCAACCTTGTGTTTACAAGAAGATAGTCAATGGTCTTTCTTGGTTCTTTATGTTGATGATATCTTGCTCATTGGGAATGAGATAAGGTTCCTTGCTGACGTAAAGAGATGGCTAGCATCAAAATTTTAAATGAAAGATTTGGGAGATTTCCAATATGTTCTTGGAATCCAAATTGTTCGAAAACACAAAAATAGAACACTAGCATTATCTGAAGCATCTTATATTGACAAGATGTTGTCAAGATATAACATGCAAAATTCCAAAAAAGGTATGTTACCTTTTAAACATTGAATTCATTTATCTATGGAACAATGTCCTAAGACACTTCAAGAAGTTGGGGAAATGAAAAGAATTCCTTATGCATCAATAATCAGAAGCTTCATGTACGCCATGTTATATACACGTCCCGACATATGCTTTGTAGTTAGAATTGTCAGCAGGTTTTAGTCTAACCCTAGACATAACTATTGGACTCCTCTCCTCAAATATCATTGAAGAACGAGGGACTATATGCTCGTGTATGGTCCTAAGGATTTGATCCTTACGGGATACACTGATTCTGATTTTTAGACTGATGTAGATTCTAGGAAATCTACTTCAAGATCGATATTCACTCTTAACGAAGGAGCAATAGTGTGGAGAAGCATCAAACAGAGTTGTATTACTGATTCCATGATGGAGGCCGAATATGTACCTGCATGTGAGGCAGCTAAAGAAGCAGTATGACTGAGAAAGTTCCTGATGGATTTGTAAGTGATTACAAATATGCATCTGTCAATCACCCTATTTTGTGATAATAGTGGAGTAGTTGCCAACTCAAAGGAACCGAGGAGCCAAAAATGTAGAACACACATCGAGAGAAAGTACCATCTCATCAGGGAGATCATATACAGGGGAGACATGATAGTCATGAAAATAGCCTCTGAAGATAATCTTGTTGATCCATTTACGAAGGCCCTCACGGTTAAAGTGTTCGAGGGTCATCTGGTCGGACTAGGACTACAAGCTTTACAAATCTAGGGCAAATGGGAGAATGTCAAGGGTACATAGATGCCCTAGTTTATTGTATTTTACCTTTTCTCAACATTATATATTTGTATATATTAGTAACCCACTGGAGTTTTAGTCCAAGCGGGAGATTGTTGGGAATGTCCTAAAACTCGCAGTTCGTAATCATGAAAACATATTCTATTTATCATTAAGAGTATTGTTGAAGGATTTATTCAATAAAAGTATTATTAAGATTAAAATTGCATTATATTATAAAATCTAATAAACAAATCCATGGCTAAAGTATGTATACCGTAACTTTATGTAGAGACATAAAAGATGATCAAGTTATAGTATATAGACAAAAAGGTCTATAAGTATATGGATAAGACTGGGTACCTCGTTTTGGGGACACTATGGATGCGGCCTACTTTGTATACTGATACAAATGACATGATCCCGAAATCATTCATGTGGAAACATGCCAGTGGAGGCATCCTATACAAAAGAGTTTTGCATAAGACCGGACCATGAAATAGTCCTTTTTCTTTATAACGACTGTTTATTGTTAAAACTAACTATTGTAATTCGATGACCTAGGGTAACTCGATCTTAATCCTGAGCTAACTATGAAATCGTGTTTGTTCAGGATTATCCTTTGATCTGCATAGGTGAGAGTAGTTCAACAACACTACTCAACAAGCCTTCCATTTTGGGGATAAAATCAGATAGATAGCTAGGAACATAGTCTTGCAAGATGGAATTCACTCATACCCATTTTAGAGTTAGCAGATAAGTTGTTTCCTTAAGTACATATTCCTGGTCTTAAACAAAGGGGCCCTACTCTCTCATGGCTGAGAAAGACATGGTTTATTAGTTTGACTATAAACCAACTGTTCAATAGAGGATCAATGGAAGCTTAAGGAACTATGTATTTACAGGGGTAAAACGGTAATTATGACCTAGTTGTAAATACGAACGACCTGTGAAAGATCGACTTACTGATCATGATTAAATCATGTGGATAGAAATATATCTACAGTGAGGAGACTACAACCATCGAGCTATAGTGGTATGTGATAGCTCTAAAAAAGAGCTATTATGCGTAGCTTAATTCAAGCTCATTATCGAATTTTATGTGTTTATTTCCCTATTTTGTAGATACAAAGAAACCAAGGGGTAGAATCAACAATTTAGAGCTAATCGAGGTTAATTTGAAGCGATTTGGAGGTGATTTGAGCATCCGAGCTTCAAATAAGTCAAAAAGATCAAAATGCCTCTGCTTCATTTTAATCCTATTAAAACAAATTAAAAATATTACACTATTGATAATCTCATTAGAAATAACATAAGTCTATGTTGATTAATTTTAAACTATTTAAAATTAATTAGGACCTATGTTTGCATGAAATTCTTAATGAATTATTAAAACCTATAAATTTATCAAGCATTCACATATAATCATTCCATTATTTATTAAAACAATTTTAATAGATAGTATAATGCATGGACATGTTTATGTTCATCATACGTCACTAACATAACACTCATATTATGATGCATGAACATGCTAATTTAATCATGCATCTATAAAATATAACCCTTTTATTTAAGTATGGTGCATGTACATGTTTATCTTAAGGTAGGTATTTTTGAATTTATATGACATACAATATGTAATATGAATTCAAGTATTAGTTTAAAACATCTATCCAATGCATAATTAGATTAATTTAAAGAGTAAAAATTGGACCAAGTTTAGCATCCTAACTCAAAATTAATTGATTAAATTAATATAACTATTATATTAATTTAATTAATTAAATATTACATAGGAATTAGGTTAAAGCACTACTGCATCCAAAGGTTTTGCCTGTGCCGCCTGCTTCCCATCAATCCTCGGAGCGTTGCCAAGCTGAGGGTAGAATTGCAACGCTGCGATAGCAGTATCGTGATGCTGATCGGTAGAACGTTAATGTTCTGCACGTTTTTGGCTTCAAACTTACCCCCAACATCTCTGTTTCTTCCTGATCTCTTCAGCAATCGTTGCTCTTTCGATCGACACGGGCTTACAGACTCGAAATAAGAATTAAAATACCAAAAAATTACAAAGGGCCCTTACAGTTTAATCAAATGAAAAGTAGTCTAGTGCCAAAATCGAAGACATCCAATTTTGTAAACCAATATTCAAACATTCATAATGTAGAATATTAAACTCACCTCTAAATGATTTCATTTCGAAAAATATGAAGAACGAAGATGCAAGAAATTGGCTATGATACCAACTGAAGGGATTGGATCCCACAGAGAAAGTGTTTTGTGAGAATTTTTTGCATCCCGCAATTCGATTTTTATATAAACAAATTCATTATACTAAAACAGAATATAAACATGTAAATTAGCATGCTTTAGGGAAAAATATTAGAATCATTCTTACCTTTGTAGATTCCCAAATTCCAAGAACGATCCTCTCGAAGTTCCAACGAATAGCTCCTCCTACGATCTTGATCATGAACGATTTCTTGAACAATCTCGAACACAACGATTGTTCTTTAGGATTTCAATAGAAGGACAGGTGCACAATGACACTTGTTTGTTGTGTATTGTCTCTGTGTATTATTCAAATATTACTTTCCAATTTAATTTGAATTATAGATCATATCCATAATAAATTATATATTAAACACATTAATATATAGTTTCCTCAAATGAATTTGAAAAGTTCAAATCATCCCTCTTAAATATCCTCTAGTGAGCTACCAAGGGGATATGGACCTATAGATTAGAAGCTCCAACGATATGAGATTAATTGGTTAAATTCATTAACCAAGTTGATCAATATTCGTTAACTGTGGGTACACTCCACTAAAGACCCACAGTTGCACTCTTCTCACTACAGATATATTTCTGTGTCCACGAATATAGATCAATAACAATAAGTTAGTCCCTCATGAGTGTTCGTAACTCCAATTAGATCAGATTACGTTTTATCCTTGGATTACCTAACTTCTTAAGTACCAATGTTCCTCTAATGAACAACATGTTCATGGTTAAACCAATAAACATAAACCTCTCTGGGGCCAATGAGAGGGTAGAGCCCTTTGTTCAAGTCTCGGAGACACCACTTAAGGAAATACTCATCAACTTACCCTTAAGAGAGGAATGAGTGAATTCCATGTTGTATTATTATGTTCCCAGCTCCCTACTTGGTTTTGTCCCCAAAATGGTAGGCACTGAATCGGAAAATTGGCCACCATCATCCATACAAATCAAAGGAAAATCTTTCATGAACAAGAATTCATAATATACTCAAGATTAAGACTAAGTTGCCTAGGTCATCATTTTGAAATAGGAACCTAACTAGTTAATGGTGTTACATCTAGTGGTTAATATTTTGCGGTCCGGTCTTATGCAAACTCATTGTATAGGATACCTCCACTCGCATGTCAACTACACGAACACATTGGATCATTGCGTTTGTATCAAATGCAAAGTGTGTCGTATCCATAGTGTTACTAGGATAAGGTACCCAGTTTTAACCCTTTAGGTTGTATCTTGAACATTAATCTCTACATGTCTTCACATACAGTTCAAGACTCATAAGGCATCCTTAGATGTTAGTTTATTGGATTTATGGTTATTAAGACAAAAATAGACAAACAACACAAACAATAACATTAAATGAATCCACATCTATAACTCTTTATTGATGACAATCAATTAATAACATTTACTATCTTTGAGTTTTAGCTCCTAAAACCCAACAAAGGGTAGCTTGATAACTATTATTATAAGCAAACTCTATCAAATGCACAAGAGAGTCCCAACTCCCGGAAAACTTCAACGCACAAGCGCTAATATATCCTCTGGTGTTTGATTCAAATGCTCTGCTTGTCCATCTGTCTGTGGGTGAAAAGCGTTGTTGAAATCCAACCTAGTACCTAACGTTGTCTGTAGTCTTTAAATGTTTGTTTTAATTGCAATGTAATTATGAATATTTCCTAATAAGTCAATTGCAATCTAATTTGTATGGTTGGGGGGAGTTTAAACTTTTAAAAATATGTTTATTTTTTATTTTTAATTCGTTTTACATTTTTTACAAATAAAATGTTGATTTACTATTTTTACAGATGAAAAGTTAAAATCTGTCATTTCTCTTGATAGCCTTCTTTTTTTTTTTTTTTTTTTTTTTTTTTTAGCCATTACCATTTACCATAGGGTGATCATTCTGAACGTGGTAAACATTTCAGACGTAGCCAGATTGCATGAAGAACTTAACTTCATAAATACCCCTTTCTTTTTATTTATTTTTATTCTTTTTAACGTAAATACTCCTTTGTTTGTATTCTGTTTTTAAAACTAAAATTTACACATAAATATTTTCATATGTGCCCTTTTAAACATTTTTCATTCTTTCATTTTTTTAATCCCAAATTCAAAACTCAATCGATTTCATTTTCTAGATATATAAGCTTCTTGGAAATAGCCTGCCAAATATCGCGTGAGCGTCCAAGTATGCTAATGGCACGTGCGAGAAAACCTTAAGAAAAGAAAAAACAAATAAAATAACTTTCAATCTGGTTGGTGGACTTGGACTTGAGAGCATTGATAATTTTTTCCACAAGAAATTTTACTTCAAATGTAAAGAGAATAAAATAAAAGTCTTTCATCCAAACCATTGGGTCTGACATTTCAATAAATCTCACCCACCCAATAGTTTGGAATTTCAAGAAGAATAACTTTACGCTGTCTACCAATTACAAGAAAAATCTTAACTATGTTTTATTTTCTTTATCTTATTTGGGAATTTTTTTTTTCAAAAAATTGTATTTTCATGACAAATAATACATTTATTATTGGAATTTTTTCCTAAATAATGTTATTTTAATATATATTAACAAAAATATATCCTACTAGCACGGACGACATGATCGTTGTGCACAGGGAGAAATAACAAATGGGTCAACTGTATCATATGACTACTTTTCTACGATTCAATCACGAGGCGATTTATCACATCTGACGGCGTTTACTATTACTGCATGGTAAGAGATTTAAAATCAGACATTTTCCATATATATAATATGAATATTGTTTAATATTGATTTTTTTCGTCGTACAGAATAATTTTATTAGAGATGTACAACAATATTCAGTGCAGCACAACTTACCAGAGTTGGGTTCAATGTGTCACCAAACATTGGTCAACATAGAAAGTATTATTCAACAAACAAGACGACTCAATATTGCTGGCACCGATTAAAGACGTATTCGTCGTAGACGACAACGACAGTAGGGTGAACCTAATTTAGATGGACACGAAGACAATCCCATGTGGAATAAGGGCCAAGGGGTCATCTTTAAATTTCATTTAAACTTCTATTTTCAAATATAAAAACTAATTGTAAATCTTCTTTAATATCATGACATCTTTTTCTTTTAATATGAGTGTAGAATAATAATATTTTCATTGTAGATTAAATATATAATTAAGTTTAATAATGAAGAAATTTATGGACCAAAAATTGTGGATCGAGTCCACGATTATGGCAATCGTGGACCCGGTCCACGAGTCTCCATGCGACTGGTCAACCAAGTCAACCGACATGGTGCTGACTGGATTAAACGTTAATCGTGTACCCCATACACGATTCTTCCAAATGTTAATAGTGTATCTCAGACACGATTTCACTACCCTACTTTTGTCAATACTTTCTATTCCCACCTATTTTTAAAATACTTTCCCATATACCCCATTTTTATCAATAGTTTGAAAACACTATAATTTTTTGAGTTCATCCTTATTATTGAAGTTAACATGAGTTTAGCTCAATAAAAATAAAACATGTACTATCAATTATGAGGTCAAAAATTCGATTTTATCATTTCACATATTATTAAAAAAAATTGTTGCTAAATATTCTAAATGTTTCATATAATGTGAGAATTTTAACTTTTTATTTTTTTATAAATTATAAATTATATAAATCTTTGGCTCAATGTTTGTCTTTTACTTTGATTGAATGGCTCTATTCGCATTATTCACATTTTATATTTTATCGTTGGTTTTCTTTTTGGAAAAAAAAATCTTATCATTCAAGCGTGGACTATAAATTTGTGAGGAGAGGATATTATCTAATTTTTCTTGGGCCATTCTAACAATCTTTACGATGGGTTGGGTTGGTGGTCTGATCGTGAGGTAGCAACAATGATAAATTTGTATTTCGAGGAACGAAGATCAACAGAAAGTTAGTAATAACTGTGTTGGAAATTTATGTGAGATATAAATAAATACGGAATAAATTGTATATCTCAAACTTTCACTTCACTGGTTAGAACAAATGAGGCTCTTACCGAATCAGACCTCAAATGTCGAAGGAGGGGCACAATGCTGATTTGACGATGTGTTGCACACGTGCGAAGCCAATCGTCGTTTGGAGTTCATAGCGTTGCAACGCTGCCCTATTCGATTGCTTTTGTACGATAGCATCGAGCTAAAGCATTGGCATGGTGTTGCGACATTGACTACTTGTCCCGAAATCAATGCTTACTACTTCTCAACGTCACACAAGGGTCAAAGGAGGGTTGCAACGCTACTCTCAAAGGCAATTTGATAATTTTGACATCTTCACTCAATATGTTGCATCCAACTTCTGTTTTTGTTTCTTTTTGGTTCAGTTTTCATCCCAATTAACACGTTTTCTCTTCGGGATCGATTTACCTACAAATAAGACAAATAAAGCATAAGAATTTATTCAAATCAATAAAATTAGCTCTTTTTTAGAGCTAACAAACACCCCCAACTTAGTTGTTGATCGTCCCGAGCAAAGTCGTAACATTCAATCATGCAATCAATAAGGTATTGTTCATTCTATTTAACGGTCTCTAACTCAAGTCTTAACAGTTTTTCGATTTAAACAATAAATCACATAACAATCCGAATTCAAACACTCAATTGAGGCTCATTGTAAAATATACTTTTGCAATCAAATTCATGTATAAATGAATACTAAGGCCATGAAAACTTTTTTCATAAATCAAAGAATGCCCGAAAAAGTTTTATCCTTCTCCCATTTTATCTTCACTCTACTTTGGCTCGATTATTAGCCCAAAACATATTATTCCAAAGAGCAACACTTAACGAAGAGTGCCTAAAACTCACACACAAAAAAGTAGAAGACATCAATTTTACCTAGAGGACTAGCTTTCACACTCGACCGTTGAGAACATAACCGCTCTTTTTCTCATGGACCCTAACTAGACACGGTGAAGGTAGCTCTTTTCTCCACTATCCATGCACACATGCTACTATTTTTTGCAGGCAAGCTAGCTTTTGCCTCCCTTTATTTTGTCACAAAATATGTTTACATTATTTTAGCAACCCCTCTTTTCTTTTTCTTTAATAACACATACTAGGCCATTATTTTCTCATTGTCTAATTTTTCTCTCAGGCACTAAAAGTTACTTCTAAGCTAAAATTGGGTCTTTTGAGGTGACAACGAAAATCCAAGAGGGTAACCCGATTCTGAGACTCTTTAGGATTTATAAAGAAGAATTTTTCGACTTAGGTTCATTATGCATAGGTTTTCATGAAAATATATTTCAGAAATAGCTCAAAATCATAAAAGAATTTCTTTTCTTGAAAGCATAAAACTCAATGACTGCATCATCGACTTATGATTGAAAGGAAATGAAAAACAGAGTGAACAGATCATGCAAACATCAAACACTCAAACAAATTTTCAGCACAGAGGTTCTTATTCCATTTCACAACAACAAATGAAAACTATTCAGATCCTAAAAAGTCAAGCTCAAGTGCTCAAGGCTAACTAGAGATCACATGTATAAAAAAAATCAATTCAATCATTAAAAAAAAAAAAAAAAAAAAAAAAAAAAAAATCCAGCAGCTTGCTTCAACTATACCAAGTATTCAGCCATCCAAAAAAAAAAAACATATATAAAATCATTAAATCAGAAAATAAGAAAGCATGCTTCACACCCACCCCAAGCTTTAAAATTATGGATTGTCCTCAATGTATTTGCAAAATTAAAATTCATGCAAAAGGACAAAGAGAGAAGGTTATGGGAACATAAAAACTCCCCCTGGATTAGGATACAAGCATGGGTTTAGGGAAAGCTTTGGACGAATAAACCAAAATATAATTTTCCGGTAAAGAAAAGAGAATAGTCAAACATTCTTTAAGTTATTACTTTTTGTGTTTTTTTTTTTTTTCTTTTTTTTTTTTTTGGGGGGGGGTTAAAAAATAAAGAAAGAAAAAAGGAAATAAAGAAAGAAAATGAAGTAGATAAATTTGATGTCTGAACTGCCTCAGAAGTGCAAATTTTTTTCGTCGTTTGCTCAAATGTTGGGTGAAGATGGGCTTAAATGAATGAGGGTGAAGTCAAGCCAAGCTCGATAGAATTGTTGGATTGATGCCCTAAATCTCGTAGGGTTCTATATTGATGCAGTTAGCATGCAATTGTGGAAGAAATCACAATCATTAAGCACTCTAATTAATCAATTTTAATATCTAAAATAAGCATGTTCATTTAAATGCAAAGAGGGTTTCTGAAATTACCTTTGAAGACTTCAAATCTTCAAGTTTCAACTGAATCTCTACTCCAAAATATTGTAGACCACTACTTGATCTTCCCTACTATTCTCTTGGACCTTTAGATTGGGTGGTGTAACCCAGAATGAGCCTGAATTTTAGAAATTTTTTTTGAAGATTTTTTTTTGGTTTTTCACTAGTAAATGAAGAAATCTCTTCTCTCTTCTAAACCAGAAAACCAGAATTGCATGACTACAATTCTCAGCCTTTAACTGAGTATGTGTTCACCTTCAGCATGTTCATTGATCTTCTCAAGAGAATGACACTCAATTGATGAAGATTGTGGAATTTCATGGGTGTTTAATTGTGGGATAATCACTAAGTGGAATTTCGCATGTTTTAATGAATTTATAATTCATTTTGAATAACTTTTGAAATCAAAATTTCAAATATTATAATTATAATTATATATATATATATATCCAATAATTAACTTTCAATAAAATTAATTTTTAATAATTAATTAAATAATTTAATTAATTATATTAATTTAATATCAAATATCAAATTAATAAAACACAAATTCTTTAATCATGAATCTCTATTCATGTAATTAATATTTAAATCATATTTAAATATTATCCAATTTTTCAATTTCATTTAATTCGATAATTAAACATATAATTATATCTTATATAATTACTAATTCCCTCAATTCGTATTTGAATGCTTCAAATTTACTCATCACTTATTCTAAGGTTTATCCGTTTGTGAGTTAGTATAGGGACCTAATGAACCTACAGAACATGGGTTCTAACGATCTGAGATTAGTTGGTTAAACTCTTTAAAGTATATTAATCAACATTTATTAACTACCGGGTCACTCCACTAAAGCCTAGTAGTCGCACTTCCCTCACTATAGATATATTTCTGTCCACTTGATTTAACCATAATATGTAAGTCGACCCCTTCACAGGTTGTTCATAGTAACGGTAGAGTCAAAATGTTGTTTCACCCCCGAGATTACATTTTGCTCCTTGAGTTCCACTAATTCTCTAATGAATAATTGGTTTGTGATCCAACCAGGTTTGCAATATAAGTAAATCATATTTACCTTGTTCGGCCTTCTTTTTTTCCGCCAAGTATTTGGGGTAGTCCCTTTTCCAATGACCATCTTGGTTGCAATAGAAACAGATTCTCTTTGCAGCCTTGATGGGTTTTCTACCCCATTGAGCAACAACTACAGGGTTAGCTTTCCCCATTCCACCCTTCTTCTTCTTCCACTTTTTAGTGCCAGAGGAAGAAGATACAAACTTAGTTCCAAAGGTCGAACCTCTGTGGAAATTTTTAGAAGATGAAGCAACATTTGATTCATCCTTCTGTTCCTTGCTTTTCATCAAGGATTAAAAGGTTTGTAGCTCATTGAGCAGAGTGGTCTGGTTGTAGTCAATCCTGTTCAAAACAACATTGCTACAAAAATAAAGGAAACTTTCAGGTAAAGATTCCAAAATGAAGCTAACCTTACTGACTTCATCGATGCTTGACCCATTCATCTCCGCCACGTTGAAGTGGACCATCATGTTGAAAACATGTTCTCGAATAGATGCCCCTTCTTGCATACGGGCATTAAAGATGTGTTTTAGAGCATCATGCCTGAGCTATACAGACAGTTGTTCGAACATTCCCCTGAGGGACTCCATGATCTCATGTGCTGGTTAGCCAAGACTTCATTAAGACTAGCCAAGTTATATGCTCGGGCCTTATCATTTGCTCGTGTCCAACACTTGTAAGCTTTCCGAATGTTTCAAGGAGCATTGAAAGCTGGAATGGGAGGACAATCCTCCATCAGGACAAAACGAAGATCATCGATAATCAGTATTGTGTTAATAGTATTTTTCTAACTAGTGTAATTTTCTCCCATTAATTTATCTGTGGTGAGTAAATTTAAAGTAGTAGTAGCCATATTCAAGTAATTTCTTAAAAAAGAATAAATTATTTACACTTAGTCTACTTGCATTAAACCACTTAGCACAACCAATCAAATTTTTGGCAAAATAGTCTAGTGTACCCTAAGTTACATCTATTTTGTAATGATGTTTCAATGAGGTAGGACAAAAGTCACCGTAGGGTAATCAAGTACCCCTTCACTAAAATGAGACATTCTCAACCATTAGATAGAAATAACACCTTGTCACTGTAACTAACAGTCACCATTGTTTGGTCCAGTATTTGTTAACATCCTTAACAATTCTTATAATTGTAACCCCTCATTGTAGGTTCTAAGGTTCCGGCCCAATGAGCCAACCGTAGGGAAAAACCGATTGGGACATGAAACTAAAGTAACCTCATGCATTTCTGGAAATTGAATAAAGTGTCATGCAATACTGCCATCCTTTAAGGGGACATCCATGATGCCACGAGGCGATGCATAAAACTTTATTTAACCTAATGAGAGAGACTGAGGGATGTGTTGTCACACGTCCCGCTCCCACTTACTATAAACACTCTCTCAATTCACCTTATTATTGACCTGCCCAAATGCCACCCATAAGAGGACACCCATGGTGCTTCGGGGCTGAGTGTATATCTCACAGTGTGAATTTATAGGGAGAAATATGTAAAGGATAAAATGAAGTATCATATACCACATTTTTCTCCCACTGAATATTTTACCTAGGGTTAATTAACTTAGAAAAAATTCGGCTCCTAATTTTATCTAAGTGTTTGTTTAATTTGCTAAAAAAATAACGCTCGTCTTTGATGATTAAATAATTTTGATTGAAGTCTCATTAAACTCTTTAATAGACTTTTATCAAACTTTCATGCATGTAACAAATCTATCTGTTCACCTTTCCAGGTAGGTTCCCAGGTAAGGGTGCAACGTTTCCATCAACTTAAGTACCCTAGCCTAGCCAGAACTCGCTTTAACTAAAAGGTCCCTTATAGATACATTTGATACATATTTAATCTTTTTATTAATAATCAATTTAATCCTATTAAACCGATTAAAAGATTAAACCTAGATTTCTAATCTCATTAGAAATATGATCTTAGGTCTATCTCAATCATGTTTTAAAACATTTTTAAACAATGATTATAACCTAAGATTTGCATACAACTCTTGATTATTGATTTTAATTATAATTTCATTTAGTTATAACAATTATAAATAAATGAAACAATTAAAACATCCATTGCATGCTTGACATACTTCAGTTAATCATAACATTTATAAATTAACCTATAGTAATGTCATGCTTCATGCAATTTTCATTCATTACTAATATATATAACAATTATATAACTAGGTAATGAATCATAATATAGCATACTTTTCATACATTCACTCAAGCATATATTATAACAATTATAATATAAATAATGCATGGATATGCTATAAATGTATGCATCAAATATTATAATTAACATTTATACTATATGATGCATGGGTATGCTATATAATTTAAATCATGCATATACATATATTATAACACTTATAATATAAAACGATGCATGAATATAAATGCATAATCTATGGTGGGTTTTGAAACTATATGACATACAATATGACATATAATATAAAACATACATATATGTATATTTAATATAAAAAGTTAATGGACCGGGATAGGACACCTAAAAAAACTTAAAGGCTAACTATTACAAGAAAAAGAGTCATCCGATTCGAAACAAGTGAACCAGGCCTTGAACTGCTCGGACTGAACCACCTTTCAACGAACTCTCTGTAGTGATTGTGTAACAAACTTGTTGTGAATGCTGCAAAAACTTGTTCCACGATCTTGTAACAAAAGTTACACGATCTTGTAGCATTAGTTACACGATCGTTTAGCCAATGCTACACGATCGTGAAGAAAAAGCTAAACTATTCTTTAGCAAAAGCTACATGATCATGTGGCATAAAACTACACGATCCTATAGATATGCTTTCTTCATTGAAGCAGGCTCTGAAATTCATCTTTGAAGCTCTCTGAGAACAACATGAGTGACTCAAAACAATGAATACAGATTCTATAGCAAAATAATGCCCAAAACAGGGGCCTTTACAAAACAAATTTGTAAACAAAATAAAGTCTTAAAACTTAGTATCCAATCCCAAAACATCCATCAACAAAACCATATTCATATTGAAACTATTCATCGCATGAACTTTAAAAAGAATGCAAAAAAATAAAAATAAAAACCCACCAACATTGTAAAAATTGATTCAATATAAAAAATGGAATTTGGGATCAGTAATCCAGAAACTTAGTTCTAATACCAATTGAAGGATTCCATATTGAAGGGAACCTTGAGCGGAAGCAAGATCGTCCCAATTCCCATTTTTCTTTGAATGTAAGTTTTTACAGAAAATAAAGAATAAGATATGCATTTAAATAAAATACAACATGCTTTATCAAAAGAAAAACTTAGACTTTTAGAAATCTATAGCTTTGAGGACTATCTTTAAGAATCCCTCGAATATAATGTGAACACTACCACAAAACTTTCCTTGGTATTCTCAAGTAGAGAACCTAGGAGTGGTGGACTCTTGCTATTTTAGAATGAGGAAAATTAGATGAGTGGAGAGGAGAAAGTTTGTAGATCGTTCTCCAACAACCCAAAACTTGCAGAACTATTTTTGTCTTTCTTCATAGTATGTATCACACAAAAGAATAAGACTCTCTCCTATCATTCTAAAAGCCAAAATTGCAGCAACCACCCACTTACATGGGTGGAGAGAAAAGACAACTCCCTCCCTAATTTTTATCTAAAATGAAATAAAAATGATATTTAGTATATATAAATATAAATATGATAACTAACTTATCATATATNAACTTATCATATGTTATATATTAAATTATATGTTATATAAAATATAACATATAATCTATAGTTTTAATATTGTATCATATACAATATAACCTATACTTTCTTTTCTCTCTTATATGACATTTATATTAAATTTAATAATTATGAATCTAATTCATATTAATAACATTTGAACCATACTCACATATTTATTTCCTCTCACTAAAACTTTAATGTATCAAATACATTATAATAATTATATCGCATATAATTAAAATAACTTAATTATATCATATATAATTAATTCCCTCTATTAATTTGAAAAATTCAAATTAATCCAAAAGCTGATTTTCATTGAATCCTATTGGGCTACCAAGGGGACATCATGGACCTGTAGCTTGAAGCTTCAACTGTAAATAAATAATAAATCAAACTCTTTAATTAAATTATTCATCATTCGTTAACTGTCGGACACTCTACTAAAGATTGACAGCTGCACTCTTTGCATGATATATTTCTATGTCCATTGAATATAACCAATCAACAGTAGGATGACCCTTCACAATTGCTCGTAAGTACAGCTAGACCAAAATTACCATTTTGCTCCTGTAGTTACATCTAACTCCTTAAATACCACTGATCTCTCTAATGAATAATAGATCATAGTCTAACTATGACTAAACTCCTCTCAGGCCAAGAGAGGTGTGGTGTCATATTGTTCCAGCCCTGGAATCTGCCCTTAGGGGAGCAATTTATCTATTTACCCCGACCTCAAGGAAGGAGTGAATTCCTTCTTGTGCAGTTGTGTTCCCAGCTCCCCTATCAGACGAATCTCCAAAATGGTAGGCTTGTTAAGTCAGCGATTTGACCACTCTCACCCATGTAAATCAAAGAACCGTCCACATAGGCAGGAGTTCACAACTCACTCAGCATTCAGGTCCTGTTATCTATGGTCATCCCTATGAAATGTAAGTCTTATTATGAACAGTGTTATATAAAGAGACTAAACTATTCGTGGTTCGGTCTTATACAAACTTCTTTGTATAGAATATCCCCGCTCACATGTCTATACATAAATAGTGGAAGCGACGAGGATCGATAAGCACTCTAATTGATTAATTTTGGCAAAAAAAAAAAGTTTGCTCAAGCAGAATTTAATGGGTTTCAAGACATACCTTTGAAGATCTGTTGAAATCTCGATTTCTAGACGCTAATTCCTCCAAATCTTTATGTAGACCACCACAAGATCTTTTCTACTATTCTTTTGGTGCTCCAGATTGAGTTGTGGGACTCAAAATAAGCTGGAATCAAAGGGAACTTGGAGAATGCTCACTACAGCAACCCAATGAAGAACACCTTCTTCTACCCGAATTTTTAGCTAAAATTCTATCGGTTGCAATCACTTCAACTTCACTCAAATCTCTTCAATATATTGCAGACTACCTTACAAAGAGATTTGCTGCATAGGATGCAGCTCATGCTTGAAGTTATTGAAACTTGAATATAATGGGTTCTTTGTAAGCTAGTTGAAGATGAAGTTGAAAAATACAATTTTTAATTTTTTTGTTTTTCTATTTCCAAAATCCAAAATTGATTTTAAAATCATATTTTATTTCTAAAATCAAAATTTATTAATTTTAAAAATTAATTTCATAAATCAATTTTCTAATAAAATAAATAATTATTTAAATAATTCTAATTAATTTAATATCCAATATTAAATTAATTTTATATAAATCCATCTTCACATATTTAAATCATATTTAAATATACATTTTCCAATTTCGTTTGATTCTAATTTGAATGTTTCAAATTAACTTATCACTCTTCTCTAGAGTTAATCCATTTTTGAGCTAGTAGGGGGACCTCGTGGACCTACAGATCATGGGCTCCAACAATCCGAGATTAATCGACTAAACCATTAGAGCAATCTAACCCCCATTCTTTAACTAATGGGTCACTCCACTAAAGTGTCACACCCCGCACCAGATTACCCTCCTAACTTGGATGGAATAGTGACTGCAGCAGTTACCAACCCTTTTGTTGGCACTTACTACCTATTTTACTTGTTAACTAATACTCAAACCTTGAATACATACATATTAACTCAAAACTTAATACATTTACACTACAGGATTCCGCAACATTGATTATACATGGATATCACCACCTAGTGAGCCCCATCAAGAATACTAGTCACTAAACAGACACATGTGTACTAGCTAATACAGGTCTTCAATTACGCTTCCCTCAACCTGTTTCTTTGAGTGGCAGAGCAATAGTAGAAAAGTCTTCTGGGAATTGACTGCTACCTGGACAGGAAAACATTCGAAAGCATGAGCTAGAAGCCTAATGAGTGACTTACGTAAAACTCATGCTTAAACTAAAAGCTTGAAAACATAATACTGGAACTTAAAATACACCAAGCAAACATGTACTTAAAACATTTTAAACCAATGTATCTGAAACCTGAATCTTAGTTGAGAATGAACATTCACTACTCTAATTCCCAACATCAAGTCATGGCCAGATGAGACCTCTACTTCAACCTGTTCACATTAAACTATGGCTAGAAGAGATCCCTACGTCGATCTCTTTAAGTATACCGATGGCATCTCAAGCAACATCCCTAAGACATAAACGTTGATAACAACTTTTATACATCAATAATCATAATTACATCCTAGATGAGAATGAACATACACCGCTCTAGCTCCCATCATCTATTACCAACCAAAAGATCTATACCTCGGCCTCTCATTCAGACCTGCCTACATACACATGGAGTTTTTACATACCGTCAACACCTTGGGTACATTTATTCAGATACCTTCCCTACCAGTATCCCTACTCATTATGTTTAGAAATATCAACGCATGTATTTTAGCAACTTTAGGATTTAAAACATAGTACGTCAAGTTTCATTCAACCTTAGCTTTAACTCTAACGCATGCTTCATATTTTGTGAAATAAGTTGGATTAAAACATATTAAACTAGCTTGTAAAACCACTAGCATGCGTTAGACATTTCAAACTATCCTTCTAGCCTAAAAAAATATATGACTGCCTTTATCCTTAGTTGAGAGTGAACTAATAGTTCTAACCCTCAACGTCAACCTTAGTCGATGAGAACTCTTTTGCTCAATCCCTCAACGTCGTATTACCTACGTGTACGTGGTTATAACTGAGTACCGCCGTACCTTATGTACCTGACTAGGATACCTTCTTATTGTCTTTTAGTATCCTCAGGTACTTCTGCTCAGATACCTTCTCAAACATCCTTCAGTATCGAGCTACTAAGATACCTACTCATATGTCCTTCGGTATCAATTTGGCCGGATATCTTCTCAAAAGTCCTTCGGTATCAAATTGACCAGGTACCTTTTCAAGTATCCTTCGGTACCAAATTGGTCAGATACCTTCTCATATGTCCTTCGGTATCAATTTGGCCAGATACCTTCTCAAAAGTCCTTCAGTATCAAATTGGCCAGGTACCTTCTCAAGTGTCCTTCAGTACCAAATCGGTTAGATACCTTCTCATATGTCCTTCGGTATCAATTTGGCCAGATACCTTCTCAAAAGTCCTTTGGTATCAAATTGGCCAGGTACCTTCTCAAATATCCTTCAGTACCAAATCTGTTAGATACCTTCTCATTGTCCTTCAGTATTCGTCATGTAACTAGTCACAACATTCAGTTGAACATTAAAGATTAGTGCTCAGATCATCATACTAATTCATCCATCATACTAGTTTATCATAAAAATAAAGTTACTTAAACATGCTGAAAGCATTTGGAAAAGAAAACATATTTAAATCATATCAATTCCATGAAAAACATGCTTTACATAACATGAGAAACAGTTCCACGGTTACGTTGCTTGGCACTTTATCTATACACTTAACATGAGAATAACTTTAAAAAAATCATAATTTCTAAATCATTAAAAACATTAATTCATCACATAGTCACTCACAGCTTGTTGTCCTCTTAACGAGTTACATGCCTCTCATAGCTCTTCTTGGCCTGAAAGGACATATTTCCCGGTTAAACCACTGAGAATTCCTAGTAAAATACCTTAATTAATTCATTTACTAATGGAACTTTTATCAACAAAAACAGTATTTCTAACAAGAAAATCATCATGAGTGAGACCACCCTTATGAGCGAGATTTACCATTCCCAGCGAGATTTGACACTTTCCAGCGAGATTTAGCACAAACTAGTGAGATTTAGTACCAAACCAGCGAGATTTCCGTCCCTAGCGAGTTCCACCTCTCACTCTCGTTCTCGTTCTTGCTTCCTCTTGCTCTCTCTCGCTCTCGCTCTCACTCTCGCTCGCTCCCTCTTGCTCGCTCTCGCTCCCTCTCGCTCTTGAGCTGCCTGCTTAATCCTGTCTCTTATACACATCTAGATGTGTATAAGAGACAGGATCGTCCACTCACTCTCGCTCTTGAGCTGCCTGCTTAATCTTCCTAAGCAGTTGTCTGCTTATGCCCAGATCCTCTATTACAACTTCAAAAATTCATAACTCAAAATTCAGCCCTCTTTTGAAGAAACTTCCTTCTATAAAAATGTTTAGAATTGAGTGCTTTTTTACTTTAAAATTTCAGCCAATTCCTTATAGTTTGGCCTAGAGCTCCAAATCTTCACCTCGGGCCTTGATTAACCCAAGATTCTGTCCCTCCTGTAATTTCATCACTTTCCATTCTTTTTCTCCTGCCATCTTTGTCCGGCAAGACATCCTTGAAAATTAGATTCTCTCAGCTTTCAAATGGCACCGATTTCACTAAATTTGTTTATGTAGATTGCCAAAATCAAACTTTCGAAGTTCCTTTTCCCTTTTAATCTTCCTGCCGCCTCCCAAATTCAAGGATAATTCGCCACATCAACTCATATCTAATGACTCAGCCCAAGCCAATAAGTGAGTTTCTTTATTTATACGTTTTTCTTTTCCTTTCTCCTCAACCTCTATAATTTGCATGGATTTTCACTTATATAATATTTAATTTATCATTCCTTTGGCGAAACATACTTGTTTAGGAACTTAGATTTCGGGGTTTACACTTAGCTTACACGAGCTTATTTCTTCATGCTTCCACCCTCTATCCTTTCTAAGTCATGACTTCATTCAACTCATTAAGAGACGTCTCATTACTTTATTTTACTTAAAATAATTAGGGTTCAAGCTTTACATAAAGCCTATAGTTGAACTCCCCTCACTGTAGATATATTACGTCCACTCGATATAACCATAATTAGTAAGTCAATCCTTCACAGGTTGTTCGTAATAACGGCTGGGTCGAATGAGCGTTATTTTATTAAATGTGGAAAATGGATGATATGTGTTGATGGAATTACGTTGTGCACTCACGTTTCCCTAACGAAATCCAAGTGTAAATTCCTATGAGTTTCCTGGTAAGTCCAGGGTTGATCACAGGGACTTGTGAAAATAGTTTGCGTTGATAATTTTCTTATGAAAACTTTGCGGTAACTGGTGAAATAAATAAGGTGGTTCGTTTGTTGTTGTGTTAATGAAAATAATAATAAATGCGGCAGAGTTCGAAAAGAGTTAGCAGTGGTAAATACGATGAATGTGCGGTGAACGGGTTGAGAATGATTTCGGCTAACACTCCCTAGGTTACATTCATGCCTTGCGATCATGCAACATGCATACAATAGTAAACCACCTCTCGACGTGAATGCCACGGCTTCTAAGGCTAGAATGCATGCGATAAATATGCGATAAGTCTACAAGGTTTACACATAAACCTCTATTTCTATTTATGCGATGACATTCAAACAAATATGCGACCATATAATATCATTCCTATTTCTAGCATGTGATGCAAGTTGACAAACAGAGCTTACCTTTAAGTCCCTATTTCTTGTTTATGCAGGCCTAATCTTGCTCTTTCAAGTGAGATTCTAACCTAGCTCTCTCAAGACATTAGGTTCTTTCTTTAGATTCTCTCTCAAGAAACTCTAAAGGGATGTTTCGCACAGCATAAAACAAGACAATCGCAAGCAATGAACTTCCTAGATCATGTTAGCTTAGTTCCTCTCAACCCATTCAACTAGTTTAGCTACTCATGCGTATTAAGAGAGTGAGCAGATGTAGAAATATAACTTCCATTGGATAGATAAAAGATGAAGTACAGAATAACAATGTAAGTATAGTAAAGAGCCTGGCACAATTTCTTGCCACTAGGTGTTACACTGTTCTACTCGTGCTCTAAAGATATTCTCACTTTCGCGAGAGTAAACCCGCTCCCTACTCTTACGCCTCAAGGTCCTCTTTTGAGCTACCTTGGATGATCTCCGACGTCACCACTCTTCTCTAGCTCCACCGTGAAATGGAAAACAAAACTATGAACAGATGTGTGAACTTGTAAGGTGATGAAGAAATCGACTACTTAACCCCTTCTTTGAAGAATGCACTTGGTATTTATAGGACGTCAAAAGGTGAAAGGCGGCTTCTCTTTCCTGGTTATACAGATGGGACAGCTTTAATTTCTGACTAATGCTCCGGATAATTGTCACCGATAAAGATGGATGTACTTTACGACCGTTATCGACTGTCAACTTAATTTGGATCCGACCGCTGTCAGCTTTCTGTCCCATTGATCTTAATTGTCCTTTCGTCCGGATGCGTCCACCATGTTGCGATGATTCTTCTGGGGTGAATATTTACGAGCGCGATCAACGCAAAGTCTTGTGGTGAAGTTGTGCTCGACTGATGAATTCCTATCATCGCAATCTCTGCAATGCGTTAACGCATATTCTGCATAAAAAAATACAAAAATCAATAGTTCCAATGCGTTGACGCACGCGACCGCAATATTATAGATTTTATGCTTAATGGACACAATTTATCATTTTTTATCAACGCAATCCAACATTGTTTAATAACTTAGCAGTATGATAACGTACATTTCTGTCCGTTATCACTCCCCCAAATTTAAACAATGCTTGTCCTCAAGCATAAGCTAAAGATTCCTTTAGCAAGTCCATCGCAAAGTTCTTTTCCTAGATTTCTCAAGGATACTTCATTCAAATCCTATATGCTAGAATTTTCTTAAGTCTTATTCAAGTCTACTCTTAAAATATTTTTAAGACCTAGGGACTACAAATTTAACTTTCAAAAGGACTTTACTAAATTCTGGAATATCGCATGATTTATTTTAAAAAGAAAATTTTTTACCAGGGTGACAAAAGATTTATCCTTGCACAAAAATTTTCTTTATTGCTATTTTTGTTCTGATCTTGCGTTGATCCAAGTGTCGTGCCTTCGTTTTGGCTTGCCCCCACGGTTGTCATGTGGACATCCAAATACGAGCAATGCACTCTTTTTCAGACTAAACTCATACCGATTTGGCATTGGAGTTGCGGTCATCGATTTATGCATTGATCCTAGTAACTTACTTTCGTTTTGACTTGTCCCCACATGTGTCATACGGACATCCAACTACGGGTAAGTGCCTTTCACAACTTAACTCTTATTAACATGGGTTTCCCCTTTCCGTTAACAGTGGAATTGTTATTCTCAGAAATATTTTTTTTTTTTTAGAAGTATAGCAAGGTCGAAAGTAAATACCTCACCCCCAAATTTAAAATGCGGCAATGTCCCCATTTCCAAAAAATGAAAATAAGTTATGCAATGTTCTAGAATGTGTTGTAAAGATAGTTTGAAAGAAACCTAGTAAACCCCTAACTTCTATAAATATTTTATGAGGTGACTATCTTAAGATTTAGTTGACTCTAATATATATGAAAGAAATAGAAGCATATTTTTCATCATTGAAATCATACTTGGTAAAGAAACAAAATGCGGTAAACTACTAAATTTATCTACTTGTTGAATGATTGCGGTAATCAAGAAGGATGCGGTGATAAAACTTCAGAAAACGAAATGCAATGTGATAGTGCAAAATTTGAAATAAAGATAAGAGAGAGTATACCACCAAATTTTACACTATCGCCTACATTGTGTTGACGCATCCATCCTTGCGGCGATCTTTCTTTTGTGGGTTGCGGTGATGGAATAAGATGAATGCTTCTTCGCATAACATCGCCGCAATCCAGCGCCTCGATCGTTGTAAAAAAAACAAAGAAAGGGTCAAATTATTTTAAACAAAAGAAAAATCATTAACGCAAAAATGGCTTTTTTTAAATAGAAATAGAACTGAAAAATGAAAAGATAGCTGAAAGATAGTGAAGATTCTGAGTTAGTGGAGAAAAGAGTTGAAGACTTGAAGTTTTCCCAAACTTGCGTCCCTGAGAAATTGCGATCATATGACAACGTAGCGACCACCTACTTCCTTCTTTATTCAAAGTTTCTTAGTTTCATGGAGTCGACTTGACGATACCAGTATTCTCCATGGTTTACCTTTACTCTCTATCCATTGCTTTGAATATGTTGGTACCGTCGTCATTTGATAATTCCACCGCGCCATGCAGAAGTACTTGTCAAATTATGAACGGTCCGAACCAACAAGACTTTAGCTTTCCCGGGAAGAGTTGCAGACATGAATTGAAAAGCAAGACTTTCTGTTCGACGTGTAGGTTCTTGCCGCATATGTGTTGATCATGCCAGTGCTTGGTGTGCTCCTTATAAATTTTCGCATATTCATATGCGTTGTTCCTCCATTCTTCTAGCTTGACCAATTGCATTTTTCGCGCTTCCCCTACTTTCTTTAAATAGAAATTCAGTTTCTTGACCACCCACATTGCCTTATATTCAAGCTTCAAAGGCAAGTGACACGCTTTTCCAAATACCAACACATAGGAGGACATGCCTATAGGTGTTTTAAATGCGGTCCGGTATGCCCATAACGCATCATCAAGCTTCATAGCCCAATCCTTTTGCGAAGGTTTGACTACCTTCTCGAGTATCGATTTAATTTCTCGATTGGACACTTCAACTTGGCCATTTGTTTGCGGATTGTATGCGATGGCCACTTTGTGGAGGATATTGTACTTGTGCAGCATCTCCTTTATATTGTGGTTGACAAAGTGTGATCCTTCATCACTTATGATGGCACGAGGAGTGCCAAAACGCGTGAAAATATTTTTCTTTAAGAACTGGGAGACTACTGCCGCATCACTTGCGGCACATGTAGTTGCCTCTACCCACTTGGAGACATAGTCAGCGGCTAATAAAATATAGTGTTTACTGTTTGAAGGAGGGAATGGTCCCTGAAATCAATCTCCCATACGTCGAATAGTTCCAGCTCCAAGATAGTATTCATCGACATTGCATTCTTCCATGAAATGTTGCCAGTGCGCTGGCACCGATCACATTTTATTGTGTAGTCAGCAGCATCCTTGAATAATGAAGGCCAAAAGAATTCACTTTACAAAACTTTGGCTGCAATGCGTTGTCCTCCAAAGTACCCTCCATAAGGTGAATCTTGGCACTGTGACAATATGCATTGTTGAGTAGCATCTGGTACGCATAATTGAATGATTTGGTCTGCACCTCTTTTATATAGATTCGGCTCATCCCAATAGTAGTGCTTGCATTCATTCTTGAGCTTCTTCCGTTGATGGTAGGTGTAATCTTCAGAAAATTGTTCACAGGCCAAATAATTAACAATGTCCACATAACATGGCAATTCTTCTATGCAAAACAGTGGCTCGTCCGGGAACATGACACTCACTTTAGATTCATTGCGGTCAACTTCAGGATTCTCCAGTCTAGACAAGTGATCCGACCCTTGTTCTCTGTCCCCTTTCGATCAATTATCTCGATATCAAATATTTTAAGGAGGAGAACCCATTTGATCAATCTCGGCTTTGCATCCTTCTTTGTCATCAAATATTTGATTGTCGAGTGATCAGTATGAATGAGTAGCTTGGTTCCCAACAAGTATGCCCGGAATTTTTTCGACACAAAAATCACAGCCAGGAGCTCTTTCTCAGTGGTGGTGTAATTAAGTTGAGCAGGGTTCAAGGTTTTACTCGCATATGCAATGGGGTGCAAAATTGTTTTCTTCTTTTGCGCTAATGCAGCTCTCATTGCATACCCACTTGCATCACACATGATTTCGAACGGCAGTGTCCAATCCGGTGTAATTAAGACGGGTGCGATAATCAGCGCATCATTTAAAATTCAAAATGCGTTGAGGCAATTATTGTTAAATTCAAACTTTCTGTCTTCCTCTAGTAACGCACTCAATGATCTTGCAATCTTAGAAAAGTCTTTAACAAATCGTCTGTAGAATCTGCCATGCCCTAGGAAGCTTCGTACTACCTTCACGTTGGTTGAAGGTGGAAGCTTTTCAATTGCATCAATCTTTGTTTTGTCCACCTTCAACCCTTCTCTAGAGACCTTATGCCCCAACACTATATCCTCTGTCACCATGAAGTGACATTTTTTCCAATTAAGCACCAGGTTCGTTTCTTCACATCTTTTCAGAATTTTCTCCAAATTGGCCAAGCAGACTTCATAAGTGTTCCCATAAACGAAGAAGTCATCCATAAATATTTCTACTGAGTCCTCGAGAAAATCTAAAAAGATTGCCATCATGCACCTCTAGAACGTGCTTGGCGCATTGCAGAGGCCGAACGACATACGGCGGAAAGCGAATGTCCCATATGGGCAGGTGAATGTTGTCTTGTCTTGGTCTTCAGGAGCTATCATGATCTGGTTGTACCCAGCGTATCCATCCAGGAAGCAGTAAAAATCATTCCCTGCTAGTCTGTTCAGCATTTGATCAATGAATGGCAAAGGAAAATGATCTTTCTTTGTGGTCGTTTTCAATTTGCAGTAGTCCATACAGATGCACCATCCAGTGATAGTTCTTTGTGGTATTAATTCATTATTCTCATTGGGGACTATCGTCATTCCGCCCTTTTTTGGCACATATTGCACAGGGCTGACCCGCGTGCTATCTGCAATGGGATAGATAATGCCTACATACAGTCGCTTGATAATCTCCTTTTTTACGACATCTTTCATCGCAGGATTAAGTCTACGTTGATTCTCAATGGTTGATTTGTGGTCGTCCTCGAGATGAATGTGGTGCATGCAGTATGCGGGGCTAATTCCTCTGATATCAGCGAGTGTCCAGTCGATTGCTTGCACATGCTTTTGAGAATGTGCATTAATGCATTCTTTTGATCTGCATTAAGTACAGATGAAATTATTACTGGCAGCTTCTCATTCTGCCCCAGAAATGCGTACTTCAGGTGTGTTGGTAGGGTTTTTAGTTCAAGGGTTGGTGGCTCCACGAGAGAAGGTTGCGTTATTTTTCTTTCTTCCTTCGGCTCTGCTTCTTGTGTTGCGATCGATCCTTCTTCTTTGTTTGTTTTTTCTACGATCGCATTGCGGGTAGCTATGGATGCATCGGCATCCTCTTCATCGTACTCTTCATCAGACCTTTCTTCTTCAATCAAATTCACGTCATCTTCCGAATCTGGCAGGTCTTCCTCATCAGGAAATTTCATGGCATGAATTATATTAAATTTGAGCTTCTGTTCATTTATGCTCAAAGTGATCTCACCCTTGTGCACATCAATTTAAGCACGATCTGTTGATAGGAAAGCTCGCCCTAAAATGATGGCACATCTTTATCGGCCTTATAATTCAGGATGATGAAGTCAGCTGGCAAAATAAATTTATCAATTGTGATCAGCACGTTCTTCACCTTACCCTTTGGATGAACCAAAGACCTGTCGGTTAGTTAGAGAGTCACGGATGTGGGCACAAGTTCCCCCACATTTAGTTGTCGACAGATTGACAACGGCTTCAAATTTATGCTGGCCCCCAAGTCACATAAGGCTTGCCCAATATAGAGTCCTCCTATAGAGCAAGGAATAGTGAAAGCTCCCAGGGTCGCTCATCTTCGGTGGGATAATAGATTTGGAACTTTGTGTTAATGCCACCATGGAAAATTTTCCAACACCTCTTTTCTTGGTTACCATGTCCTTTAGAAACTTAGCATAGGCAGACATTTCCTCAATCGCTTCACTGAAAGGAATGTTAACATGTAATTACTTTAATATAGATAGGAAGCGTTGGTACTGTACTTCTTCGTTTTTCTTCTTCTTTAGCCTCTGAGGGAAAGGTGGTAACTGGACTTTCACGGTTCCCGTTTCATTTGACTTTAAGGTTGACGCAACCTCAGGTTCTACTACTTCATTTTCTTTTTCTTCTTCTTGTGTTACCACAATAGCAAGTTCAGTTGCGATGGAGGTTGATCTATTCTGATCCTTCTTTTCTCCCTCCATAGTCTTTCCACTGCACAATGTTACAACTTGACATTGCTCCATACCTGAACCCCTTGGGTTATGTGGAAGCTCGGTTAAACTTGGCAGCGCCCCTTGCAGTCTACTTTTCAGCTTATTTGCAATCTGGCCCATTTTCAATTCAAAGTTGCGGATGGACGTAGCCTGACTTTGAAGCACCGTCTCATTTTTCTCTATATATTGCTTCAATAGGCCTTCTAGGGAAGAAGATTATGGTGGTTTTTGTGAGCTACATTCTTGATTGCTCTGTTGACCGTTGCTGCATTGAAAGAATCCTGGTGGCCTTTCTTTTTGTGCCACAAATTGAAAGTTTTGTTGTGGATTCTTCCAAGCAAAGTTTGGGTGGTTTTTCTACCCGGGGTTGTAGGTGTTGGAAAATAGGTTGTTCTTTACAAAATATACAGACTGTGGGTTTTGTGGACAATCCTCCATTGCATGCTCATCACCGCAAGTCACACACCTTGCAGTGTTTTGACTTATTGTATTGATTTGCCCACCTTGCGGTGTTGGGCTGCTGATCGTCATTCCTTGAATCAAATTCATCATTGCGATCATTTGGTTCTGCAATGAAACAATAGCACCATTATTTGCATCAGAATCTTTGAGTCTTAATCTCTGGTCGCTCTCCCTCCAGTCTTTATGATTCTTGGAGATGCGATCCAGGATATTTTCGCCTCATCATAAGTCTTGTCAAGTAGACCACCAGCTGTTGCCGCATTGGCAGCAGTCTGCGAAGCAGGATTCAATCCATGGTAGAAAATTTCCATCTGAAGATAGTTTGGCAGCCCATTATGCGGACAATCTCGAACTAACCTTTTAAACCTCACCTAAGAATCGCTGAGCGATTCGTTCATGTCTTATTCAAAATTAGTAATAAGCTATCTTCGTCTCGTGTTCTCTGTAGGTGGGAAATACTTCTTCATAAACTTCTCCACCACCTACTCCCAAGAAGTGATCTCTCCTGGTTCGAGTGAGTAAGCCCATTTCCTAGCCTGATCACAGAGAGAAAATGGAAACANAAAAGTATTGCAGATTTCAATAAAACTTCGGAGGTGGGCGTGTGGATCCTCGCCACGCCTTCCTCCGAATTGACCTGCAGCCTGGATCATCTGCAGCATCATCGGTTTCATTTCAAATCTACTTCCATCTAAGGTGGGCCTCATGATTCCCGAAGAGAAATCATAGAAGTTTGGCGATGTATAGTCCCTAATGGGCCTATTGTGATCGTTGGCCAACAGACATGGATTTGCAATGACATTGTTGTTGTTTGGTGCTTCATTCCTAGGCTGCTCCGCCATCTCTTCTTTATCGGATTGTGGTTCCTATTGGCGATTCCTTAGTCTCCTTCAAAATGTTCTCTCAATCTCTGGGTCATAATTCGCCAGAGATTAAGAGTTCTGCAAAGAATTCACAAAAATTACCGTTAACAACTATTTTGCCGAAGTCCCTGACAACGGCGCCAAAAACTTGATGCATTATTTTATTAAATATGGAAAATGGATGATATGCATTGACAGAATTACGTTGTGCACTCAAGTTTCTCCAGTAGAATCCAAGTGTAAATTCCTCTGAGTTTTCTGGTAAGTCCATGGTCGATCACAGGGACTTATGAAAATAGTTTGCGTTGATAATTTTCTTATGAAAACTTTGCGATAACCGGTGAAATAAATAAGATGGTTGGTTTGTTGTTGTGTTAATGAAAATAATAATAACTGCGATAGAGTTCGAAAAGAGTTGGCAATGAGAAATACGATGAATGTGCGGTGAACGGGTTGAGAAGTATTTCGGCTAATACTCCTTAGGTTGCGTTCATGCCTTGCGATCATGCAACATGCATACAATAGTAAACCACCTCTCGGCGTGAATGCCACGGTTTCTAAGGTTAGAATGCATGCGCTAAATATGCGATAAGTCTATAGGGTTTACATATAAACCTTTATTTTTATTTATATGATGACATTCACACAAATATGCGATCACATAATATCATTCCTATTCCTAGGATGCATGCGATGCAAGTTGACAAACAAAGTTTACCTCTAAGTCCCTATTTCTTGTTTATGCAGGCCTAATCTTACTCTATCAAGTAAAATTCTAACCTAGCTCTTTCGAGACATTAGGTTCTTTCTTTAGATTCTCTCTCGAGCAACTCTAAAGGGATGTTTCGCACAGCATAAAACAAGACAATCGCAAGCAATGAACTTCCTAGATCATGTTAGCTTAGTTCTTTTCAACCCATTCAACTAGTTTAGCTACTCATGCGTATTAAGAGAGTGAGCAGATGTAGAAATATAACTTCCATTGGATAGATAAAAGATAAAGTACAGAATAACAATGCAAGTATAGTAAAGAGCCTAGAGCAATTTCTTGCCACCAGTTCACTATTCTACTCGTGCTCTAAAGATATTCTCGCTTTTACGAGAGTCAACCCGCTTTCTGCTCTTAGGCCCAAGGTCCTCTTTCAAGCTGCCTTGGATGATCTCTGGCGTCACTACTCTTTTCTAGCTCCACCGTGAAATGGAAAAGAAAATTATGAATAGAGGTGTGAACTTGTAAGGTGATGAAGTAATCGACTACTTAACCCCTTCTCTGAAGAATGCACTTAGTATTTATAGGGCATCAAAAGGTGAAAGACGACTTCTCTTTCCTGGTTGTACAGATGGAACAGCTTTAATTCCTGACTGATGTGCCAGATAATTTTCACCGATAAAGCTAGATGTATTTTGTGACCATTATCAATTGTCAACATAATTTGGATTCGACTGCTGTCAGCTTTCTGTCCCATCGATCTTAATTGTCCTTTCGTCTGGATGTGCCCCCCATGTTGCGGTGATTCTTCTTGAGTGAATATTTTCGAGCGCGATCAATGCAAAGTCTTGCAGTGAAGTTATGCTCGACCGATGAATTTCTATGATCGCAATCTCTGCAATGCGTTTAACACATATTCTGCACACAAAAAAAAAATACAAAAATCAATAGTTCCAATGTGCTGACGCATGCGACCGCAATATTATAGATTTTATGCTTAATGGACGAAATTTATCATTTTTCATCAACGCAATCCAAAATTGTTTAATAACTAAACACTATGATAACGTGCATTTCTGCCCGTTATCATCGAATCTCTGTTTTACCCCCGAAATTACCTCTTATTCCTTAAGTCCCCACTGATCCCCTAATGAATAATTGTTTTGTGATCCAATCAACAAAATCGAGTTCCTCTCGGGCTAATGAGAGGACGGGGTCCCTTGTTCAAGTCTCAGAATCAGTACTTAAGGGAACAACCTCTCTACTATCCCTAAAGCGAGTAGGAGTGAATTCCATCTTGCATCCTATGTCCCCAGCTATTTATCCGTCTTACCCCTAAAATGGGAGGTTTATTGAGCCGGCGCTATTGAGCCAACCCTCACCTATGCAAATCTAAGGATAATTCCAAATAAACAGGAGTTCATAGTTAGCTCAGGATTAAGGTCAAGTTACATAGATCATCGCTTTGAAATAGTTAGTCTTAAATAGTGAACAACATTATAAAGTAAGAGTGCCTAATTTCTTGGTCCGATCTTGTACAAACCCTTCTGCACAAGGACACCCCTACTCCTCATGTCCCAACGTGAACAAATTAGGATCACTTCGTTTGTAGCACTTTACAACTTCTTGTAACAACTACAAAGTAGGCCGCATCCAATAGTGTTACCAGAATAACGTACCCAATCTTATTCATATACTATAGATCATTTTGAATATTTACTCGAACTTGACCTATCTTTATGTCTCCACATAAAGTTCAAATATTCAACCAATAGTCAAGGGACTTTTTAGGTTTATTGGATTTCTATCAAGCAAAATATCTATTCAATAACACTTTATTGAACTTTCAGAATAAGTTCCATTGTTTACATACCACAAGTTTTAGGACATAAAACCCAACATGAATGATCAGGATCAGATCATTTGTAGCACTTTACAACAATTGTAATACTTACAAAACGGGTCATACTCATAGTGTCACCAGAATAAGATACCTATCCTTATCCATCTATTACAAACCATTTAAGTTATCACTTAAACATAATCCACCCATATGTCTCTACATACATGTTTAAGTTACAAGATAACTTTGGATGTTAGTTTATTGGTTTGTGGTTAATGCAACTAAAATATGAATAAGATATCATATATTTTACTAAATAGACAATGAGTTTGAATAAAATATCATATATTTCATTAAATAAATAATGAGTTTGTTCAATACATTTACAAACTATAGGACCCTACGAGATTTAGAGCATCAATCCCAACATGAGGAATGTGAAATATCTAAAGATAATAATGAGATTTCAATAAACTATGTCATGATAGGAAAAAGATGGAACCGAACTCATGTAATTATTGACAACAATTTTGCGTATAATATTGCTCTTGATATTATATCTGTAAATGAGGATTCTGAATCAAAATCTGTTGAAGAAATATGACATAGAAAAGATTAGCTTCAGTGGAAAGAAGCAATTAAGGTCAAATTAAACTCAAGATTGGCTTCAGATTTTGGACTAGTAGTCCAAATACCAGAAGGTGTCAAATCTATGGGATACAAATAGGTATTTGTGAGAAAAAGAAATGAAAATAATATGGTCACAAGATATAAAGCAAGACTAGGTTCACAAGGTTTCTCACAAAAACCTAGTATTTATTATGAGGAGACATATTCTCCAGTGATAGATGCAATTATACTAAGATATTTAATTTGTCTGACTGTGTATGGAAATCTGGACATGTATCTTATGGATGTAGTCAGAGCATATTTATATGGATCTCTTGATAATGATATTTATATAAGAATCCCAGAAGGATTTAAGGTACCTAAAATATATAAATCGAATTCCTAGGAATTATATTCAATAAATTTACGGAGATCAATATATGGATTGAAACAATCAGGACGAATTTGATACAATTACCTAAGTGGATATTTATTAAAAGATGGATATCAAAATAATTCAATATGTTCGACAGTCAGAATTTGTTATTATAACTGTATTTGTTGATGACTTAAATATAATTTGGACTCCTAAAGAGCTTTCAAAGGCAATAGAATATCTTAAGAAAGAATTTTAGATGAAAGATTTTGGAAGAACAAAATTTTACCTTGGTTTACAAATTGAGCATTTAGCAAATGAGATATTTGATCATCAGTCAACTTATATAGGAAAAATTTTGAAAGATTTTATATGGATAAAACACATCCATTGAAAATTCAACAGAAATTCGTTCACTAGATGTGAAGAAAGATATATTTCGACCTCGAGATGATAATGAAGAACTTCTTGGTTTTGAAGTACCATATCTTAGTGCAATTAGTACACTTATGTATTTTGCTAATAATATAAGACCATATATTGTATTTTCAGTAAATTTATTAACAAGATATAGTTCTTCTCCAACAAAAAGACATTAGAACGAAATTAGGCATATACTCCGTTATCTTCGAGAAACGATTGATATGGATTTGTTTTATTTAAATAAATTAAATTTTGATCTAGTTAGTTATGCAGATTTTGGAGATTTGTCTTATCCACACAAAGCTAGATCTCAAACAGTTTATCTATTCACATATGGAGGAACTATTGTATCGTAGCAATTAGTGAAACAAACCATAACGGCTACTTCCTTAAATCATGTTAAAATTCTTGCAATTTACAAGGCTAACCGAGAATGTATATGGCCAAGATCAATGACTCAGCACATTCGTGAAACATGTGGTTTTCCTTCTAATAAAAAATTTTCAACAATATTATACGAAGACAGCACAACATGCATATCCCAAATCAAAGAATGATATATTAAAGGAGATAGAACAAAACATATTTCACCAAAGTTTTTCTACACTCATGATCTTGAAGAAAATGACGATATCACTGTACAACAAATTTGTTCGAAAGATAACCTGACAGACTTATTTACAAAGGCATTACCTATCACAATCTTTGAAAACTGGTGCATAACATTGGAATGTGGCGACTCAAAAAATCTCAAGCGATTTTTCATGAAAGAGAGTAAATATATTTTTTTAGGAGTATAAATTACGAAATATATACTTTTTTTCCTTCATTAGGATTTTTTTTCCCATTGGATTTTTTTCCTAGTAAGGTTTTAACGAGGCATATTTCATACATATAATGGACATCTAAAGGGGAGTATTATAAATATTATGATAATAAATGCCCATTAGATGCTCATGTTTAGTATCTATTGACCATATGTCATGCCACCATTTCCCAAAATGTTGTCCATGTGTCTCAACATTACACATTATTAGTGTCCATGTAATCCACCTCTTATTTGTGAAATTGCCTCTAAATAGTGACATTTGTGGGTTTTGGAAAACACACACATTAGGCGAATTCCATGAAAATTGGAGAAAGTGGTGAATTTAGACAAATTTCTTATTTTCTATTTTGCTAACTTATTTTTTTATTTATATATTATATTTAAGTTATTTTAATATTTATTTATTACTATATTATATTATATTATATTGGTATCTGTATTCCCATTATGCTCCTCATGTTCACAACAAAAAACACGTTGTAAAGCATTGTTTCAGTTTCATTGTTTAAATAGAGTGAAAATGTGACTTTTATGTTAAGATAAACGAAAAAAAGATGAACAAGGATCTTAAAATAAAATTATAATTTTTGTAATATGAACGATGTGTAAAATGAAGAATCGAATTTCTAACTTCGATGTTGATAGTATATACTTGACATCAATTGAGCTCTCGTTTATGCATATTTTCAGGTTTAGCTTTTTTAGTTCAATAGATATAGGGATGAAAGATAGAAACTTTGACCTTTAGAAAAAAAAAAGGTCACACCAATTCAGTTGACGAGCTAAAATCGCTTTTATTATGTTTTTAGGTTTAGTCAAGCGCTCATGAATCATATGCCATTAACAATATTTTTTAATGGGTCAAAATCATTGTTTATTAAATTAAAGTAGGTGGTAATTTAGGACAAAATGCATAATTAATTCACATATTCAAAACTTTTTAGACCCTACACACGCGGAGAGTTGAGTCCAGAGACGGAAAATAAGAGGAAGAGAAAAGCTATATATATTCTTTAAGTAAGTTGGTAGAATTTGAGGTGATCTCTAACACAAACTATATATCAATTGAAAAAGATCTCAATTTCATAGCATGTGAATTGAAATGTCAGAGTCAATTTATATGTTTAAAAAAAAAAAAATTAAAACAAACATAACCAAAAATAATTATAAATAAACATTTCATTTTTAAAAAAAATAAATAATATTTTCAAATTTTCAAATGAGATAAAATATCTATTATTAACATTATATTTACAACCGTTATTATTTACTTATATTTTTTTAATATTTTATTAATTTTTTGATATAATAAAAAATATCGATTTGTCATTTATATTGATGCCAAACTCATAGATATGTATATTATGTTGAAAGAGTTGTTGACATATGAATAGAAATTTAATATTCTAATCTCTATCAATGGGTTTAAAAGGAACAAAAGCCTCTTAATGTCTCTTCTCCAAAACTAATTCCCATTGTGCCCAGCTCTTAAATGTTAAACAAAGAATCTCCTACATGGTGCTGGTATTATAGAAGCCAGCTCTTCAAAGATTATAGTCCAACAACCATAGCTATCAAATTTGACTGCTTTTTGCAATATCTAATCCCTCTATTCCTCTTTTTTTTTTTTTTGGACTTAGCTCTAGTCTTGATGGACTATTTGTATCCTCTCTCATTTATGCTTATTGAATATATTTTTATGGGAGATGGTAAGAGCATTAAGAATCTGTTGAGATATTCGGGTGTATCTACGAATCCAACATATCTTTTTTAAAAAATAAATTACTTATTGAGTCATTTTTTCAAGTTTCTTTTAGATTTAAAAGGAAAAACAAGAAAAAAAACAAGTAGAAATTATATATATAACTTAATAGTTTTTGAAAAAATAGACACTACAAGAAAATACCCCTTTTTCGACACTTAAAATCGTCGGAAAATGGTAAGAAAAAAAATGGATCGGAAGATCCCCGTCATTGGGAGTTTGGTCGGGATATACCTGTCGTGAGAACATCTTTCGACACGACAATATAGAACGTCAAGAGTTAACATATCTACCGATGCTTGATTACAGCGTCGGTAGTTTGAAACTCCCGACAGATGTATAGACATCATCAAGAGTACATGAACTAAGCTATCGAGAGTTCAATTCAGAAAATGAGTTTCGTCGGGAAATAGTCATTTTTTTATTTTATTTTTTTTAATTTGATCTGAATAACCTAAAATTTATAACATCATTAAGAAAATAAAAAAAATATTCACATAAGGAACAAAAACAAATAAACAAAATTGATAGTATTCTTTATTATACAAAAGAGAGAAAAGTTGGGAAAATGATCTACAAAAGAAAGATGTCTTGTATAATACATAGAAGAAAAAACTCACAACATCATTTCCAAACAGCATCTCCAACAACATTTTCAACATCATCTCCAAACAGCATCCTACAAAACAAATAAAAATCATAAGGTGAATCCTACAATCCTACAAAACAAATAAAATTGTATAATCCTACAATCCTATAAAACAAAGAAAATCCTACAATCCTACAAAACAAAGAAAATCAACATACTTTTAAAACTACATATTTTCAACCTTAAACCTCCACAAACACACAAAAACCACAAGTTGAACTCCAAAAGAAAGATACTTAACCCACCCCACACAACATTCAAACTTCATAAACCTCCACAAACACACACAAAAACTCCACAAACACACAAAAATTCCGCAGAACACATTAAAATCCAATTGTTTGGCTACCATAACTATAGGATAGCCAGCAATTCATTATCATAAAACTAATAATAAGATATAACTATTTTGCTACCATAACTGTAGGATAGCAACGTATTAGCCAATTAGATAATGAAATAATCATACCTAATTTGATGGTCCTTCTCTCTGTGATCGTATCATATCTTCAATCATTTTTTTCATTTATTCCATTTTTCTTGCATGATCCTCTCTCATTTGTTGTTGAACGTCTTCAAGTTCCTTAATCTTCGATTGAGACTGTTCAATATTAGCTTTTAGTTCTCTCACCTTCTTATCATGCACTTCTTGAGTAGATGACGAACTCAATGAACTGCTACCCCTCCTTGACTTAGGTTTAGGGCCCCAACCTAGACCTTTTACTAAACAAAATATGGGGTTATGAAAATCATGCTCAACAAGCAAACAAAACAAAACTCATTAATTAATATTGAAACAAATCCCAATAGAAAGCCACAAACACCTTATCAACAAAAATATAGCAAAAGAAATTGGGGGAAGGGTCAAAAGCACAATCATCTTTTGCCAATATATCCTACCTATATATATATCCATCTAAACCAATATGTCCTACCATAACCAATATTCCTATTCCAAGATTACTTTTGAAACCTTTATAAAAGACCAAGGGTAATTTTACAACTTCTGAAAGATGCAGTAGTTTGAAACAAAGAGCAAAGTTCATGTTTTCTTTTCTTTTTTGGTAATTGAGCCAAACTTAAAATACCTTGCTTCCAATTATCTAAAAATACATTGTTTTGTGTATCTCATCTTATAAATTACTTGAAGATTATAAATAGACTATAGAAATGGAACAAATAAGAGCTAACATTATAAATAGACTATGGTCAATTATAAATAGACTATGAACAAATAAGAAATGGAAATGAAACAAATAAGAACAAATGAGATTATAAATAGACTATAGTCAATTCTTCTTTCTAAAAGCTAACATAAAATTACTCAATTCTTCTTGACTAATATAAAATTACTCAAATTTTAAACAAATTACAGCCTATCCAAGAGAGACGGACGAGTCCTTCAATTTAAAATTGTAGAATCAAAGTTTTACTCACGAAAAGAGACGAACAACGAAGTAGCTGACAAATAATGAAGCAGCTGAGAACGAACGGACGATGGACAACAAACCGACGGCAGATGACAGAGTAGCTGACGAATGGACAAGCTGCCTTCGATTTGGGATTTTCATGTTTGTGTGTTAGGGTTAGAAGAAAGAAGAAAGCATATCTGAAAGTGGTGGTGCGATTTGGGGGTTTTGAAAAGGAACTCTCGATGGGCTACCGTAACCAACAAGAGTTTTTACCCAACTCTCGACGAATTAAATAAATCGTCAGAGTTTCTTCCTCAAGATTATCCCTTCCTTCCCATCTCCAGATGGGCATGGTGAGGCATCAGGAGTGCTTTCAAAACTCCCACATGAATAATCCATTATGAGTTCCTTCATGGAGAATGGCCTGCCATTCTCATCTCCCAATGCCTGCTTTTGATGCGTCAAGAGTTCTTACCAACTACTGACGAGTCATTTACAACGTCGGGAGTTATTGAGCACTTCCGACAGCACCCTTACGTAGTCGAGAGAGATCCTCTCTCCCGATGATGTATCTCCCGACGGTCGTTTTACGGGTCGGAAAAGTCTCTTTTTCTTATAGTGAGATTATTAAATGGAATCTATAATATATTATTTCTATAAACATATTTTTTTATCATTAACATATGGATCATACGAAAATTAATAAATATGGAGGTTGAACATGTATTTCTTTTTTTGTAGTTTTTCCTTTCTTTTGGACCATTCCATTCATGCCAAACTTTAAAAAAATGATTGCTTGTACCAAACTCATTTGACTTTGATGCCTTTATATATTTATGAGGGTCAGTCATAGATTAAAATATAAAGTAAGATCAATAATTTACTGACGTTCATATCTGATAAAATTCGAGTAATTCTAGTTAAACGGCAAACTAAACTATGGTTGTTTTAGTTACATATATTTTAAAATTTTGTAGGCTATTTGATATTTATATGTTGAATAATTATAAACCTTATTTTCAATATTATAAAATTTTATGCAAAAGATAGTTTTTTTTTTTTTTTAATGACTACAATTAATTGGTTATAAGAATAAATTCAAGTGTTGTGATAATCTAAAATATAGCCCAGAATTAGTGAAATTGATGTTTTAATGAAAATATATACACACGTAATGTTTATCCACAAGTATAAGTTATTTTTCTAAACAAAAAAATAGAAATTTCAAATGAGATTATTGAAGTCAAAATAATTTAAAAACGGACATAAACAAAAACAACTCAAAATTCCACCTTGTGGAACAAGGAAAAATATATAAGTATTCTATCCTCTGATCATAACCCAGTTTCCACGAAAAATTCAATCCATCAAAATCAATCTCTACCCTTAAATTTGATCAAATGTATTCTATTTTATTCTAAACTTTTAAGTTTATCTAATTAACTCTATCTTTTATGGTAAAATAGCTTCATTTTAGCTGATAATTCTTCCTTCACTATCTCTATAGGTGCTATATGTTAATGATGTGTCAACCTAATTAAAATATATCCTATTGTGTTTACTGATTTCTAATCTTCTAGTTTTTTTTGTTCAAATATATATATAACTCTATTATTCCAATGAAATTATATCTTCACAGAAACTACTATTTATTAACTTCTACAAATTTATAAATCTAAAAGATATTCATGTAGGTCAATAGGTATACAGAACATGTTAACTAGATTGATACATCTAAAAGATATATATACTTAAACGTTATTATTTCCTTGAAATTATACTATTAATTTCATAATCGCCATATTTTATAATTCATTGAGCATAATATATACACATGAGAATACTTTCCGTTTCTTAAAGTCACTAATCAAAATGAAAACCCTTATCTTAAAATGCATACTAACACACATCATATTTAAGATGCAATTGTGTATATATATACATCTATTTATAAACATAATTTTGTGTATTTGCATATAAATATGTATAAATGTATGTATAGGTCAAAAACTTCAACTTATAGCTAAAAGTAAATTTAATTATATATCATCGAACACTCCCCTCACTTGTGGACTTGAAATATGAAGAAAGCCCAATAAATAGAAATCAATATTAAATAGATGGGAAATAGGGCTTGAACACAAATTTCCTTAGACCACCTACTCTTATATCATTTTAAATCATTAATTGAGTATTCAAAATTTTAAGCTTATAGGTAAAGCTAAATTTAATTGTATGTCATCTAACATGGATTTAGTTTAATATAACGAGGAAATGAAAAGAGAGGATCAGGTAAATAAATCCAAAAAACAAAATTACAACATCATCAAAATTTAATCAACATATGTTAACCATCGGTAATGGTTAATAGTAATACTAATTGGTCAACTCATAGTCAAATAACATCAGTAATGGTTCAGCTTCGTTTTTCACACTTGAAATATAATACTTAAAACCCAAAAGTTTTCTAAGTGAAGGCTAAAATAGTCATTTACCCAAACTTTTCCTATATTATATAAACCAAAGTTTTGGGTTACAAACTTAGACAACATACTATTCTTTCTATCTTCTTCTTCCAATATTTTCTTCTTGGCTTTAATTTGAGAGAAATAATATATTTTTTCCAAAAAAAAATGGATTTGATGGAAAGTGAATTTAGTAAAAATTATGTGATATTGAAGCCAGAGAATGCAAATTTGTTGGATCTGTTTCTATTCTTACTTCCATTTGGATTAAGAAAGAGAAAGTTCATTGATTGTCCACTTGGCAAAGAAGATCCTTTCAAAAACTTCAGAGATCGATGGCTAATTTTCATCTCCATGTTGCTTCAGTTTATCCTAGCCATCATTGCCACTCCTCTTGCCAAGTTAGACTCATTTCTCCTTAAACTGTTAAACTTCATCTCCTTCAACGGCGGCGTTTCGGGGATTCTCTCTAAAATTCTCAAAGGTATTACATTTAATTTACTTCGATGAAACCGTTTCCAGGGGTGTTTTATAATTATTTTTATTTTCATTATATAATAATAACTTAGTTAATTTTCTTTATGTGTAGGAAAGAGTTTTCTGGAGGTTAATGAAGATTCGCCGGAGTATACATCGGTGGTCGGATTTGCAGATTGGAGGAGAGATTTGGATTCGTCAATTAAACCCGACGACACTTTCAGATATTATAGTGCCTTAACTGTAATGGCTGCCAAAGTCTCTTATGAATCCAAACCATTTGTTCAATCCGTCGTAAATGATCGTTGGAAGGTAACTTTATACTCCTTAATTCACCATAATTCCAAAATTTACTTAACCCCGCCATAATATAACTGCCTCGTAATAATTGTCGGATTTAAAATTTGCTTGCTCTTATAATAATTTTGGATTTCAGGGTACTTTTGTTGTTTTTTTCTTATACATCTAACTAGGAATACAAGAAAAATTTACTTAAACTGATCGAAACTTATGGTCAACTCAAGTCGAAACCGGTCGTTTCTAGGTTTCAGATAGAAAAATTAAAAAAACATCTAAAAATTTGAAAAATCGAACTAACTGATAGTATGTATAAAATATGCATCAATTGTATTTGAAAAGTGCTCCGACCAAGTTGGCAAAAAGGCACTGTGATAACCACTAGGTTTCTCAATCAGCCCGATCTAGTCTCAGTTTTCATGTTTATCCTTCATCGATCAATCGTATTGTCTACAAAAATAGAGTCGAGTCAAACCGCTTATATTTTTACATTATGACGGCCTCTTCAAATAGTTTATATATATAATCAAACTATGACTTAGTAACTATATACCTGTAAAATTAAAGTTTGACTCTATATATCAAATAAGAAATTTAAAGATTAGTTGAATGAATAACTATGATAATTTAAATAATTTTTTTAAGCTTAAAACTGAAATATAAAAGTTGAAAGTTGAGAGTTGAATTCAAATATAATAAATCTACAAATGTGAGGATTAAATAAATATGATCTAAACTAAAATTTGATTATAAATTAATATTACAGAAGTGATAACTATGTATGATAGTTTTTTTTTTTTTTTTTTTTTTTGGTCTTTGAATGATTAGAAGGATGGTAATGATTTTCCCCCTACCACTTGCAGATGAAGTTGCTGGGTTACTTCAATTTTTGGAATGGTAAGACTTTGAACTTGTATTAAAGGTCATAATTGGATTGTATAATTAATTGATTGGGTCTTAAGCTGACCAGTTCAATTGGAATACTACTCAATTAATTAACTACATGTTGGTTTAGTGGAGGGTTAATTATGATAATATATATCGTGTGATTTAAGATTTTAAAACGATTACCCTTTCTAAAAATTAGAGAAAAAATAAGCGACCATTGAATATGAAATAGTGAAAGAGCCGTGAGGTTCTTCTAAGATTTATATAGTTGACAAGGCCTAATTTTTAACTTTATTCGGTAAATAACCTTTGACAATATTTGTCTTCACCAAACCAACTTATGTTGACCTTAAATTTCTCCTTTTATCTTGGACACGTTTAATTTCTCTTTTTTTTTTTCTTTTTTTTTTAAAATGGAATCAAAGAATTTGATAATTATTCAGTTTTAAGATTTGAAAATGTTGATAAGATTTTAAATAGTTTATTATAATAATAAGGCTCTTCAATTTCTAGTATCTCTTTAACACACAACTTTTCTTTTTTATTTTATTTTTATTGTTGACTTTTATATTATATTAAGTTTATTTTAATTGTTCCTTTTTATAAAAGAAAAATAAGTGTCATTTTTTATAACATTTCAACGATAAAAAATGATTTGTTTGATAAAGATTTATTTTTTTGTTATTAGTTTCTATTCTTTAAAAAAATTAAAAACAAATAAATACAAAACGTGCTTAATTCAATTAACATAAAATTTGGTGACTCCACACAAATGGTTGAAGATATATATATATATATATATATATATATATATATATATATATATATATATAATAAAAGCAGAGTTGATAAGTCATTTTAATTTTATATTTATATACATGTAATTGGAAAGTATATATTTGATATTTTTCTTTCCATTTAAAAAAAATTGGTTAATATTTTTTCATCGACTAGTCAATAACTATTAAGTAATGATTTTATTTTTTAATTCTAAGAAATAATTTTTATTTTTTGGTATAGTTTTCCAATTTCATTAATATTTATTTTGATTTAAAAATCGTTTAATTTTATAAAATATTAGATAAAAAAAATTTTGAGACCAAGTTAGATTCTTTTCTTGAGTTTACAACCAATAGTTTATAGATTTATGACCTCTCAAAGACATATTGCTTAACAAGTTGAACTATATTAAATAAGTTGACAAAGAAATTTAGAACTAAAATAGAATAGGTTAAAAGAGAAAGATATATGATGAAAGAATATAAACATATTTGGCCGAGGAGTAGAGTCGTAGAAGTTCAACTATTTGTTTCGTCCAAAATTTTTTTTTGAAATCTACAAATTCAATTTCATGACTTCTTAACTTTTTCCATGTAGATTTTGCGACTAAACAACAAACCGTCCCTGTTTGCCCCAAACTTCATTTGGGAGAGAATACCAAAGTTGTTTACAATCTTGCCCAAAAGAACAAAAGAACATAATGAAGACATCAATCCTCATCTTTATTTCAAAAAGCCAGCATCAATCATCTTTTCATAAAAAATAATTTAACTGGACGTAGTTTTTATAAGAAAATTTGATTTCCCTAGTTCATCAATTGTATTTAAATGTTTAATTATCCACCATTCATCTCTATGTAAAAAGAACAAAGTTAAAGCAGTAAATTAAATTAATTTTTATGTCTCAAATTGTTCAGACTTTCAAGGTAAAGCAACTACTCAAGCCTTTATGTTTGAAAACACAGCCATTGATCCCAATGTAATAGTGGTTGCATTCAGAGGCACCTCCCTTCTTGACTCATACGATTGGCAAGTCGATGCTGACTTCTCTTGGTATGCTTACATTATATTATTACATTTCTTTCATATTATTATTTAAATTTAGTTTTACTTTTTGTATTTAAATTATATGTTAAGATTACTTAGCTTGGTTTTCAAATATAAATATGCTGAAAAAAAAGTCTAGAAATTTTCATGTGGAAAAACTAGAAACACAATCATTTATGTGGAAAAATCCAAACTGGATTAAAAAAAATTACAGTCCACCTAGAAAAAAATTTACCATGTGAATTCTTTTCTACAATCAAATAGATTTGTCTCACTTAAAATGGTTATAGCTTGAAGAATTTAAAACTAAAGTTATAGACTTTTTTTATAGATTTTGAAAATCATCATTTTCTTTTAACATTTCGACGAGTAACAACTACTATTCCAATATTCAAAATTCTTCCAAATATTGTTGTAAGTTTTGTATTTTATGATGCAATTTTATTAAACCCTAGTCGTCTTTTGTAATCCTTAATATTTACAGGTACGAGATCGAGGGCGTCGGCCGCATCCACAGTGGGTTCATGAAAGCCCTAGGCCTTCAAAAGGCCACAGGATGGCCGAAGGAGCTTCCCAAATCTCAACTACAAGAGTTTGCATATTACACCATCCGGCAAAAACTTAGAGACATTGCCAAAACCAACGACAAGGCAAGGTTCATCATCACTGGGCACAGTTTGGGTGGAGCCTTGGCTACCTTATTTGTCACTGTATTGAGCCTACATGATGAATCAACCATTTTGGAGAAATTGGAAGGCATTTACACGTATGGCCAGCCAAGAGTTGGCGACCAACAGTTCGCAAAGTTTATGGTTAACACTGTCCAAAAATATGGCTTCAAATATCATAGATATGTTTACTCTTCTGACTTGGTGCCTAGACTTCCTTCTGATGCCATCCTTTTCAAATACAAACACTTTGGTAGATGTGTCTTCTTCAACACCCTCTACAGAGGCAGGGTAAGATAACAAATTAACTAACTTTTTTTCTTTTTCATTTTTGAGAAATTATTCAAACTAATCATCGCAATAATGTAGCTGCATAGTTTTTAACAGTTAGAATACATTAGAAAAATGGGAAACACTCACATTATTTATAAGATATATGAGCTTCCATCTCAAAACTACATTTTAAGAGGAGTACCCATATGTATCTTATAAAAATTGTGAGGACTCTCCATTTTTCCAACCGCAATAATTAGGCACAACTTAATTCCATGCCTCTCATTTTCCTTACGTAGTAAAAAAAATAAAAATAATCCTTAAAATATCTGTCACATGATATGTTTTCTAAAAAAATGGTTAGTTGCAACAAAAGTTTTTTTCTTATTCTAAACATAATTAGAGATAGGACCTTTTTCGATTCATCATTCTTGGATTTGATCTCATTTTCTTGGACCAAATTGTCATTTGGGTTTTATAGTCATGATATCTATTAGATAAACATGAGACTCATCTCAAAACCAATTGACTATTGAAAAAGTAATTCGTATATCATATAAAGGTTATGTAAGTTTTTCTTATTTCTTCTATGTATATGAGAGAAAAGTAGCTATGTTCTAGTGATTAATAAAGAGCATGAAAACTTTTTAATCCACAGCCAACCGTTGGCAAACTCGTTGAATAATTTTTATCCTTTTATAAAAAAAAAAAATGATTTATATGATGATCAAGATCATGAATATTGAATTTTTCTTTTTTCAGATTGTGAAGGAGCAGCCAAACAAGAACTACTTCTCGTTGGTATGGGTGATACCCAAGTATTTAAGCGCATGGTGGGAGCTAATAAGGAGTTTGATAATCCCATTGGTGAAGGGTTTTGATTACTATGAGAGTTTGTTGATGAAGGGGGGAAGGGTGGTTGGACTATTCATTCCAGGGCTCGCTGCTCATTTTCCCTTGAACTATGTTAATTCCACTCGTTTGGGTAAATTAAATGTACCCGACAAGGTCGAAGACCCCATTCTTGGAGATGATATTGAAGACGACTTTTAAATAAGTGTGAACATGCATGTCAATATCGTTAAACTAGACTCACCTTAACGGTTTATGTAACCTTCTAATTAGCTAAAACATGTGTTGAAAGATTAATTAGTATGTTGTGTGCACGTGGTATGGAATATTCAGCTTCTTAAACTTTCTCTATATAAACTAAATCTAGAGGTTTAGCAAGTGATCAAAAGAAAGAAATTTGAAAATACAATAGAAACTCTCATGTAATATTAATCAATCTATGGTCTTGTTTTACATTACAAATTTTGTATAATTTTTATTTTAAAAATTCAGATAATTTATAATATATTATGCTTTCTAAATATTTTTATTTTTAAATTTTAAATTTGGATACAGTGGACGATACAATTTTTGAAAAAAAGATACTTCATTAGTTAAAAGGATGTGTATTGTAACACCCCGAGTTTAGAAGGGGACATGAATGAACCAAAATCACATCCAAATGAGAGGGTTCACGAGGATATAAAAGTATGGTTAATAAATACTTAAAAAAATTGAAAGTTACAAGATGCACCTTCTTTTTCGATTACTCAATCATAGGAACTTTACAATTAAGTATGCTTAGCTTGAAGCAATTCTATGTTGGGTGGCCTCTTGAGAATTTTCCTATGAAACATGTAAGTGAGGACAAAGTATGAGACAATGCATATTGAAAGGACTTGTGTTGGTTTGTGGGGACAACTTTCCCTTTTAGAAGTATCAAGACAAGCAAGGATGGTATTGTCAGGTCGCAAGGGAATGTTGAGGCCATCCGGTGCTAAATCTGGATTCTGAATCTCGGGCCATATATATAAAGAAAAGCTAGAGAAAAGCTCTCCAATTTAAAGAAAAAGATGAAGTATCATAGCTACAAAAAGGGTCATTGCAATGGGTAGTACTTTTAGGGATAATAACCAAGTGTTTAACAACAATTTTAAAAAAATTGCAAATATAGCAAAGATTATCACTGATAGACTCCTATAAACGATATTGTCTATCACTGATAGACTATTTAAATTTTTCATATTTGTAATTTTTTCTATTATGTTATATCTGCTAATACTTTGGGTCTAATTGCTATATTTGCAACTGTCCCTGACAAAAAAGAGCAAACTCAAAGTACCAATTACGGAGATATCCTCCAAAAGAGATAACGTGGTTTGGATTTATCTATAAAAAGGTGATTATTTTGCTCAAGCCATAGAATCTAGTCACTACAAGAATTTTTGGTTATGCTGACGATTTTTTCTGCGGACACAACAAAAAATGTCGGCAGATATGATTTTTACCGACAAATTTTTCATGTGTTTGCTTAACGTCATTGTTTGCACGAAATTTCAAGAGAAATTTATTTCGTGGAACTTGAACTTTGTATTTGTATTATTTTTTTGGAAAGTGAGTACATTCTCTAATACATAGTATTTTGATGTTTTCAAAATAAATTATAATCTTTAAGCTGGTTGATCTTCTTGGGTGATCGGCCTTTGGGCTTGTTGATCTTCTTGGGTGATCAGCCTTTGGGCTTGTTGATATTTTTGGATGATCGACTTTTGGGCTTGATGATTTTATTTGATGATCAACCTTTGGACTTGATGATCTTCTTTGATAATCGGTCTTTGGGCTTGTTGATTTTCTTGGACGATCGGTCTTTTGGACTTGTTGATCTTCTTGAACGATCGGCCTTTGGGCTTGTTGATCTTCTTGGACGATCAGCCTTTGGGCTTATTGATATTCTTGGAGGATTAGTGTTCGCACGAGGCTTCTGGAGAAACTTGTTTTGTGGAGTTGAGCTTGAGTTAGTATTGATGTTGAGGTTGATTTGATAAAATGTAGTTCAATCTTTAGTACTTGATCCTCTGATTCTCTCTCGGTTGGGTGGATGTGCTTGACTTGAAGAAGAAAAGCACCGAACGTTCTTGAAGTAGAAGTCTTGGAAGAGTGTTTGTATCTTCAAGGGTCTTCTGTCTTCTAGGAGTGCAGCTTCAGGAGTTTTGGGAGTCTTCTATTTGTTGGTGAATTCTCTATGGGCTCTCTGAATGTAGAATTGTTTGTATCTTCAAAGGACTTCAGTCTTCAAGCGTGGTCAGAATGCTTGTATCTTCAAAGAACTTCAGTCTTCAAGCGTGGTCAGGACTTCAGTCTTCAGACGTGGTCAGCTTCAGGAGTCAAGGAGTCTTAGAAAACTCCCTATAAGCTCTCTGGAGAATAGAATTGCTGACCCCTCCAAATGAGGAGAGTTTCTCTATTTATAGAGTTCACAGGTGGGCTTGGGCTTGGTTGATCCATGGGCTTGGCCTTTGGGCCCAATTAGTTGGACTTGGGTTTGGTTGGTCCATGGGTCTAGTCTTTGAGCCCAATAAATTGGATTTATACTTGATTTGACATTTGGTCAAATTCAGCCTATTTTTGGGCTTAGTTGGACTTTGATCCAAATAATAATATCAAATTGGGCCAAATTAATCTTATCTGTTTCAACAGTCATGATAAAACAATGTGGCATTATCAAAATTTGTCTTCAACTTCAATTCAGAACATATGTCAACTCCTAATTGAGCCCAAATATAATGATTTGGAATTTCATTAATTTAGTAAATGACGTGGAAACTTGTGATAGGTCCAAAATTTCTCATTCAAAAGTCATTACTGCCGACGAAAATACATGCGTGGAGAAAAAGTTGTGTGACCTTAGTGAAACCAATGAAGTTAGGTTTCTGCCGACGCATGTTTAAATTTCTGCCTAGGCAAGTTGCATAGGCAGAAATTTTCGGTATATGCTGATGAAATGTATGTGGCAGAAACCTTTTCAATCCCAATTTTTCTTTTTTTTCAGCACTTTCTTAAAATCTTACCCCACTTTAATTTTTCCCCACACTTTTAATTTTTCCACTTTTTTTATTTCCCTCTTCACCCTCCCCCGTTTTTTTTTTTTTTTTTTACTCTCACACCCTTTCCACATCTCACAAACTTTCATCCTCTCCACATCTCACACAAACTCTCACACCACCGTGCACGATCCATGTTGATTAGCTTGTCATCGTGCATGACCCATGCCTATTAGTTTGCCACCGTGCATGACACACGTCGATTAGCTTGCCGCCACGCACGACCATGCCAGATCGCTCGCTACCAGGAAGGATTTATATTGTCATTTCCTTTTAATTAATTAGTTATAGAAAAATAAAATGAAATTGATGGAAATTGGGTGATCAAACAAGTATCTATATAGTAATTGATATTCCAAGACAAATCGAGATTAGAACGGCTTATGATCCAAATTTTAGACTCTAAAAGTCCAAAGGGTGGTTTATTTTATAAAATATTATCATTTAATCGTATCACAGTTTTCATGAAAAATTAATTATTATATATGATTTCAAGATTATTTATGTTGTAGTCACTACAAGAATATAGTCTTTTTCTAACGCGCGAAATCGTTGGGATATAGCTGAAAACGCGTGTAGAGATTATCTCCCAACAAACATTATCTCGTTGGGAGAATAGTTAGAAAATAAGTGTTGGGAGTCATACTCCCAACGCGTAATGCCTACTCGTTACAAACTCCCAATGAGGTATATGAAGGGATTGAATCCTAATGCAGAAGCGTTTAAATGTTTGATCTTTGAATTAGGAATGAAAAAATCATAATTGATTTTTTTTTTTTTTTGAAGGTATTGTAATTAAAGTACAGGGTGGGGGATCAAACCTCAGACTACGAGGTTAATAGTATGAACACAAGTAAGATTAAGCATTCAACAAATGGAATTTAGAAAAATACCTTTAAAGACCAATTTCTTCAAGGGCCTCTGTGAAATTCCTCTGCACGAACTCCCAATATCACAAACGGACACCACCAAAAGATTGTCCAACTATTCTTAAGGCCAAAATCAATGGATTGTGAGATCCAAATTAGTAGGAAGTAGATGATTTTTTTTAGAAAATAATTTTCCTTGAGAGATTTATATTGATTAATTAACTATTAATTAATCATATAAATATCACATATTTATTTCATCATGCATTTAAATCATATAAAATGCACATCCTCTCTTAGCCTATAATTTTAATATGAATCCAATTCATATTAAATTTTACTCTATAGCTTTTATATGAATCTAATTCATATTAATTTAATACTCGAAACTTATTCAAATATTATTCTCTCATATTATATAGTTTTAATTGTAAATCATATCTATAATCAACTATATACTATAGTGTATAATTATATATTATACTTTATATTAAGCCTTATTAATATAAAATCTCCTAAAACAATTTAAATAAGTCAAATTATACCAAAATTGATTGATCCTTGTTTTACTGTTAGTGAGTTAGTAGGGGGACCTAATAGACCTATAGTTTAGAAACTCCAATGGTTCGAGATTAAATTAATCAAACTCTTTAATTAATATAATCAACATTCATTAACTATGTGTCATTCCATTAAAGACTCATAACTGCACTCTTCGCACTGCAGATATATTTTTGCATCCATGGATAAAACCAATCATCGATAAGTCAATCCTTCACAAATTTCTCACAATTATAGCTGAGTCAAAATTATCGTTTTACCTTTGTATTTACATTTTTCTCCTTAAGTCTTACTAATCCTTTAATGAACAACCTGTTTATAGTAGCCCTCTCGGGCCAATGAAAGGGATGGGCCCCTTGTTCAAGACTTAGAGTCAATACTTAAGAAAGTAATTCATCTACTTTTGTAGAAAGTAGAAGGAGTGAATTTCATCTTGTGTAGTTATGTTTCTAGCTCCTTACTCAAATAAATCCCCAAAATGGTAGGCTTATTAAGTCGGCGACTCGGGCCACTCTCACACTTAGATGTCAAAGGATTATTCTTATAGGTAGAAGTCCATAACTCACTCAGGATTGAGATCGAATTACCTATGGTTATCCTATTAAATGTTAATCTCTTCAGTTAACAGTATTATAAAGAGAGATTAATTATGTCTCGGTTCGGTCTTATATATACAAACTCTTTGTACAGGATACTCCCACTCATATGTCTGCACATGAACAATTGGGATCAAATTCTTTGTAAAACTTACAAATTGGGTCGTATCCATAGTGTCACCAGGATAAGGCACCCAACCTTATTCATATACTACAGACTTTTTAGGTTATTACTTGAAAATAATCCACTTGTATGTCTACCACATACTATTCAAGCTACATAAAATAACATTGAATCTTAGTTTATTTGATTAAGTTAATGCGTTCTAAATGTTGAATAAAATATTTTCTTATTTTATTAAATAAATAATTTTTATATACAATTACAAACTACAATATCCACAATATTGAGGACACTAAATCTAATAGTATATAAGCCGTCAAAGTTACTATCTCCTGACGGGGCCAATGACACGTCGACAGTCTGCCTGCCTCTCTCGACGATTTTAACGAGATGTCCTCGTTCAATCTTCTCCTATCAGGAGATACACCCACTCACGACGTTGTCGTCGAGAGATTGGGCCTTTTTCCTTTTTAATATTTCTATAATTATTTGTATTTTTTTAATTTTGATCTGCATAACAAAAATTGAACCCAAATCAACAATAATTAAGGAAAGCTAAAGTTTTCACATACATTGAAACTAAACAAAGTCGTCCATTATATTCTTTGCTACTTAAAAGAGAGAGAAGTGTACTAATAATAATGTTTACATATAGATATAGTGGTCCACAAAAATATATCTTGAGGAATGATAACGGGCAGAAATGCACGTTATCAGAGTGCTAAATTCTTAAACAATGTTGGATTGCGCTGATAAAACATGTTAAATTGCGTCCATCAAGAATCAATTTCATAATATTTCGGTCGCATGCGTTCATCGCATAGGAACAGTTGATTTTAATGTTTTTATGCAGAATATGCGTTGACGCAATACAAGAATTATGATCATCGAAAATCATTGGTCGAGCGCAACTTCACCGCAAGGCTTTACGATGATTGTGTTTGCAAACATTCACTCGAGAAGGATTGTCGCAACTTAGTTAGCACAACATGGTAGGCGCATCTGGGTGAAAGGCTAATTAATCGTGATAGGACAGAAAGCTGATGACAGTCGAATCCGAATTAAGTTGACAGCCGATAACGATCACAAAGACATTCAGCTTTTCGGTGACAAATATTCGGCACATCAGTTAGGAATTAAGAAAAACCGTCTCATATGTACAATCATGAGAGAGAAGCCGTCATTCCACCTTAAGATGTTCTATTAAATACCAGAGGCATCCTTCAGAAAAGGGCGTTTCACCAATTCACCATTCTTTTAGTTCAAGTTCATACATCCTTGTTCATAGTTTTTTTTCGTTTTTAAGGCGGACGCCGAGAGAGAGGAGATTGTGCTGGGATAGATCGTTTCGGTAAGCTTTGGGAGAGCGCCGGAAAGCTTCAAGGATAAGAGAGGGCCGACGCCTGTGGAAAGCGGGAAACATCTTTAGAATCGAATAGAGATTACAGTTTGTAAAAGCCTCGGTCAGCAAGAGAATTGCTACCAGGCTCTCTACATTTAACTTCCATTGTATTTTGTACTCCACTAATTGTTGCCGTTTGCTAGCGGACTTCGACAAAATAGAGTGCTAAACGGTAAATTTTTTGTATTTCTTTCAAACTCTCAATCTCCTTGCGTGAATTATGACCCGTAGATTTAAGAAAAAACATTTAGACGAAGACTAAGAGACGCCAACAGCAACCACAATCAGATAAAGAAAGAGGATGCGGAGCAGCCTGAACGGTAGTACCAAATGAGAATTATGTCATGGCGAATCCAATCCTGTGGCAAATAATCGCAATAGACCCATTAAGAAGTATGCATCGCCAAAACCTCTATGATTCTCTTCAGGAATCATGGAGGCATGCTCTCAGATGGAAGCAAATTCGAGATGAAACCGGTTGATACTGCAATGATCCAGACTGCAGGGACAAATTTGGAGGGAAGGCGTGGCAAAGACCCACACGCCCACCTCGGAAGCTTTATTGAAATACTGCATACATTTTGTGTTCGCTGAACATCTCTGCTAAAGAAGTATCGAACTAACTTTGTTCCCATTCTTTTGTGATCAGGCTAGGAAATGGGCATATTCCTCGAGCGGGAGAGATCACTTCTTAGGAACAGTCGTGGAGAAGTTTATGAAAAATACTTCTCACCTACTGAGAATGTCAGACGAAGGAAACTGATTATAAATTTTGAACAAGACATGGACGATCGTTCAGAAATGCCTGGGCGAGTTTAAGAGGTTGGTCCGTGATTGTCCACAACAATGGGTTGCCAGACTTGCCTTCAGATGGAAATTTTTATCATGGTTTAAATCCCACTTCGCAGATCGGCTTCCAATGCGGCAGCCACTAGTGGTTTGCCTTTGATAAAACGTATGAAAAGGTGAAGAATATCTTAGATCGCATCTCCTAAAGGAACCATAGATTGAAGAGAGATGACCAAGATTGAGACTTCAAAGACAATGATGCAAATAATGGTGCTATTGCTTCACTACAAAACCAGATGACCGCAATGATGAACTTAATATAGGGAATTGCAATCAGTAGCCCAACACGCAAAATGGGCAAATCAACGTAATTAATCAAAACACCGTAAAGTGTGCGACTTGCGGTATGCATGCGATGAAAGATTGCCCGGAAAAATCCACAGTCTGTTTACTTTGTAAAGAATAATCCTTTTATGAATACCTACAACCCGGGTGGAGAAACCACCCTAATTTTGCTTGGAAGAATCAGCAACAGAATTTTCAACCTGTGGCACAAAAAAGAAGGGTCACCAAGATTTTTCCCATGCAAAAATGGTCAGACAAACAATCAAGCAAGTAGCTCACAACCATCGCAATCATCTTCTTTGGAAAGCCTATTGAAGCAATACAAAGAGAAAAACTAAATGGTGCTTCAAATCAGGCTACGTCCATCCGCAATCTAGAATTACAGATGGGCAGATTGCAAGTGAGCTAAAAAGTAGACCGCAACCCAGGGGGATCAGGTAAGGAGCAATGTCAGGTTGTGACATTGCGAAGTAGGAAGATTGTGGAAGGACAAAAGAAGGAGCTTAATCGGATAGCTCCCATTGTGGCTGAACCCGAGATTGCGATGACGCAAGAAGAAAAAAGAGAGAAAAAAAAGCAGTAGAACCAGAGGTTGCATCGACAACGGGAACCGTGAAAGTGCAGTTACCCCTTTTCCCGAGACTAAGGAAGAAAAATAATGAAGAGGTACAGTACCAACGCTTCTTATCTATGTTAAAGAAATTACATTGTAATATTCCTTTCAGTGAAGCGATTGAGGAAATGCCTGCCTACGCAAAGTTTCTGAAGGATATGGTAACTAAGAAGATGGGAGCTGGTAAGTTTGTCACGGTGGCGCTAACTCAAAATTCAAAATCAATCATTCCACCGAAGATGAGCGATCCTGGGAGCTTTACTATTCCTTACTCCATAGAAGGATTGTACATTGGGCAAGCCCTATGTGACCTAGAAGCCAGCATAAATTTGATGCCTCTGTCAATCTTTAGACAGCTGAATGTGGGGCAACTTTTGCCCAAAACAGTGACTCTCTAACTGGTCGATAGATCTCTGGTGCATCCAGAGAGAAAGGTGAAGGATGTGCTGATCACCATTGACAAATTTATCCTACCAGCCGACTTCATCATTTTGAACTATGAGGCCGAAAAAGATGTGTCCATCATTCTGGGGTGACCTTTTCTATCAACGGGTCGTGCTCAGATTGATGTATATAAAGGAGAAATCACTTTGAGTATCAACGGACAGAAGCTCAAGTTTAACATAATTCGTGCCATGAAGTTTCTGGATGAAGAAGACCTGCATGACTCAGATGATTACCAGAATGTGATTGAAGAAGAAAAATTTGATGAAGAAAATGAAGAAGAGGATGTCAGCGCATCCGTTGCTGCCTGTAATGCGATCACAACAAAAATAAGTAAGAAGAAATTATCGCAAAAAGGAGAGCCAACAGAAAAAGAATAAAGAAAAACAATGCAACCTTCCCTAGTAGAACCACCAACACTGGAATTAAAGACCCTACCGACCCATTTGAAGTATGCATTTTTTGGGCAGAATGAGAAGTTACCGGTTATCATTTCCTCTACGATCAACGAAAACCAGAAAAATGTGTTAATAAGCATTCTAAGAAAGCATGTGCGAGCAATTGGCTGAACGCTCTCCGACATTAGAGGAATTAGCCCTGCGTATTGTATGCACCGCATTCATCTTGAAGAGTACCACAAAGCAACGATTGAACATCAACACAAGCTCAACCCTGTAATGAAAGAGGTCATTAAGAAGGAGATCATCAAATGGCTAGATGCAGGCATTATCTATCCTATAGCAGATAGCATGTGGGTCAGCCCCGTGTAGTGTGTGCCGAAGAAGGGCGGCATGATGGTAGTCTCGAATGAAAACAATGAACTAATACCACAAAGAACCATCACTGAGTGGCGCATTTGCATAGACTACGGCAAATTGAATGCGGCCACAAAGAAAGATCATTTCCCTTTGTCGTTCATCGATCAAATGCTAGACCGACTAGCTGAAAATGATTTTTACTGCTTTTTGGATGGTTATGCCAGGTACAACTAGATTATGATAGCTCCAGAAGATCAAGACAAGACCACATTCACCTGCCTATATGGGACCTTCGCTTTTCACTGCATGCTGTTTGGCTTCTGTAATGCGCCAAGCACGTTCCAAATGTGCATGATGGCTATCTTTTCAAATTATCTCGAGGAATTTGTTGAAATCTTTATGGACGACTTCTCTGTTTATGAGAACACCTATGAAGTCTGTCTAGCCAACTTAGAGAAGATACTGAAGAGATGCGAAGAGACGAATCTGGTGCTCAATTGAGAAAAATGCCATTTCATGGTGAAGGAGGGCATAATGTTGGAACACAAGGTTTTCCGGGATGGGTTGGAAGTGGACAAAGCAAAAATCGAAGCAATTGAAAAACTTCCACCTCTAGCAAGCGTGAAGTCTGTACGAAGCTTCTTGGGGCACGCTGGATTCTACAGACGCTTTGTCAAGGACTTTTCTAAAATAGCACGACCATTGAGTGCGTTATTAGAGGCTGATAGAAAATTTGAGTTTAACAACAACTGCCTCAACGTATTCAGAGTTTTGAAAGATGCGCTGATTACCGCACCCATATTGATTGCGCCGGACTGGACACTTCCTTTTCAAATAATGTGCGATGCAAGCGGGTATACGATAAGAGCAGGTTTAGCACAAAAGAGAAAAACAATCTTGCATCCTATCGCATATGTGAGTAAAACATTAAATCCTGCTTAGACAAATTATACCACCATAGAAAAAGAGCTTATGGCGGTAATTTTTGCGTTGGAAAAATTTCGAGCCTATCTGCTGGAGACAAAGGTACTCATCCATACTGATCATTCGGCAATAAAATACTTAATGACAAAGAAGGATGCAAAGCCGAGATTGATCAGATGGGTTCTCCTCCTTCAAGAATTTGACATAGAAATAATTGACCGGAAGGAAATGGAGAACCAAGTTGCGGATCACTTGTCTAGACTGGAAAATCCTGAGGTTGACCGCAATAAGTCTGAGTTGAGTGCGGTGTTCTCGGATGAGCAGCTGTTCCATATTAAAGAATTTCCCTGGTATGCAGACATAGTCAATTATCTAGTTTGTTAGCAATTTCCTAAAAATTACACCTACCACCAACAGAAGAAGCTCAAGCATGAATGCAAACATTATTATTGGGATGAGCCGAATCTGTATAAAAGAGGGGCAGACCAGATTTTTCGATTATGCGTACCAAATGTTGCTCAACAACGCATATTATCGCAATGTCATGACTCACCATATGGTGGGCACTTTGAAGGGCAGCACACCGCAGCCAAAGTTACAAAGTGGATTCTTTTGGCCTACATTGTTCAAGGATTCAGCTGACTACGCAATGAAGTGTGATTGGTGCCAACGCACAGGTAACATTTCATGGAAACATGCAATGCCAATGAACACCATCTTGGAGCTTGAATTTTTCGACATATGGGAGATTTATTTCATGGGACCATTCCCTCCTTCGAATGGTAAACATTACCTTTTATTAGCCGTCAATTATGTATCCAAGTGGTAGAGGCAATAGCATGCGCCGCAAGTGATGCGGCGGTAGTCTCCCAATTCCTGAAGAAACATATTTTCACTCGTTTTGGCACTCCCCGTGCCATCATAAGTGATGAAGGATCCCTCTTTGTCAACCATAATATCAAGGAGCTGCTACGCAAATACAACATTCTCCACAAAGTGACCACCGCATACCATCTGCAGATGAATGGTCAAGCGGAAGTGTCCAATCGAGAAATTAAGTTGATACTTGAGAAGGTAGTAAGGCCTTCACGAACAGATTGGGCAACAAAGCTTGACGATGCGTTATGGTCATATCGGACTGCATTTAAAACACCTATAAGTATGTCTCCATATGCATTGGTATTTGGTAAGGCGTGTCATTTGCCTTTGGAACTGGTATAAGGCACTGTGGGTGGTAAAGAAGCTGAACTTTGATTTGAAGAAAGCAGGAGAAGCGCGAAAAATGCAATTGGTCGAGCTAGAAGAATGGAGGATTAATGCATATGAAAATGCGAAGATTTATAAAGAGCGCACCAAGCACTGGCATGACAAACGCATATGCGGTAAGAACCTCCAAGTCAGCCAAAAGGTCTTACTCTTCAACTCACGTCTGCGGCTCTTCCCGAAAAAATTAAAATCACGCTGGTCTGGACCCTTCGTCATTAAAGAAATATTCCCACATAGTGCAGCGGAGTTGATCACTGAGGATGGAAGCCATACATTTAAGATTAATGGACAGCGAGTGAAGGCATATTGTAGAGGTGATTTCCAACCAGAAAAGACCTCAGTGAAGCTGAAAAACCCGGAATACCCTTTGTTTGATTCTTGAACTCTCATTCCTTCTTCACTTTAATCATTAGTTATCTATCTACATTTTACTCTTTATTATCTCTATAAAAAAATACTTGTTGTTTTGTTTAAAATCATTTGACCCTCTCTTTGTTTGTTTACAACGATTAAGGCAAAGGATTGCGGAAATGTTACATGAAGCAGCAAATTATCTCACTCCATCACCGCAATCCAAAGAAGAGAGATCGCCGCAAAGATGGATGCGTCAGTTCACAATGCAGGCGACAGCGTAAATTTGGGAGTGTATTCTTCCTTATCTCTATTTCAATTTTTGCGCTATCACATCGCATGTTAGTTTTGAAAGTCTTATCATCGCATCCTCTTTGACTATCCCAATCATTTGACGTAGATAACTTTAGTAGGTTACCGCATGCTGTTTCTTTGCAAGTATGATTTCAATGATGAAAAACATGCTTCTATTTCTTTCGTATAGACTAGAGTCATCTTAACTTTAAGATAGTCACCTCATAAAATATTTCTAGAAAGTAGGGGTTTGCTAGCTTTCTTTCAAACTCTCTTTACAACGCATTGTAAGAACATCGCATGACTCATTTCAATCTTTTGGCAATGAGTACATTACCGCATTTTAAATTTGGGGGTGAGGTATTTATTTTCGACCTTGCTATTTTAAAAAAAAAATGAGAAAAACAACTCCACTGTCAACGCAATGGGAAACCCATGATAAGAGTTAAGTTGTGAAAGACACTTACCCATAGTTGGATGTCTGTATGACACACGTGGGGGTAAGTCAAAACGAAAGTAAGTCACCAGGATCAACGCATAAATAAATGACCACAACTCCACTGCCAAGTAGGCATGAGTTTAGTCTGAGAAAGAGTGCATTGCTCGTAGTTGGATGTTNGCATAAATAAATGACCACAACTCCACTGCCAAGTAGGCATGAGTTTAGTCTGAGAAAGAGTGCATTGCTCGTAGTTGGATGTTCGCATGATACCCGTGGGGGAAAACCAAAACGGAGGCAACGCACTTGGATCAGCGCAAGGTCAGAAAAAAATAACAATGACAAGAGATATGTAAGGATAAAATCATTTGACACCCTGGTGGAAAATTTTCTTTTTGAAATAAATCATGCGATGTTTCGAAAATTAGTAAAGTCTTTTTGAAGGTTACGCTTGCGTTCCTTAGGTCTTAGAAATATTTTGAGAGGAGACTTGAACAAGACTTAAGAAAAATTTGGTATATAGGATTTAAATGAAGTATCCTTGAGAAATTTGGGAAAAGAACATTGCGGTTAACTTTCTAAAGGAAGTTTTAGCTTATGCTTGAGGAAAAGTATTGTTTAAATTTGGGGGTGTGATAACGGGCAGAAATGCACGTTATTTGAGTGCTAAGTTCTTAAACAATGTTGGATTGCACTGATAAAATATGTTAAATTGCATCCATCAAGCATCAATTTCATAATATTACGGTTTCATACGTTCATCGCATAAGAACAGTTGATTTTAGTGTTTTTATGCAGAATATGCATTGACGCAATGCAAGAATTGCAATCATAGGAAATCATTGGTCGAGCGCAACTTCATCGCAAGGCTTTGCGATGATTGTGTTCGCAAACATTCGCCCGAGAAGGATTGCTGCAACTTGGTCAACGCAACATGATGGGCGCATTTGGGTGAAATGTTAATTAATCGCGATGGAATAGAAAGCTGATGACAATCGAATCCGAATTAAGTTGACAGTCGATAACGATCATAAGTACATTCAGCTTTTCGGTGACCAATATTCAACGCATCAGTCAGGAATTAAAGTCATCCCATCTGTACATTCATGAGAGAGAAGCCGCCGTTCACCTTAGATGTTCTATAAATACCAGAGGCATCCTTCAGAAAAGGGGTTCACCAGTTCACCATTCTTTAGTTCGAAGTTTCATACGTCCTTGTTCATAGTTTTCTTTCGTTTTAAGGCAGACGCGAGAGAGAAGAGGTTGTGTCGATAGATCGTTCCGATAAGCTTGGGAAAACGTCGAAAGCTTCAAGTATAGAGAGAGGGTCGATGCCTGCAAAAGCGGAAACATCTTTAAAACCGAATAGAGATTACAGTGTAAAAGCCTCAGTCAGCAAGGAATTGCTACCAGGCTCTCTACCTTTAACTTCCATTGTTATTTGTACTCCACTCATTTGTTGAAATGGAATATACTTGTCTATATCTGTTCACTCTCTGTTATTTACGCATGAGTAACTAAATTAGTTGAATGGGTTGATAAGCATTTAGCTAGCACAACTAGGGAATCTTCATTCTATGCGATTATTTTGTATTATGTATGCTTCATTTGTCCATTAGAGATACTCAGGAGGGTAGTCTAAGGACAGGATTTAGGCTTGGGAAAGTCAGGTTAGAATCTAGGCTTGGGAGAGTCAGATTAGAACGCATAATCAAGAGATAGGAGCTTAGGAATAAGCACTATTTGTTATCAACGCATCGCATGCATCCTAGAGATAAGATATGATTGTATGTGCTCACTTTGCTTTTATGCATTTTGCATCATCGAATAGGATAAGAGTAGAGACTTAGAGATAAGCTCTCTGTACACTTTTGCATTCAACAGATGTGTTCTAGATTTAGAAGCATCGTATTTGTATTAGAAAATGACTTGCTATACATGGTGGTAGCATGATCGCATAGTCTGACACATTCCCAAGTAATGCTAGCTAAAAATCTTCTCAACCCATTCATCGTATACTCAGTGCATCTAACACACAACTGAATTTTCTCAAATCTGTCGCATTTGTTTATTTTCTCATTAATGCAATCAATAATAAACCAACAATTTATTTATTTGGCCACCACAAAATTTTTATAAAAATTACCAATGCAACCTGTTTTCAGAAGTCCCTGTGTTTGATCTTGGACTTACCAGGAAACTCAGCAGAATTTACACTTCGATTCCGCTGAGGAAACTTGAGTGTACAATGCAATTTCACCATCGCATATCATCCACATTTCCACTTCATAAAATCGAGCATTAAGAAACATATAGGAGAAAGTGTGATGGCCATGTGAGCTCGTGAATCCAAAAAATGCTCTTCAAATCATCAAATTTACCTACAATTTAATTAAATTGAGAAATTAGTACACATTATCATTAAGATTAAATGTATGAATAACTCTCATCCCAACTTAACAAAAAAACTTACTGAAAAATATAAAGATATAGTTTAAACTTATACCCATTTCAAAACAGTGTTGGATTAGAGAGAAGTCAATGACATAATCAGATTAGAGATGTCTACACCCAACACACTTTGTCAACCCAATTGTTTTAAATTTGATTTACATTCCATAATGAGTTTAAACCCTTCCCTCCCTCCAACAAAAATACAATAACCACAAGCTTAGAAACCAAACTTGGCCAATCTATCCTTCATATACCACTGTAATGAGTCCTAGAAAACAATTATAATAATCAAACTATGCCAAAACTAAAATTGATGAGTAAATGCAATTCAATTCCTCCTGTCTCTTATACACATCTAGATGTGTATAAGAGACAGCCTCCAGCCTCCACCCCTTCCACAACATTCAAACTTAGCAAGGCACATACTTTTACAATTCATAAACATAAACAACATTTAGGTAATTACCTAAAACAAAGATAGTTATATGATCTCATTGAGCGTTTGTTGTATCCTTTGTTTTTCTCATAATATTTAACAATGTGCCTACCAAGTTGTTGCAAATGTTTTTTTCAATATGCATTACATCCAATTTCTTTCGTAACAAGAGTTTGGACTAATATGAAAGTTGGAAAAAAAATACTTTTCTTAGTCCAATTTATACTTCTTTTTCTTTTTTTATCTTGTTTCGATAGATGTTTGCTAAGCACAGGAAAGTTTAACATATTTACCTGTTGTAAGATCTCTTATCCATTCATTACGACTAGAGGAGGTCTATGTTCTACCCTTCCATCATGTTGCCTACTTCTACGCCAACTGTAATCCTTTGGAAGATAATGTCAATGTCTTCTGAACGATATTTTCCTCTTATCTCCAACGATGATTTATCTTCTTTGCAAATGGGACATGATTGATAACCTTTTGTACTCCACCTAGATAAATCAGCCTACGAAGGAAAGTAATTAATACTCCACAATAAGGTTGCGTGTTATTGAAAAAACTCAGCAGTAATGCAATCATAAGTTCACACACCAATATTCTATAAATCTTTCAACTCTTCAATCAACTACTGCAAGTAAACATCAATTTCTTTTCTAGGAAATTTTTGACCATGTATGAGCAAAGATATGAAGAAGTTTGTCTTCTTCATGCATTTCCAAGGTGGTAAATTATAAAGGATTATTGCCACAGGCCACATATTATACAAAGTACTCATATTCCTAAATGGATTAAACCCATAAAAATCTAATCCTAAACGAACATTTTGAGGGTCTAAAGCAAAGTGAGGAAATTCACGATCAAAATGTTTCCACCCCTCTGCATCAGCTGGATGTCTTAACACATCCTCCATTTGAACTCGCTTCTCTTTATGTCATCTCATGTTAGAATCACCTTCTTTCATTGCTTTTAGCAATTCTAGCGGTATAATGGTGTCAATTGAAAACGCTGCTTTTAGCAATTTTAGCAACATGTCAAACGATTTATTACTCTAACTGTTGAGAACTTAGACATGCATCAACTTCACCAAAAAATTCAAAGAAGAAAATTGTGAGCAACCAAGGTAAAGTTAATTATGTGCTTCATTCATTAAATCCTCGAATAAGTTTGTGGTATCTCTTTCTTGATCATTAGAAAGCATTTCATTTTCGATCTCTTCTTCATCTGCATCTCCGTTTCTAATTGAAACTTGTAGATCTTTTATAAGATTTAACTTTTCATTTTCTTCAACAGCATTACACTCTATACTATTTTCTTCAACATTGTGTATTGAATGAGTTGTATGTTTTTCAAAACCTCTAGATAAGTTGACTGGTTCTTCATGATAAACCCATTCACAGTATGAGGGAGATATTTCATATGTTAATAGTGTTCACACGAGATTTTCGAAGAAATTTAATTCGTGGAATTTGAACTTTGTATTTGTATTAATTTCTTTAGTATAGTGAGTACAACATCTAATACATAATCCTTTTATACTTTCTCGCGAAAAATAAACTTTAATCATTAGGCTTATTGATCTTCTTGGATGATCGGCCTTTGGGCTTGTTGATCTTCTTGGAGGATCAACCTTTGGGCTTGTTGATATACTTGAAGGATTGACCTTTAGCTTGTTAATCAGCTTAGATCGACCTCTGGCTTGTTGATCAACTTGTGAGCCTTTTCTTAAGTTTAAGGAGATTGAATCTTCAGCTTGTAGATTGTGAAGATATAGTTAATTTGTTGAAGCCTTCTAATCTTTGAGGTTTTTAATAGTTTCGATCTTCAGACAGAACTTGAGTGCTTTAGTCTTTAGAATTTAAGAAGCTTCAGCCTTCAACACTTGAGAGCTTGAAAGCTTTGGTAAACAAAACTCGAGAGTTTCAGTCTTTGGATCTTCGTAGCTTCAATCTTCAAAGCTTCAGAGCTTCAACCTTAAATTCTTCCCACTTCAGGAAATTGTAAACTTGAGATCGATTAGAGCTTCAGTCTTCTAAAATTCAAGGAAGTTTTAGTCTTCCAAGTATTTAATCCACAAAATTTTATAATCTTTGGATCGATCAAAGCTTCAGAGTCTTGAAATCTCTAAAGTTTCAATTTTCAGGTCTTCAGAGCTTCAACACTACATTGTCAATGTTTCCCACCCCCTTCAAGTGAAGGGTAAGGCCTCTATTTATAGAGAATTTTCATGTGCCCTATGGGCTTAGGCTCGTTTCTTTTGGGCCAAAATATTGGGCTTGAGCCCAATCTTTAATTTAACTGAAAATTTCACTATAGGTTTGAATTGGGTTGGGAACAAGCAACTTTAATTACTCAGGTTGATCCAATTTATAATTTTCACAATAGGTCTGAGCTTTCATTGTGATGATGAGGCAAATTATGATTAACTGAAATTTCTCATTCAACAAATAAATGTCGCTCCACACTATCTAATGTTTCTCACATTGAACTCATACAATTCTTGCATGGACATTTTGTTCGTCCGAAATCATTAACATGAAACTTTGCCACATCTAAGAACTAGGATACTTTTTCTCTATACTCGACCAATAACTTATTTATAAATTTGATTCATATTCATCCTTACAAATAAACCTTTCTGACCAACTTGTAATCCAAAATAAATTATAACCTGTAGTATTTAGACAATGGGTTGTGGTTAATTGTTTAAAAAAATCATTGGAACTTGCATGACGAACCAATTATTTTTATAATTTGTTTATTATTTTTTTTATAAATCTAATGAACCTAAGGAATTGGAAATTAATAAAAAGGTGTAATTTAGGCTATCATCAAGATTCACCAGCGAGATTTCAACAAATTTCGAAGTTTTTTATAAATATTCCTTATAATCAACTTTATCTTTCTCAGTATATATTCATCTTTTAAATGAATTGACTCTTTTTCTTTCCAACAAACTATTAATTCAATTTTTTTGCATCCTATTCTAATTATGAGACAAGAAGAACCTAATTTCAAAATACAACCAAGCACAACCATCAAGAATAAAGAAAAATACGCTATCAATTTGCATAAATAAGAGCCTTTTGTAACAAAAAAAAAATATAGATGCCCAACCTATATAATAATAGGGGTTTTTTTTGTATGACCAAATGGTAGTTCTTAATTATGAATTAAAATTGAACCAAATAGAGAACCAAAGACATACAAATGATAGAATACAACTAATAACCAACCATTTTTCGGAACCAGAAAAAATATAGTACATTGTCTCTCCACAACACTTGAAACTTCTACCTTTTTTCCTTTTAATAATAAAATAGTAGGCAATATAACACGTTTTCCCTATCAGAGCCGCCCTCAAACTCCTAAAAATTAATATTCAACAAAACTCAAAAGCTAAAGCCAAAGCCTAAAGAAGCAGAGAAAAGGTGACATGGGGAAAATCTAAAGCTTGAGAACAAAAGTTAGAGAAAGGCAAAGAGATTACCTGAGATAAAAAGGGTGTAATCATGGTGGAAGAAACGACACAACATTTATGGGACGAAGCAAAGCAGCATTCGATGGAGCAGAGAAAACCGACATTCGATAAAGCGAAGGGGAGCGAAATTCCGACGAAGCGAAAAAAAGAGGCAGAATAGATCAGATCGTGAAAGAAGAAAGGTTGGGGATATCAAAATTCAAATATGATATCATGTTTTAAGGTTACTAACTCCCATCGTCCCTGTGGGGAATTAGTACATAACTTCCGACGTCTATTATAAGTCTCTGAGAGATAGGTACTAACTCCCAACATGTACTATACGATGTCGGAAGCTAGTAATAACTCCTAATGGGTACTATATATCGTCTGGCAAAGGCTCTCGACCATTTAACCCCCGACAGGTTTTTTAGCGTCAGGAGAGACTTGTTTTCTTGTAGTGAATTTTTATGTTATTCTGAATATAAGTTTTATTTCATATATGTTGGAAATTTTTTATATTTATTTTGAAATCTTGTATTCATTGGATATGTTTTTAAGTGGCAAGTATGTTTTAAGATTTGATTTTCAAATCACTAAAGTTGTATCCATGATGATTACCAACTGCACTCACATGAATGTGTTTCCATAGTGTAGTCATGATACATGAGGTGTTTGGAACCTATTTTGGCAGATGTAAAGGCTTTGGGCTATGTGTCGAGGTGTTTTACCTTTAGGGGTTGCTCTACACGCGTATTGGCACATGTAAAGGCTTTGAGCTATGTGTCAAAATCTTTTGCCTTTGGGGACTGCTCTGCATGTGTATAACCACGTTTATTTTGCTATATGCCTACAGATTACTCGATGTGTAGTATGACCATGTTTTCTCTGCTATAGACATTGAAATCCTCCATATATAGCATGACCATATTTGGGTACAAATTTTGGTGGTAGTTTGATATTCATGTTTATGTTTTTAACAGTGATTACTCATGTTTATTTCTCTATAGTTGAGTTATAAAAACTATATTGTTATTAAATTGCACATATTTTATCTCTACTATATGAGGTTTCAAATTACTGTTTCCTAGATGTTATACTTTTATTAAAGTATGTTTTTATTAAAACCACTCACTGAGCTTAGCTTAACCTTTCTTTCTATATTTTTTTTTTTTTTTTACCAAATAGCACTTCTTAAGTTTTCAGCTAGTTACATGATGATTGCCACCTGTCTCTTACGTCTTCTTTTGTATGTACTCATATTCATGTTAAAAATAAGAGCATTGTAAATAAGTTGAGTTTTTATGTGTTGTTTATATTTATTAATAGTTTAATGTGCATTATAAGTATTAATGAAGATGGTTTTTAGTACAAATCAGGGCCCACATTATATGTTATGTTTTAATCCTTATAGTTGGACAATAGATTATGCATTCAATAAGAAAGTTATTTTCATCACATCTCATCTTAGACTTAGTTATAAGGTAAGTTTGAGGTAGGGTGTGACAGTTTTTTTTTTTTTTTTTTTTCCAGATTCCATAATCTAAAAATTGTGAAATTGAAGCCAAAAAAATTAGCAAAATAAGGAAATTATCAATTAATTTTTTTACCGGTTGGTGAGCTATTGATAGCTCTTAAAAAAGAGCTATAATTCTTAGCTTAATTTAGGCTCGTTAATGGATTTTTAATGTTAATTATCATATTTTGTAGGTATTGAGCACCGAATAGTTAGAACCGAGCAATTTGAGTCAAACGGGATTAATTTAAAGCAATTCGGAGGTATTTGAGCATTCATACTTCAAAGGAGAAAAAATGACCAAAATGTCCCTGACCGAAGCGTTGCAACCCTTGTTCAACGCTCCAATGAAACACTGAAAGGCAAAACGCATGGATGCAAAGTAGCGTTGCAACACCACCCAAGACGTTGCAATGCTACGACTTTTAACAAAATGCCACCAATGCACATGCGCAAGGCAGCATTGCCCAGAGTTGCAACGACAGTCTAATGCTCGAGGGTCGTTGTCGATAAGAGCATTGCAACGTTGCACCTATTGTATAAAAGTGTTCTTTTCAAATTAGCTTAAAGGGAGGATGCAACATCTGATGGAAGCCAAGGAGTGGCTGCTAGTTCTTCCCCTTCCTTTATCTTTTTTGTATCTCTAGGTTAGATTTTTATTTTCTTTTGGATTGTAAACGATGGATTGGATCTTCCTCTTCGATTTTTCTATGGATTGCTCAAGATAATGGTTTTCTATCTAGTTTTTGGAGCTTTAATTCTTTGCTAATTTCTGGAGCTTTTGTGTTTTTGAATAAATTGCATGCTGAATTTGTGTCTTCTTTGAATCCAGAGGTTGACTGTTCACGCACGTGCATGGCTAATCGATTTTTAGTTACATCACGTTCTTACCGGAATGTCTAGCTAAAATCAATTAAGTAGCATTAGTTAATTGTGCATTTGATGGCTATTCTTAGGATGCATGAATTGCTAGGTTCGAAATAAAATTAGTTAATTGAACATGGTTTTCCTGACAAATAATCAACAAAATTGAATACTAAATGTAATGTATGTGTTTTTAATTCTATATGGACACTATCGAAACTAATAGGATTAGAAAAATGTAGATTAGTTGGGATATGGCCTTTCCAAACTTAATTAATAATTAGGACCCTTTCTGATTAGATTCTTGCAAGTTGTCCGCCTTTGTAAAGGGCTAGTTAGACCGCATTGAGCGAGTAGTTGTGCATACATAAATCAATTGCATATTTAAGTTTCATAAATCGAGGATAGAAATTGTATTGAATGGTTCTAGAAACTAGATAGATCAATCCTAGTTTACATTTATCCCTTGCATTTTAACTCCTTGCCTGTTTTCATTTTATCCAAAACCAAAACCCTGTTTTTACTACTTTTCATAGTCAAATTTAGCTTAAGAGAAGATTAGATCCTAGCCTCCCTATGGTTTGATCTCGTACTTACCGCTTATGCTACTTGTTAGTATAAAAAGTAGGTTGTGGTGATTTATAAATATTTTTGTTTTGGTTTGGAGTCAAGTTAACGACATCGATATTTCGAATTCAAATAGCTATGTTTAGGTTTTATTCTAAAAAACATCATTCTTAGAAGAAGAAAAGTTAGAGAGATATGTCTAGTGAGTTTTGGCAAAATATTAGAAGTACAATTGTCCTTTATAGAAAAAGTTTAAAGAAATGATGGGCTTCAAACCCTATATATATAGCTTACGTCTTTGGTTTCAAGTGATCCTGGTTAGAAACACTTTAAACTTAGGAGTGCTAACTCTTGTTAAATTTCATTTTATTGAAGATTTGCTTAGTTGGCTTTATATTTTTCTAAGGCGGTGGTTTTAGCAGATGTCTCAAATAAAATCTTATCATTTGTTTGTGGTAACAGAGTATCTTCTTGTAGAATATTTTCCTTACCTTAAAATATTCGGCTGGAATATTTCGTCCAATATATTCCTTTATTGAAGCGCGACCTTCCTATTCCAAATGGGGATTTATTTCCTTTCTTGGATTGGATTATTTGAAGAGAATTATGATGTCCATTTAGGTTAGCCGTGTTTTGTTTTATTGACCAAGACGATTTCTATTCGACGACCAAATTGTTCTACATTATGTTCTTTGTCGTTGCTCACTATTTCGCTGTTCAAGTTCTTCATCCGTTGAAGTATAACACTTTTTGAAGTAAATCATGGTCTTAGGAGGAGATTCAGTCATTGTTGCCAAAGAAGGGATTCTCAATTTTAGGGGACGCATAAGATTCCGCTTCGAAGAAGGAGTTCTCATCTTAAGGGGATCCTAAGATTCATCAGTGAAGGGAGTTCGCTGACTAAGGGGAAGATATATCAGTTAGAGGAGTCCCACACACTATCAAAAGCTGAAGTGTCTAACATTAATATTATCAATCTTAGGGGGAGCCTAAGTACACTTGTGAGAGAGTCCTACATCTAGGGGGAGCCTAGGTGGTTAGTGAGTTGAGCTTTACATCTATTACTAAAGTGATCGCATATTACAAATAGGTACTACGTTGTAAACTACTTAACTCTTTAATATTAGTAGATTGGGCACATTGCCCCAAAGACGTAGGTAGATTATCATCGAACTGGGTTATCAACTTCTGTGTACATTTACTCGTTTACTTGTTGTTAGTATTTTTGTTGTTACAATGCTTGTTAGTGCTTTTCGTTTACATCTGTATTTTGAGTGGGAGTCATCCTATTGCTTTTTCAATTGATATCAAAGCGGTTCACTTTCATCTCAGGTGTTTCGATCATGGATGGGATCAAAGAAGTTGGCTCTACCACTCATCCTCTTATTCTAGATAAAATAAACTATTCTTACTGGAAAGCGGGAATAATTGCCTTTCTAAAGTTAATAGATAGCAAAACTTGGAAGGTTGTTGTATCTGAGTGGTCTCATCCTACCACCAAAATAGATGATGGAAAGAAAATCTTGAAGCCAACTCATTGGTCTAGAGAAGAAGATGAAGCTTCTTTGGGAAATTCATGTGTCCTAAGCGCCATATTCAATGGTGTAGATCACAAAATATTCAGACTAATTAATACTTGTGTCTCTGCTAAGGAGGCATGGGATATCTTATTAGTTGCTCATGAAGGAACTTCTAAAGTAAAGATGTCAATGCTACAATTTTTTATATTGAAGTTTGAGAAACTTAAATAGCATGATGAAGAATCCATCACTAAATTCAATGTTTTTCTTTTAGACATTGCAAACAAGTCGTTCGCTCTTGGAGAGAAAATTTCATAAGAAAAACTTGTCCGTAAGGTGCTTAGGTCTCTATCTAAAAGATTTTTCATGAAAGTCACTACCTAGTAGTAGATGTCCCTAGATGGAAAGACTGAGAAGAAGAATAAGAGAATTGTTATTCAATCCTCGGTTAAAGAAGAGTTTGTTGACCTTGATAAAAAGTCAGAAGATTCCCTTGCTAATCTATATCATTGCTCTCACAAAGGTTTAGTCGTATTCTAAAACATTTCGGTAAGAGGTCTGGCACATATAGCAATAACAAGTCTAAAGGTTCTACTTCCCTCAATCAATTTAGATCTTAGAATAGTAAGAAGGAAGCTGACAAGTTAGATACTTTCGTTTCTCAAAAAGAAAAGTACTTTAAATGCAGAGTGTGGTGGTTATGGTCACATCCAAGTTGAATGTCCTAATTTTATGAAGAAACAGAGTAAATGCTATGTTTTAACTCTGTCTGATGTTGAATCTAAAGACAGCAATGACTCGGAGGAAGAAGCCAAAGCACTTGCTAGGAACACCTCTTCTAACACATCATCATGTGAGAATACTAAGTACGATGTATTTACTGAAAATGTTCACAATGTCACGAGTCAAGATTCTGCAGATCCTTCTTATCATGCACTTTTTCTCAAACGGTAAGACGATAAAAAAAGCCCTTGATGTTCAAAAAGTGAGAATTGAGACGTTGACTGTTGATAACCACAAACTGTAACACCCCGAATTTTTATTATCTATGTAATTTCAGTAATTTTTATTAATTAAGGGCATTTTTGGAATTTTTGGACTTAAGTGTAATTGCGGGAATTTAATGGATTGATGTTGAAATTATTTAATTTGGAAATTAATGGATTAACATTGAAATTATTCAATTTGAAAATTAATGGCAGGAATTAATTTCATTTTGGAAGGAATGGGTGTTTCAATTTAATGGTCTAATCGAAGAAAAGTTATGGAAATTGGACTTTTAATGTCACACAAATTTAATTTGAAATTAATGTCAATAATTAATTTCATTTTGGAAGGGGGTTATGTCATACAAATTTAATTTGAAATCAATGTCAATAATTAATTTCATTGTGGAAGGGGTGAGTTAAATTCGTTGTGAATTGAAAATTTTATGGGAGAAAAGGATTAAAAGTTGGAAGCATAGTCTGATTGAAGGAAGAATTTGGAGATTAGAATATTAAGGGTGGTTGTTGCTCAGGCTTCGTTGGGAAATTGAATTCAAAGATTTATTAATGAAGACTGCCACTTGGATCGATATCTGAATCTAGTATTGAGGTAAGTAATCTTATTACTGGAACTGCCCACGGGCCAGGCATTGGATGTATGCTAGCATGATAGATGAATGTTATGGCAGAATGACAGCATGATGAACTGATAGTTTAATACTGTCTCTTATACACATCTAGATGTGTATAAGAGACAGGTATAATCAAGGTATGTTTTCGTATGAAGATATGAAAGATTAAATGCGTATATAGATACTTGAATGCTAGCATGAGATGATATTTAATTCCATGAGGTTGTATTAATCTGTGGATATTGAGGCATGTGTGTATGTTGTAGAGCCATGATGTTGAGGCATATATGTATGTCATAGAATCATATTGTGATAATTATGGTGTCGAACCTATGATAGTGATTTTACTGATTAGTTAGAATGTCCACTAGGTTTGTGTTTCCTTTGGGATTCACCAGTTTGTGTTTCCTTCAGGATTTACTAGTTTGGGTTTCCTTCGGGATTCACCAGTCTGTGTTCACCGATTTGTGTTTCCTTCGGGATTCACCAGTTTGTGTCTCCTTCGGGATTCACCAGATATTGTGTCTCCTTCGGGATTCACCAGGTTATGTTTCCTTCAGGATTCACCAGATATTGTGTCTCCTTCGGGATTCACCAGGTTGTGTTTCCTTCAGGATTCACCAGTATTTGTGTTTCCTTCGGGATTCACCATAGTAGTGGGCATATTTAGCTACAGTAGGATAGAAATCAGTTTTTCATGTATGTATGTGTCTCATGAGGACTAGGACAGTTTATATGTTCTACTAGAGGTAGGCATCTAGAGGACATAGATGCCTAACTTGACCCGTATTTTATACTCACCTTTTCTCATATTTATGCTTCAGGTAAGGGTAGAGAAGCGTCGGTAAATGACAAGAGGAATCCATGAACGAGCCACTGGAGACCATTTTTAATGCTTTCACTCATGTTTTAAGAGTTATTTTATGTTTTTACCTTTCGGTCTTGACATTTGGAACTTATCGTTTGAGATTTGTTTTTAGACTTATTTATTTCCATTTATGACTTATGGGTACCCCATTACTTGTTTTTAATATTTGAATTTAATAAAGAACTTTTTAACTTACCTTATTTATTTAGCATTTATTTCACCATAAAAGGGTGTCGTTTTAAGTTCCATGCATGCATATATTTAGTAACGGCCTAACTTAAGTCCTAGGGGTTCGGGTCGTTACAATTGTTATCAGAGCCCATGTTTTGGGTTCTATAGACTGACTTACTATGTAAGTCCAGATTGTTCCTATGGCCCATGAACGGATTCCTCGTCATCGCCAAGTATATCTTATCAATTAAAAGATTTAGCTTAAATGCACTAGTTATATTCTAATGCTAGGTCAGTGACTCATTAGAAGTTATTATAAGCGGATTATTCAGGTACGACACTACAAAAGGAGGAAAGAAAATAAAATTATGAGGTCACTTGGCACTAGTTTATCTCATGAAAATTTTGTTAGAAACAATCAAATATATACCTTAGTTCAGAAATCTTAAAGGTTGATGAAACTATGTAGAGTTATGACAATTTAGGAATAAATGTTTTTAAATGTTTAAGCCAAGGAATGAAATTGTCTAGATAAGAATTCATTAAGGACTAGTGTTATATATATATTGTTGAGTATTGCAATTTGTGTTAGTAAAAATAAATACCTTCACAGGCCACGTACTCAATTATAAGGTTAAAAGTTGTTTTATGGATAAGAAGGAGAAAAAGAAGAGACTATGGAATTATTAAAGGTTATGAGATATTAAAATCAAACATTTTTAGAGGAATTTTGGAAATGATTAATACGTCATAATCACTTTGGTAATACTACGACTTGATGGACTAGGTAAAGTATGTGTAGTAATATGAAGAATTCTTTTGGAATATCTAGCTAAGTTGATGTCATTAAAGGAAACCAAAATAGTTGGACGTGAGTTTAAACCTAAAGGGGATAAAGCAAAGTGTTATTTGTTTGGGTTGAAGGATTATTTTAGAGTACCTAGATTAATTAAATCCATAGCCTTATTTTAATGAGGAGATCAAAGTTGGACAAATTTGAACAAATGAAAGTCTTCTGGAGATTAAAAGCATAAAAATTGGCAAAGGAGAATTCTACAAGATGAAAATTCTTAGTGAAAGAGATAAGACTTATGGAAGAGTTAAGTAAAATATACTTTAGTAAAGAGATTATGTTCCACTTGGAAAATGGAAAAAAAAGTATCCAAGAAAGTTTACTCTTTTGGAAATAGAAAGGAATTTAATGTATTCAAAACTCCCAGCTAAGTATGGTTTGGAGGTATGATATGAGGGATTACAAGGAATTTGCTTTGGTGTAAAAGAAAAATATCTCATTATCATGTGGAATTTTAGGAGAATATGAGTTGGATGGAAAGATAGCTTACATAGGTGATTGGTCTGAACTTTGCTTTAACACAAGAATATGTTACCGAAATAAATGGTTGAAAAGGGATAAGCTAAAATGGAGTTACTAGTAACAGTAGATGTTTAAGAACTATTGATATGGTATGTTGAGGCTTCATTAGTTAAAAGGAAAATCTTTGAGGGTATTAGTAAGATTTAAAAGATTTTGACTTAGTGTTCAAGTTCGAAATATGAACTAGAAAGACCATCAATTTGATTGAAAAAGAAACTTAATCCAGCTCGAGGTAGACAAAAGTGGTATATGCACAAAAGTAAGTAAGTTGGATCTTTCAATATCACCATTGGCGTAAGGGATAGACTGGTAATAAAGTTGAGTTGATAACAAGAAGTTGCTGTAGGTGGGTTTGGAGCAGTACAAGATAGTATGTTTTCCCTTGCATGGACAATTAGTTAACTAGCTCTAGGGAGTACGAGTAATTCAAGCTATGACTTATGAATCAAGAAGGTTTTATCGTAAAAACTAACTTCATAGATCAATTATGGTTATTACGAGGTTGTGGAAATGTGTTATCAATTGACTGATGCTTTAGCATCTAAGGACTTCAAAACCTCATTTTTAGAGGGAATTATAGACTCATTTGCAACAGGGTCTAAGTAATGATATGTGATTGTTTTAAAGCTAAAGAAAAATATGAGGATTGGCTTAAGCAGTTTTATAACGCATGACAGTATAGAGCCTCATAATGAGTTTCACATGAATGTGAGACTTAATTAGATAAAGTTATTCTCAGAAATGTAGACCTTAAGAGAGACATCATAGTTGGCACTTCTAGAGTAGAAGAAGTATTCAATTAAGCAAATTTGTTCTCATACGTATCCTTAGATGACGCATTATATAGCATGACCAGTTTCTCCACTAAACATATGAAGTTTTCCCTGTGACAGAATGGTAAGTTCAGATATATGTTTTTAGTGGATAAGTCTTTCTTAAGCTCACAACAGTTTTCATAGTTCTCAGCTTGAGCGTGTTAAAGTATTGTTGGTTTTCAGCATCTTAAGTTTCATAGTTATATATGGAAGGGGTTGTCACACCTTTTTTTATACTAGTTTCAACTATGTCAAACAGTGACTCTCGTTTTACATCTAGTTTTTGGAAGAGTCTCCAGTTAGCATTGGGTACTCGATTGTATTTTAATACAACTTTTCACCCATAGACTGATGGTCAGAAAGAACGTTTGAACCAGACATTGGAGAACATGTTGTGCACTTGTGCGTTAGAGTTTTCAAGGAGTTAAGTCTCTCACTTGCATTTGATGGAATTAGCATAATAACAGTTATCCGACTACCATTGGCATGTTGCCATTTGAAGCCCTCTATGGGAAGAGCTGCAGGTCTTCTGTGTATTGGGATGAGGTATAAGAGAGGAAATTGCTAGGACTTGAGCTAATGCAAACCATGAATGGGGCAATACAGAAGATCAAGGCTCGTATGCAAATAGCTCAGACCAGACAGAAAAGCTACGTCGACGTGAAATATAAGAACCTAAAATTTAAGACTAGGTGATAAAGTGTTCTTAAAGGTGGCACCTATAAAGGGTGTTTTGAGGTTTGGAAGGAAAGGGAAACTGAGCCCGAGGTTCATTGGACCTTTTGAGGTCTTAGAGCGAATTGGTCCCATTGCTTACCGATTGGCATTGCCTCCATCACTTTCTTCAGTTCATAATGTCTTCCATGTTTCGATGGTGAGAAAGTATGTAACAGATCCGTCCCATGTAGTTGATTTTGAGCCATTGTGGTTGAATGGCAACTTGAGTTATGAAGAGAGGCCTATGGAGATTCTTGCCAGAGAGATGAAGATGTTACACAATAAGGAAATAGCAGTTATAAAGATTTCGTGGCAGAATCACCAGTTCGAGGAGGCCACCTGGGAATGAGAGGATGAGATGAGGACCCAGTACCCAGAGCTTTTTCAGGAATGAACTTTCGAGGACAAAAGTTCTTTAAGGAGGGAAGAATGTAACACCCCAAATTTCTATTATCTATGTAATTTCAGTAATTTTTATTAATTAATGACATTTTTAGAATTTTTGGACTTAAGTGTAATTGCGGGAATTTAATGGATTGACGTTGAAATTATTTAATTTGGAAATTAATGGATTAACATTAAAATTATTCAATTTGGAAATTAATGGCAGGAATTAATTTTATTTTGGAAAGAATGGGTGTTTCAATTTAATGGTTTAATTGAAGGGAAGTTATGGAAATTGGACTTTTAATGTCACACAAATTTAATTTGAAATTAATGTCAAGAATTAATTTCATTTTGGAAGGAGGTTATGTCATACAAATTTAATTTGAAATTAATGTCAAGAATTAATTTCATTGTGGAATGGGTGAGTTAAATTCTTTATGAATTGAAAAATTTATGGGAGAAAAGGAATAAAAGTTGGAAGCAGGGTCTGATTGAAGGAAGAATTTGGAGATTGGAATATTAAGGGTGGTTGTTGCTCAAGCTTCGTTGGGAAATGAATTCAAAGATTTATTAATGAAGACTGCACTTGGATCGATATCTGAATCTAGTATTAAGGTAAGTAATCTTATTACTGGAACTGCCCACGGGCCAGGCATTGGATGTATGCTAGCATGATAGATGAATGTTATGGCAGAATGACTAGCATGATGAACTGATAGTTTAGTATAACCGATGTATGTTCTTGCTTGAGGATCTAAAAGATGTATTTGCGCACATAGATACTTGAATGCTAGCATAAGATGATATTTGATTCCATGAGGTTGTATGTGATCTATGGATATTTAAGCATGTTTTTCATAGTAGGATAGAAATCAGTTTTTCATGTATGTATGTGTCTCATGAGAACTAGGACAGTTTATATGTTCCACTAGAGGTATTTGCGCACATAGTCCTCATGAATGCTAGCATATGTGTCTCATGAGGACTAGGACAGTTTATATGGCCCCAGTAGTGGGGTTACTTACTGAGTATTTTATACTCATCCTTTCTCATGTTTATGTTTCAGGTAAGGGTAGAGATGAGTCAGTGAATGACAAAAGGAATCCATGAACGAGCCACTGGGGACCATTTCTAATGCTTCCGCTCATATTTTAAGAGTTATTTTATGTTTTTAACTTTCGGTCTTGATGTTTGGAACTTATCGTTTGAGATTTGTTTTCAGACTTATTTATTTCCATTTATGACTTATGGGTACCCCATTATTTGTTTTTAATATTTGAATTTAATGAAGGACTTTTTAACTTACCTTATTTATTTAGCATTTATTTCACCATAAAAGGGTGTCGTTTTAAGTTCCATGCATGCATATATTTAGTAACGGTCTAACTTAAGTTCTAGGGGGTCGGGTCGTTACACAAACTGATCTCAAATCTATCAACTCAGGAAAGGTCACTTTTGGAGACAGTGCTTCTGGTAAGATCATTAGGAAAGGGAAACTTAATTTACCCAAGTCTTCCACCATTGAATGATATAATGTTGGTTGAAGGGCTTATTGTCTATCTTATCACCATCAGTCAATTATATGATCAAGGCTGAACGTGAGTTTTACCAAAGATAAATGTATTGTCATAGACGATGTCAAAGCTCTTGCATGACAGTTACGCATTCTTCTGATAATTGTTATCTCTGGAGTTCTGACAATACTTCGCAGGTTCTTTTATAACTCTAAACAAGATGAAGCTAGCCTATGGCATAAAAGCCTTGGCCATGTGAGCATAAAGACTATACAAAAAGCACTTGCCAAAAATGCAAAATTTGGACTTCCCTTAATACCTGCCTCCACTGGAATTATTTATAGAGATTGTCAGTCAGGAAAATAAACTCATGCTTCGCACAGGCAAGTATGCCACTTAGGTTCAACCCGTATACGGAACTTCTTCATATAGACCTTATAGGTCCCATGAAATTAGAGAGTCTAGAAGGAAAATAATATGTTTTAGTTGTTATCAATGACTTCTCAAGATACACTTGGGTTCATTTTCTTCGAGAAAAATCAAATACATTTACTGCTTTTTTAAGCTCTCTGCCTTCAATTACGATGAGAGAAAGATCTGAATGTGATACATATTAGAAGTGATCATGGTAAAGAGTTTGAAAACTCTCAATTTACTGAGTTCTACTGACTGGAATTCACCATGAATTCTTAGACTCTATTACTCCCCAGCAGAACGGTGTTGTGGAGAGAAAATATCGGACTCTTCAGGAGATGGCTCGAGCGATCTTACAAGCAAAACATCTGTCATTCTAGTTTTGGGCAGATGCACTAAACACAGCATGTCATATCCTCAACAATGTTGTTTTACGACCAGGTACCTCAAGCATAATTTATGAAATATGGAGAGGAAACCGACTATTTAATACTTCCACATCTTTGAAAGTACTTGTTACATTCTTGTTGACAAAAATGCTAGAGAGAAATGGGATTCCCAATTGGATGAAGGAATTTTTCTTGGATATTCCATAAATAGTCGAGCTTATCATGTCTACAATAAATGAACTCGTATTGTCATAGAGTCTATTAATGTTGTGATCGATGATGATGCAGCCTCTTTTGATTCTACTTCTATAGAGAAGAAGATACTAGCACTACTTCATTTGTCAATATTGATGTTCCTAACATCCCGTCTGACATGCTTTCAAATATGAATTTGAAAATCCATGTGAAGGTCACTTTTGAGCAGGTAGAAGCTAGTAACAAACAACCATCCAGCAAGGTTCGTAAAAATCATCCTGCTAGTAACATAATTGGTGATCTTAAAGAATGGGTGAAAATTAGAAGGAAAGATAAAGTCAACTATCTTGAGATGATCAGCAATATTTGCTTCACTTCCCCCGTTGAACCAAGAAATGTCAAATAAGCTCTTAAATATGAATGTTGGGTAAATGCTATGCAAGAAGAACTTGATCAATTTGTGAGAAATGATGTCTAAACTCTTGTTTCCAGGCCTGAATCTATGAATGTAATTGCCACAAAGTGTATTTATGCAAGAACAAGACTGATGAGAATGGAAATGTCACCAGAAATAAATTTAGATTAGTGGCTCAGGGGTATACTCAAAGAGAAGGCATGGGTTTTGATGAAACAGGCTCCTATGTAAGACTTGAAGCTGTCAGACTCTTTCTCGGCATTTCTTGTCTTCTAAAATTCAAACTATATCAAATGGATATGAAGAGTGCCTTCCTAAACGGATTTCTAAATGAGGAAGTGTATGTTTCACAACTTAAAGGATTTATGGAACCTTTTAACCCTAATCATGTATATAAACTTAACAAGGTCCTTTATGGCCTCAAACAAGCACCTAGAGCCTAGGTGAACATTTAATCTTCAACAATGGGTATAGTTGAGGAGGAGTTGATAGAACTCTTTTTGGGAAGAAATCTCGCGAGAATTTTGTGGTTATCCAAATTTATGTTGACGACATTATTTTTAGAGGGATGTCACATGAGATTGTCGAGCTCTTTGTGAAATAAATGCAGGAAGAATATAAGATAAGCATGGTAGGAGAACTATCCTATTTTCTAGGATAAAGTAATTGAATGAAGGAATCTTTATTTCTCAAATAAAATATGCCAAAAATTTAGTGAATAAATTTATCTTTGAAAATGCCAGTATTAAAAGAACTTCTGCTCCAACTCATGTGAAAATATCAAAAGTCTCTGGCGGAACTCAAGTTGATGAGAATCTATGTAGGAGCTTGCTCTATTTAACAACCAGCAGACCAGACATTGTTTTTTATGTAGGTGTGCATGTCAGATATCAATCTTGTCCTAAAAATGGTCATTTTCTTAGTACAAAAAGGAAAATCAAATATATAAATAGCACAAACGAATATGGTTTCCTATATACGTTTGATATAAATAGCTCATTAGTTGTCTACTGTGAAGTTGATTAGGCAAGCACCTCAGAAGACACTTTTAGAGGATGTTTCTTCTTGGGCAATAACTTGATTTCGTGGTTTAGCAAGAAACAAAACTGTGCTTTCTTGTCAATAGTTGAAGCTAAATACATTGCAGCTGGAAATAGCTGTACTCAATTGATTTGGATGAAATAAATGTTACTAGAGTATGATGTCCCACAAGATGTCATGACTCTTTACTATGACAACATATGTGCGATTAATATATCTAAAAATCTAGTTCAACACAATTGTACTAAACATATTGACATCAAGCATCACTTTATTCATGACCTTGTGGAAAGTAAGCAGACCATGTTAGAGCATGTCAACACTAAAAATCAATTAGCAGATATCTTTACCAAGGCTTTAGATGTTGACCGATTTGAGCCCCTGAGGGCAGTTTTGGGTCTTTGTGTCTTGAAGGCATAGCAATTAAATTCATGGGTCATTTAGGTGAAAATCTTGGCCCATTAAGCATGCAAACCCCTGAAGTTATTCATACAAATAATCGCCTTAATTGCAGTTGTTGGGAGATCAAGGAATCCTAACTTTGTTATATGTTGAAATTTCCTTTTAAATTTGAATTGTTGGCAGTTTAATCATAACAAGCTTCTTTACTATGTCGTGGGTTTGTTCTTTTCTCATCCGTCTTTTTATAAAATTTGTATGCTTGCTTATGTAGGGATAAAAGACCTAGTGCAACAGAGTTAATCAGAACTATTTCCCAAAATTAATTTAGAAATCAAAATACCCAGTACACTGGAAAAACACAGAATATCACATAGACTTAAAAAAAAAAAAATAAACCTACTATAAAATTCTAAGTTAAGCATGCTTTAAAAAAAATCCTAAGAGAAAGGGAAACAAAACTTACTCTCATTGACGACTCAAACGAAATGGCCAATTCTCCTTGGATTCCACGAACACTACCAACAGGTAGCTTCCCTATTCTTTGAGAATTTTTTGGTATTCGTTTGTGGGAACCAATCTCAAAAGAGAGAAAAAGTGGAGCACAGAACTGTTCTGTGAAGAGAAGAGTTATCACCTACAATAATTACGTTTTGCAGGTTTATTAACCAAATGAGGAAGAGAGAAAGGAAATGTGGGAGCTATCCCACATTTCATATAACTCCCCGACGTGGGAGTTATCATTTGATTTAATAAAAAATCAAATAAATTAATTTAAAATAACTAATGATTAATTAAAATATAATTAATTAAATCTTATTTAATTAATGATTGCATTTAAATCATATTTAAATGAGTTTCTAGAACCAGTAAATCATATTTACCTTCTTAGTGGCTTCCGAATAAAGTATCCAGGCTTATGGTCATTTTCCGCTAAATAAGTTTCTAGAACTAGTAAATCATATTTACCTTCTTTTTGTTTCTTCTTCTCAGGGAGGTTTTTAGGAAAATTGTGTTTCCAATGAGCATCCACATTATAGTATAAGCATTTGCCTTTGTCAGCCACCTTGGTCTTGCCCTTGTATGTCCCAGTAGCGGGAGTCTTCCTCTTTCATCCTTTCTTCTTCTAGATTTTCTTAAAACCAGATGATGAGGAAACAGACTTAGTTCTAGAGGATGAACCCTTGTGGAACTTCTTGGAATGGACAACATTTGTCTCTCCTTCTATCGGTCTCTTATTTTTCATAAGAGACTGATAAGTCTGTAACTGCTTCAGAAGAGTAATTATGGTGTACTCTATTTTATTCATAACTGCATTGTTGTAGAATTGGAGGAAACTCTTCGAAAAAGATTCCAAAATAAAGGACATCTAACTTTGCTCGTCTATGACCATACTGTTCATTTCGACGACATTGAAGTGGACCACCAGGTCAAGAACATGTTCTCTCACTAATTTGCCTTCCTTCATTCGCTCATTATAAATGTACTTACGGGCCTCATGTCGAATCTGAGAGGATAGTTGAACAAACATCTCCTGGAGGGACTCCATGATCTGACGTGTAGTAATCCTGGCCTCGGATTTCTTGGTAAAAACGTCAAATAGACTTGTCAAGATATAAACTTGGGCCTTGTCATTAGCCTTTGTCCGACGGTCATAAGCATCCCTCATTGCTTGGGATGCATTTTGAGCAAGGATTGGAGGACACTACTCTATTAAGATGAACCGCAAATCATCTATAACTAAAATCGTATTCAATTATGGAAGACATGTTGAAACAAATAACAAGCAATTGACCATATTAATTATATTTTCCTTAACCCATTACACAAAACACAAACATCCAATCAATTTAGCAAAACTAAGCAATCAAATAACCCTAATTAAACTATTGATTTAGTTTTTGTCACGATACTTTAAAGGTTTACAACAACAATTATCGAAAGGTGATCAGCTACCCCTCCCTTGAATTGAGACAATCTAAGCTAATTACTAATACCAGAATAACTCATATTCCTATAGTTCTTAGCTACCGTTTTTTACCAAGGATTCATTGCTAGCTTAATTCATTCCTAAGTGTGACCTTACCATTTTTGGATCCCAGAGGTACGCTTCAACAGGCTACCGTAAGGAAAAACAACTGTCGAATATTAACCTGAGAAACTCTATCCATTATTGGAGTTTGCGTTGTTCTAAATCCTATGATCAAGCCCTCCGAATGGGTGGTCACTCCAAGACAATACACATGCGGATCATAGGAATCTTACGGTGCAACCTAATGGAGGAGATTGTAGGATACGTTAACACGCATCCTTCTCCCACTAACTATTAACACTTTCCCTATTCACCTTGACATTGACCCATGAAAACAATTTCCATATACCATTTTTCTCCCACTAAAGTGTTCTACCATTTTAGAGTTTTATTATACTTAGTTAAATTCCAGCTAATAAATCTATCTAACTCTATGCCTATTATAACTCTTATACTAGGGTTTTTACTCTAATGTTCTAGGTGAATTAAATCATTTAATTAACCTAGTGACATTGCATGCTAACTGGACTAAAGTTAATTCAACTTAAGTTCTGGGCCAGTTTCCAAATAGGAGGTATTCTATAAATCATCATCTTAAGTACCCTCAACCTAGACAGAACTTCACTGGTAGAGTTCCTTTATAAAAAGTCTTGTTTGTCCTATTAATCATATTTTAAATCTATTAAAACGAATAGGACTTAATTCCAATTTTATTAGAATTAATATGATCTAAGGTCTAAATTAATTTTAAACATTTTAAAATTAATTCCAATTCCTTAAGATCCTAAGTTTGTATGTAGCTCTTTATTATAGGTTGACGGTTACTAAAACATAATTTTATAACTATTAGAAAATTAATTAGCCTTATAATAATGCTTTCCATAGTTTAATTGATTAACATTTAAATTCTAACTAACAAGAAAATCATATTACATGCATTTCATGACTTTAATATAACAATTATATTAAACTATGGATGTGTCATGCTCAATCAAATTGATTTTCAACTTTATTAATATAATACTTATATTAAACAACTCATGAAAATCAACCATTTATACACAAAACATAAATAAATATAACTCTTTATATTTATCTAAGTAATGTCATGCATTATGCTTCTCCAATTTTGTATATTTAACATATCAAAATATATCAAATAATTCATGAAATTATATATATATCATGCATTAATACCATACTTTATAACACTTATAATATATTAAAATGCATAAACATGTTTAACCTATAGTAGAATTTATCTAAATGACATCCATAAAGTATTTAAATAGTAAATGAACCGATAATTTGGCCCTTGGGATAAAATAAAGCAATAAATTATAATAATTTTACAAATTTTATCCTAAAATTGCTTCTGCTACTCCAAAATCGGACCAGACCAACTTGGATTGACCTAAACCGCTTCTAACCGAACACCAAAACTATGAACCAAGCCAAATCGAATTGAACCACCCTAGACCTACAATTGAACCACGTGCAACGCATACCCTAGCGTCGCATGTGTCGTAGCATTGCAATGCCAAGAGCAACATTGTAACGCTGTGACACCAGAAGCCAATTCCAGGCAGTTCGTCGATTATTCTTCCGTTTTGTCCAAGATTTGTCTCAATCTTCATCGCAAACAATCCTAATTCTAGACAAAAACTTACAAAAGACTCAATTACATGATTAAATGTCCAAAAATGCAGGGGCCTTTACAAATTGATCGAATCAAACATGAAATTCTATGGCCAAAAAATGCCGTAAACATCCACTCGCAAAATCACATTCATAATGCAATTCATTCCACCAAACCCAGTGCAAATTTTCAAAAATCTAAATTAATTCTACAAGTTGGCTCTAATACCAATTGTTGGGATAATTCCCTAGCGCAGCGGAATTAATTAAGACATTTTCTCGAAATTAATTTAGAAATCGAAATACCCAGTACACCGGGAAAACACAGAATATCACAGAGACATAAAAAAAATTAAACCTACTATAAAATTCTAGGTTAATCATGCTTTTAAAAAAAACAATCCTATAAAGAAAGGGAAACAAAACTTACTCTCGTTGACGACTCAGACGAAAGGGTCAATTCTCCTTGGGGTTCCATGAATACTATTAATGGGCAACCTCCCTATTCTTTAAGAATTTTTTGGTATTCATTTGTGAGAACCAATCTCAAAAGAGGGAAAAAGAGAAGAGAATTTTGGACAGAACTGTTCTGTAAAGAGAAGAGTTATCACCTACAAAACTCACGTTTTGCATGTTTATCAACCAAATGAGGGAGAGAGAGAGAAAATATGGGAGCTATCCCACGTTTCAAATAACTCCCCTACGTGGGAATTATCATTTGATTTAATAAAAAGGCCAAATAAATTAATTTAAAATAATTAATAATTAATTAAATCTTATTTAATTGATGATTTTATTTAAATCATATTTAAATGAGACATCTCTCACATAACCTATAGTTCTAATTCAATTAATTTAATTAAATTAATGATTAATTAATTCTCCAAATAATTAATTACCAAATTAAACATCAAATATTTAATTTAGTCTACATTTGAATCATATTCAATTGTATTTCTTTCATAACCTATAGTTTTAATGTGCATCTAATACGCATTAATTTTAACCTATAGCTTTAATATGAATTCAATTCATATTAAATTCATAGGGATAAAAGCCCTAACACAGCGAAATTATCAGGACCTTACTCGAAATTGATTTAGAAAATGTGAAATACCAATACACTGAGAAACAGATAGAATATTACATAGACCAAAAATAAACTCAGTCTGCTATAAAATAAATCTAGGTTAAGCATGCTTTTAAAAATAATTCTACAGAGAAAAGGAAACAAATACTCATTTTTGTATGATGAATCAGACGAAATGGACAATTCTCCTTGAGATTTCTTGAACACCACTAATATGGAAACCTTCATATTCTCTGAAAATTGAGGTGTTGGTTTGTGGGAACCAAAACCAAAATTGGGGAAAGGATAGGAGAATTTTTTAGAAAGTTTTTTGTGTACATAACGATTATGTGAAAAATATCACATTTCCTGTAAAAACTACATTTTGCAGGTTTTGTCAACCAAATTAGGGAGAGAGAGGGGGAACGTGAGAGTTATCTCATGTTTCTAAAAACTCCCTATATTGGAGTTATCCCAAAAATAATTAATTTAATTAATTAATTAATAACTAATTAAATTAATGATTGTTAAATCTAATTTAATTAATGAATTCCTTTAAATCATATTTAAATGTAACATCTCTCATATAACTTATAGTTTTAATTCAATTAATTTAATTTAATTAATAATTAATTAATTACTAAATTAAATATTAAATATTTAATTTAGCCTACATTTGAGTCATGTTCAATTGTATTTATCTCATAACCTATAGTTTTAATGTTCATCTAATACACATTAATTTTAACCTATATTTTTAATATGAATCCAATTCATATTAAATTAATATTTTAATTCCTTCAAATATTTAACTCTCCCATAAATTAATTTTGAATCATATCCAAATTTAAATCTATATTATAAAGTTTAATTAAAATATAAACTTTATATTATAAGTATCATTATACATTATATTATTTCCCTAAGTGAATTTGAACATTTAAAACTCTATTCAAGACATAATTATCTCAATTCCCTTTACAAGCTAGGAATGAGACCTCATGGACCTACAAATAAGAAGCTCCAACGACATGAGATTAATTGGCTAAACTCATTAACCACATTAATCAATATTCGTTAATTGTGGGTACACTTCACTAATAGCCCACACATGCACTCTTCTCGCTGCACATATATTTCTGTGTCCACGGATATAGAACAATAACAACAAGTTAGTCCTTCATGAGTGTTCGTAACACCAATTGGGTCAAAATTACCATTTTATCCATGAGTTACGTCTTTATCCTTAAGTACCAATGTTTCTCTAATGAACAACCTGTTTATGGTCCAACCATTAAATAGAAATCCCTCTCGGGCCAGTGAGAGGGTAAGGCTCTTTGTTCAAGTCTCAAAGACACCACTTAAGGGAACATCCACTACTTACCCTATAGTTGGGAAAGAGGGAAATTCATATTGTATTATTATGTTTCCATATCTCCACTCGGTCTTGTCCCCAAAATGGTAGGCATATTGGTTGGAAAACATGTCACTCTCATCCAAACAAATCAAAGGACAATCTCTCATGAACAAGAGTTCATAATAGACTTAGGATTAAGACTAAGTTGCCTTGGTCATCCTATTGAAATAGAAACCTAACTAGTCAACAGAGTTACATCTAATGGTTACTATTTCGCGATCCAATCTTATGCAAACTTATTACATAAGATTCCCCCACTCGCATATCACTCACACAAACATGTTGAATCATTGTGTTTGTATCAAATATAAAGTGGGTCATATCCATAGTATCACTAGGATAAGGTACCTAGACTTATCCCTGTATTCCAGACCCTTTAAGTTGTATCTTGAACATCGATCCCTGTATGTCTCCACATACGATTCAAGACTCATAAGACAGCCTAGGATGTTAGTTGATTAGATTTAGAGTTATTAAAACAAAACGCATATAACACAATCAATAACACTTATTGAAATAACATTGATAACTCTTTATTGACGACAGTCAATTATTTGCATTTACTATCTACAAGTTTTAAGGGATAAAACCCAACAAAATTAATATTTGAACTACTTCAAATATTTAAATCCCTCATAAATTAATTTTGAATCATATCCAAAATTAAATTTATATTATAAAGTTTAATTAAAATATAAACTTTATATTAAAACGTGGCATTATACATTATACTATTTCCCTAAGTGAATTTGAACATTTCAAACTCAATTCAAGACACAATTACCTCAATTTCCTTTATGAGCTAGGAAGGGTACCTCATGGACCTACAAATCAGAAGCTCCAATAATATGAGATTAATTGGTTGAACTCATTAACCACATTAATCAATATTCGTTAACTATGGGTACACTCCACTAAAGACCCGCAGTTGCACTCTTCTCACTGCATATATATTTTTGTGCCCATGGATATAGACCAATAACAACAAGCTAGTCCTTCACAAGTCTTCGTAACACTAGTTAGCTCAAAATTATCGTTTTACCGTTGGGTTACCTCTTTATCCTTAAGTATCAGTGCTTCTCTAATGAACAACTTGTTTATGGTCTAACCATTAAATATAAACCCTCTCGGGCCAGTGAGAGGGTAGGGCTCTTTGTTGAAGTAGAGATGCCACTTAAGGGAACACTCATCTACTTATCTTATAGTCGGGAAGGAGTGAAATCCATCTTGTATTATTATGTTCCCAACTCCCCACTCGGTCTTGTCCCTAAAATAGTAGGTATATTGAGTCAAAAAACTAGAAAATCTCACCCATACAAATCAAAGGACAATCCCTCATGAATAGGAGTTCATAATAGACTCAGGATTAAGACTAAGTTGCCTAAGTCATCCTAATGAAATAGAAACCTAACTAGTCAATGGAGTTACATTTAGTGGTTACTATTTCACGGTCTGGTCTTATGCGAACTCGTTGCATAAGATACCATCACTCGCATGTCACCTACACGAACGCGTTGGATCATTGCATTTGTATCAAATACAAAGTGGGCCATATCCATAGTGTCACTAGGATAAGGTACCCAACCTTATCCTTATACTACAGACCCTTTTAGTTTGTATCTTGAACTTTGATCCCTGTATGTCTCCACATATAGTTCAAGACTCATAAGACAATCTAGGATGTTAGTTTATTGGATTTAGGGTTATACAGACAAAATGCATATAATACAATCAATAACACTTATTGAAATAACATCGATAACTCTTTATTGATGACAGTCAATTATTTACATTTACTATCTACAAGTTTTAGGGCATAAAACCCAACAGCTTGTCATACTAAGTCTCCTCTAATGGTGAGTACTCATCAAGGAACTCAAACTTCTAACAGAAAAATGGTGAGATACAAAGAGAAATCCAAACGAAAGCTACATGTTTCTAAGTATCTTCCTCCCACTTCAGTCAACAAACATGGAGTTTATGTGTGTGGACTTCCTGCTTAACAAAATGAAATCGGAGTTTTTCTTCCATCAACGAAATAGAGACGCTCAGGGGCAGGATTGATTACCAAAACAACAAGAAAAGAAAATGTAAGCTACTTTGCCTTGACATTGTCTGATCCAATTGGACCTGGGATAGAAATCCACCAAATATTGAAAAGTCTACTTCGAGTGATTCTTCCGATGGCATGCATGATTTTATAGCCTTACCTAGAAACCCTAATGAGATTTTCGTACTGTCTGTCAATGTTCAAGTATAAGCTAGGGTTTTCGAGAGTAGATTAGTTACTGACGAAAATCTTGCATCTGGTTCTGGCACTATTATTCTATTGTTCATACTTCTAATGCTGTTTTGGGAGAAAATGTTGTTATTCCTAGTAGTTCTGAGATTGATAAATTGTCTGTACCTATTGAGACTGATGCTAAGTTAGAAGAACCTGAAGGTGTGAATGTCTCTAGAGAAAATGTTTTAAAGTCTGTTGTTAAAAATATTGTTTTTGCTTCCTCTATGCTTAATGCAATTAATTCGCTATATGTTCCTATGATTCCAGTTGTGGCTAGTACCAGACCTAAGAAAGAGGCTCAAACTGTTGAATAGAATGTGAAGACTTTGGCTGAGTCTTCCCCTTTACCGAATCAAAGACTTGTGATTGATAATTTGTTAACTTCTGAGAATATGAAAAATACTACTTTATCTGATGTTGCCTTTGAGTCCAGTGATCAAATACATGAGAACTCTCCACATTCTACTCATTCTGATACAAAAACAATGAAGACAATCTTACTATTACAAAGCTTCGATCAAAGAAAACTGTTGTTGATGTTGGTCTCTCTGATGTTGTTAATGTCGATGTTGATGCCTCTTCTGAGACATCAGAAAATGAATCTGAGAAAACTGCTTCTGAGGAAGCTTCAGACTGGGGATTCAAGAGCAGCTCGAACAATGATGATACTGGTTCTGCTCGTGTCACTAAGGCCTCTACTCAGGCCAAAAGAAAACAATCAACTACTTTCAACGTTCTCTCTGCCTTTAAATGATGTTTCCTTTCACTCTGAGGAAGGTGACAGCCTGTAAAAATATGTTGTTAAGTGTAAGATTGTGGATAAGAAAGAATTATCTGACCATACTCAAGGGTTGTTGAGCTTATGGAATTGATTCATATTGTTGGACTTGAACAGGCTGTTTTGGGCTTAAGACCCTACTTCCCACAGCTTGTTTGTGAGTTTATTATGAATCTTCCTTCTGGTTTGCAGATTTAGCTAGTCCAAATTACTAAAGGATGCATATTAGGCATCATCCATTTTTTTTCTCTACTGCTTTGATCAATCAATTTTTGCATCATAATGTATCTAAGAATGTGAGGGAACAACGTCCTTCCCTCAGAGGTTTAGCATTTGAACTGATTGAAGGAGCCCGTTCCACATGGCCACGAAGGATTAATTGTCTATAACTATTTTGAGTGTTAAATATGCCCTTCTACATAGGATTGGCATTCATCATCGGTGCTTCTCTTGTCACAAATCGGACTTATCCATTGCTCTTTCAACCTTGCTATATCAGATAGGGACTCAAGCATAGTTCAATTATGATGCAGTTGTGTTGAACCAGATTAAAAGACATATTGGGTCCATAACTCTTAAATTTCCTATTTGTTTTCCTCGCTTTATCTACGATATTTTGATATCCTAGAAGCCTAACCTTCTCTCCCCTACAGAACCCATTGGGCCCTCTCCAAGTCTCTTCTCCATCAACCAAAAGCTTCTGCAGGGATATCATGTTCCTGACCTGGACACTACCACCACGATTCATCATCTTCATGGTCCAAGCAGAACTTTAATTTTGTCTTCTTTTGGTAGTCGTATCCTTCACCTGCTATCAAATAAATCTCGTAATCTTGAGTCCTTGGTGCACAAACTTCAAGAGAGAAAAAATGAGGTTGATGAGGTTTTACAGATTATGCTGTCTATCTTGTCCCGGGACGGAGGCTTCCTCTTCTCAATCGAGGAGTTGATTTTTTTTTTTTAATAGTTAGAAAGGGGGAAGTGTTTGGAGGTGATTTTTTGTGTTTGGTTCTACCTCTGGATTTTCTGTTTGAGACTTTGTAAAATTTGTTCGCTGCTTGGTTTATGGTTTGGTTTGTTATGGAAGTCTTTGATGTTTGGGCTTATTTGTTATTACCGGTGATGTTATTCTTTTTGTTAAGTCTTCATTTCAGACACCTTCTATTTCAGACATATTTTATTTCATACATCTTTATTTTGTTGACGAGTGGTTGTTTGCTTTTATTATGCCTATAAAAAAAATATAAGCCAAAATGAGAGTTTGTTGGAGATTTTTTTTAATTGGCGTTATATTTTTCTAAGGTAGTAGTTTCTGCAGATGTCTCAAATAAAGTTTTAACATCTGTTTGTGACAACATAGTATCTTCCTACATAATAGTTTCCTTATCTAAAAATACCTGACTATAATATTTCATCCGATATTTTTCTTTATTGAAGCATGGTTTTCCTATTCCAAATGGAGGTTTATTTCCTTTCTTGGATTTGATCACTTAAAGAGAATTATGTTATCCATTTAGGTTAGCCATATTTTGTTTTATTGAGCAAGACAATTTATGTTCGACGGCTGAATTGTGCTACATTTTGTTCTTGCTCATTGTTCACTATTCTGTTGTGCAATTTCTTCAACCATTGAAGTGCAACACTTTGAAATAAATCATGGTCTTAGGGGAAGCCTAAGTCATTGCTGCCAGAGAAGGGATTCTCGGTCTTAGGGGAGCCTAAGACTCAGCTTCAAAGAAGGAGTTCTTCATCTTAGAGGGATCCTAAGATTCATCAGTGAAGGGAGTTCACTACTTAAGGGGAAGATATCTTAGTGAGAGAAGTCTCACACACTGTCGAAAGATGAAGTGTCTAACACTAATATTATCAAACTTAGGGAAGCCTAAGTACACTTGAGAAAGAATCTCACATCTAAGGAGAGCTTAGGTGGTTAGTGAGTTGAGTTCTATGTGAATCACTGTAGTGATCATGTATTATAGATAAGTACTATGTTGTAAACTGATTAACTCTTTAATATTAGCGGATTATCTTTTTTGGGCACACTGCCCCCCAAACGTAGGTGAATTATCACCAAACTAGGTTACTAACTTCTGTGTGCTTTTACTTGTTTACTTGTTGATAGTATTTTTGTTGTTACAGTGTTTGCCAGTGTTTTTCATTTAACATCCGTATTTCAAGTGAGAAGTCATCCTATTCCTTTTTCACATTTTGTATTTTGTAGGCTATGAGTGGAAAAAGGAGTTTGAGTAGTCAAAAGTTTTAAGAAAGTGTTTTTATAATTGTGGTTGGGAGAGAGAATTATTCTGTGTGATTGTAATAAGTTTTCACATCGAATTATTCTATGTGATTGTAACCATTTCTCACATAGTATAATTTTTTCTGATCCGTGATTCTTTTTCTTTGGTTTGGAGTTTTTTTACGTTAATTCTTGTGTTTTTCGATAGCCTAAAAACTATCAACTTAATGCAACCCCTTACAGTTTGGCTTAGGTTACCAACTACTTTGGGTTGGGTTCAAGTAAATGAAAATTTTGTGAATTAGGTTGATTCATGAGTGCACCTATAATAACCTAAACCAACCCGAACTTATTATTAATTTTAAAAAATTGTTTTTTTTACTTAAGATACCCTTAATATACACTTGATACACTACTGATATACACTTGGTATACTATTGATACTTGATACACTTGAACTACTAGTATACACTTATACACTGTTGATACACAATTGATAAACTATTGATAGATAAAATGACTAGTTATTTTAAGTGTTTTAAATTGAAGGAAATTTATGTGAATAAAGACTTGTGGCAATTTTGTGATTGAATAAATCTTCTTTAATTAGGGTTACTTTATGTTAGAAAGGGGAGGGTTGGCACATAGAGAGGCGAGAGAAAATCGTGGCCCATTCTGTTTGCCCCATCGGGCGTGCCTTTTAACCGTCGTTCATCCCATTATTGCTCTCATTCCCACCATGATTTAAGTATTAGCAGAAGAATCAGGTGGTTAAATTTCGTACACAAATTTTCTTTTCGACAATGGAGGAATACTCAGTTCCTTTCTAAAGAAATTTTCAGGATCCACCGTAGTCTTCACCTTCATTAATCGATCAAAGTTCCCTTTAAAATACTTGCTTCCATATTCTTTCACAACCCCATAATTAATTTCACCTAAATTCGCTGCAGTATCAAAATCTCTGTAATTCAAAAATGATTTTCTAGGACAGACAAACAGAGTCGTAAAATAATGCTCCACCTCCGCCGCTGCTCTGTTTTTGGAAAAGTTGAAAAGTTTAACATTTTGTCCTATTTCCAATATTTAAAAAGTCGAAGATACGCTTGCAAATCCCTAAATTCAAATTGTCATCCAATACAATTTCTCAATATTTTATGGTTGGGTTCGATTGGTTCATTATATAATAAGAGTTGTTTGGACTAAAAAACTTATTACCCAAACAATTACATTGAGTCCAAAAAATACTTCAATCCAACCCACCCACGAATACCCCTAATTTCTATAAAAGTAGCTGGAGGTTTTTCCCAACAATTCAAATAGAAAAATTGGTGTAGAAGAATACTGTTCTTTTCTTCTCCTCCTCTAACAAATAATATTCTATATCTAAAGTTAACATTTAATTATCTTGCTCTCTCAAGTTTTTATCTCTAAGAAATCTCTCTCTATTTTTCCATACATACATATAAAGTAACTCTACAAGTGATAGAATAATATAGCTGATTATCAAACGGGTGTTCATATTTTAACCAAAGTCAATAAATATCATATAATCATATTGGCCATTACTCACAACGATGACTTTTTTAATTCAAGACCGACCCACCTCTATCAATTTCTCCCTATGTCTCTCCCATGAAGGAAAAGGGAATAAAATGAGCATTCAAATCGTAGGTAGAAAGTTAGAAGAAAGTCCAAAGGCCAAGCTAGTGAACAACAACATATATTCAAAATATAATGTCCTTTTTCTATGGTTTTGACGGGGAACGCACCCACTTTTTGGATTACTTTCACGTATTAAAACTATAACTTAAAGTTTATATATAAGTTTAAGATTCACTAACCCTACATTTATATGTGGAAACTTTAAATTCAAGATTAAAAGAAACGTCAAATCAGTTTGTCTAATTTGTTGGCTAAATTCATTTGAGACATTTCATGATCCATATATACATTTTGAGAACTTTTACCTATTGGGGCATACATAGAAAGCCGAGTCAATTTTCTTTGTTTTTAACCAAAAGCCTATTCGTTTTAATGAAAAAGTATAGAGTTTAAATTAGTATATTGAAGTTGGTGGAGGACCAAAATTACCCTAAAATTTCTGGTTGACCAACAAATAAAGTATAATATTATCTGGATAGGTTTGTTTTATTAGCACAGTAAAATATTTATGTGCAGTTCAGACATTGTATCTTCGTTCAACTCATCTAGTTGTTCGATCACAGTTTATAATAGAAATACATAACAAACTATTTTTTCTTTCTTTGTTAATTATTTTTTTTCTTTTTGTTTGTGATGTGAGTGGTTGCATGGTGAAATCCTCGATGTTATCTAAATATTGTTCTTTTGACAATATAAGACTAAAAATGTATGTTCTATCTCTCAATAGAAGTACTTGAATACATTTTAGGGTGTAGTTATATCTCTTTGCAATTCACATGGCAAACTTTTTTGTCTTCTATTTATTTTTAATGAATATTTTTTACTTTTTTCTATTGTGTCTTTGAGGTGGAGTGTAAAAGAAGTGTGCAGCCCAAAACAAGGGGAAATTTAGTATGGGCCTAAGGGGACTCGAATCCCCTATATAGTATCAAAATCATTAGCTAGTTCAGTGGTAAATCTACCTTCCAACCTCTTTTAGACTTAGATCATTAGATTTATTTTTACTAAATTAAAGTCTCCGTCAACAAAATTTATGGATATGACGCGAAACATACCCAAATATTGTTTGTTTAATGTTGCAGAGTAATGTTTGATTTGTAGGACATCGAATCGCATGGTGAGACATGGACACTTATTTTTTTAATTTGTATTTTTCTTTTAGTTGGATGGGTTGCAAAGTGATTGTGGGTCCAATTAGCAGCTAAGTATCAACCTAATGAGTAGGTTTTCACTTTGAAAAATTCTCAATAATATATATAGTGGTGGCTTTTGACTTTTTCATATAGCTGCTTATCGAGTGGAGTTTTGTTAGGTTCATAATTCATAATATAGTTTAATTATGTATATGAACTTCAAAATGTGTTTAATTTGTAAAAACCAAATTGGAAGAGTTCATAAACTTACTAAAAGTGATTTTTTTAAGTTTATCATAGACATATTAGGTAAGTTAATATTAAAAGTTTACCCTTTTTTTTTTTTTTTTTTTTTTAAGTTCACGAGTATTATCACTATAAAAATGCAGCAAACAATATTTTCTTTCTACACACATGATTCAAAGTGTTTGGGGCGATATTTTATAAACGACGATAAACAAAACTAAGGAAGAAGAAAAAAGAAGAAAAAAATGGTTTGGAAGGAACATGAATTTAGTAATAATTATGTGATATTGAAGCCACACAATGCAAATGTGTTTGATCTGTTTCTATTCATACTTCCTTTTGGGTTCAAAAAGAGGAAGTTGATGGATTGCCCTGATGGCAAAGAAGAGTCTTACAGAAGCTTTGCTGATCGTTTAATAATCTTCGTCTCGATGTTATTACAGATATTCATTCTCGCCATCGCTACTCCGCTCGCTGGCTTAGACGCCTTTCTCCAAAATCTCTTCAACTTTGTCTCCTTCAATGGTACCATTCCTCAGCTTTTCTTCAAGTTCATCAGAGGTATAATTTCTTACTCTCACTTTCTCATGTGGTTTGTGCTTTTTTTTTAAGTGCCTCAAAGATATGTGCCATTTTTTATCTTATTACTTCCAAGAAAAACGTTTTCAAGTGTTAGAATGCCTTGAATTTGTTTATTGGCCCCCGAAACCTATTCAGAATTCGTATTCAGCATATTTATTTATTTATAATTTACGATTATGATTCTAGAGTTTAGATAGTGAACCACATTTATCTATGTGTCGATTTTCTCTATCTCTACATTCCTTTTTGTATTTTTTAATTGTCGATTTCGTAAAATGCGAGTCTTTGGAAACCACACAATCAAGGTTTTCTTTTTAATTATTCTTATAAACATTGCTTACGTGCATTTATAGTTTTCTTTCTTTATTATTGCACCTTTAGTCTTAAAATTTAATGCTTGAAGTTATTTATTTTATTATTTGATTTATTTTTCAATTTGGGTTTTTAAGGTTTTAATTTTAAGTTATTAAGTTTATGTTATGTCTTTAATTTATAAGTTATTAAATTTACTCTTTGTTCCTATAAAAGGGTGACGTCTCATATAAAATAAGTATCACAATTTTATGTACTATATTTTAAGTGCACATTTTGTGTATCACAATTTTGTGTACCAAATGTTGTGTATCACATTTCTTATACAACATTTTGTGTATCACCAATTTTACTCTCCATTGAGATATTGATTTGCTTCCACAAGATTTATTTTTTCCATCAATTCCATTTTCTTAACAGTAACATCAAAGTTACTCTGATTTCTCAACAGTGATGTCAGAGCTAAATTTGATTTTCTTTTCAACACTGGTGTAGAGCCTTATATTTAAAGGCTTGTGATTTTGTTTGAGAGTAAAATTATTTTGCCATTTTTCGTATTTGAAAAAATGTTTTCCAATTTTGGTGTTTGCTCTCCCCCACATTTTAATGGTGAGAACTACTAGTTTTTTGTTATTAAAATGCGATCCTATCTCAAGGCACTTGACCTTTGGGAATCAGTTTCAAATGTTGATCTTCAACTATTGGGAGAAAATCAACGTTATCAGACTACATGAAGAGGATAAATTAAAGAAGCTCAAAGTTTTATCTTTGATTCATGTCACTTTATTAGATCCTATATTTTCTAGGACTATTGATTGTAAAACGGCAAAAGAAGTTTGGGATAAATTGTAGGAGGAATTTGAAGGAAGTGCAAGGGTGAAAACTATCAAACTGTTGACTCTCAAAAAGAGAGTTTGAGATGCTAAAAATGAAGGACTTAGATACTGTGAGAGATTACACAACAAAAGTTATGACCATTGTAAACCAAATAAGACTAGCTAGTGAAAATTTTCTAAATGAAAGAGTCATAGAAAAAATAATGGTTAGTATTCCTGATAAATTTGAATCAAGGATCTCAGCCATATAGGAGTCTTCTGATCTAACAACTCTCTCTACAACTGAATTAATTAGCAAATTACAAATCCATGAACAAATGGGTAAAATGTGTAATGAGAAGCAAGTTGAGGGTGCATTCCATGCAAAGTTTAAAGACAAGAAACTTGTTGGAGAAGATGATAGACATGCAATTAAAAATCATGTGAGTATGGAAAAAGGAGGAGCGTCAAGAAAAGATAAATTTCCTTCTTGTTTTTTTTGTAAAAAGACTAACCATGCTGAAAAGAATTGTTGGTTCAAAAACAAGCAAGTCTACCATTGCGATTATTGCAACAAGGATGGTCACACGGAGAAGTTTTGTTCTAGTAAACAAAACCAAATCCAAAATTTCCAACAACTAGCAAATTGCATAGATGACAATGAAGAAACAATTTTTTTTTGTTTATGGCATCTCATTTTGATGACAAAGTGTCAACATCATGGCTTATAGATAGCGGATGCACTTCCCATAGGTTAAAGATGTAAATCTTTTTAGCCACATGGATAGATCTACACAGTTTAAGGTGATTCTTGGACATGGCAAGATAGTACTAGCTGAAGGCAAAGGTACAGTTGTCATGCATACTAAGCAAGGTGAACATAAAATATCCAATGTTTTATATGTTCCAAAGTTATCTCAAAACTTGCTTATCTCAAAACTTGCTTAGTATTGCCCCGTTGTTGCATAATACATTTTATGTATTTTTCAAAGACCAAGTTTGTGTCATTTATGGCCCTCAAGGAGTAGAGATTACAATTGTCAAAATGGTTGAAAATGCATTTATTTTATGTGGTGACTCACTGTGTCATCATGCTTTTAATTTCAAAGTAGAAGAAAGCAAAAGGTGTCATCAATGCTTTGAACACGAAAACAACGGAGCTTTGAAAATTTTTCCTTCTTCTAACATGGTTGATAATATTTTCAAACCTCTATTGATCAAATTTGCAATAATTTTTAAAAAGGAAAGATGCACAGTCTACCTTATCTAAAAGAAAAAAACTTGATTTAGTTGCTAGTGTCTTCAATTTGGTACTAGATTGTAGAACAAGGCACATCAAAATCAAGATTTTATTTCTCGAAAAAAGTAGAGAAATAAAGAGAAAGAAGGCAAAATCATTAAACAACTAGTCGGCATGTTCTCACAAAACTGCCCATAGGCAATTTATGTTTCTACACCAAAAATTGGGTGTGACAAAGAAAAACCTCAAGAAGAAGTGTTGAATTATGAGATTTTTCCTTTTCACTTTTAGTTTCAAAATTTAATGCGGGAAGTTATTTACTTTATTGTTTGATTTATTTTTCAGTTTCTGGTTTTTAATGTTTTAATTTTAAGTTATTAAGTTTATGTTATACTTTAATTTGTAAGTTATTAAATTTACCCTTTGTTCCTATGAAAGGGTGATGTCTCATGTAAAATAAGTATACAATTTTGAGTATTACATTTTGAATATCATATTTTGCATATCATAGTTTGTGTATCATAATTTTGTTTATCACGTTTTTCGTATCACAATTTTAGTATCACATCATTTCTTATACAACATTTTGTGTATCACCAATTTTTTTCTACTTCAATAAAAAGTTTGAATTTCACTCTCATTTTCATTTTTCTTCTCTTGGTTTAACAAATATTAAGATATTGATTTACTTCCGTAAATATTTATTTTTTCCATCAATTTCATTTTTCTCAACAATTATCTACTCTTTAAAAATATTTTTAAAATTAAACCAAGTCAAATTTTGAAAAGTAAATAAAGTAGTTTTAAGAATTGATATTATTTTTTAAATTTTGTTTAGAACTCAAATGTGTATTTAAGAAATGTGAAAAGTTTATCAAAAGATTGTAAAAATTAAAAACAAAAGATAAAATAGTCATCAAACAAGATCTTGGTTTTTGGATTTTGGTTGGTGAAAATTAAACTTATAAACATTAGTTCCACCTATAAATTTGGTATCACTTGTCATCCACTTTCCACCTATATATTTTTTTTAGAAAAAAAATCGAGCTTTCAAAACTAAAATTAAAAAAATATAAATAAAAATCGTAGAACTTATTCTTATTTCTAGAAGTTGACTAATAGTTTTGTTTATTTAAAAAATATATACCAAAAAAATGGAAGGAAAGAAGCATAAAGTTCAATAACAGAAAAGTAAAAGTGAAAATCCTACAAATAAGACCTACAAAATTTGATTTTATTTTTTAAAAAAAGAGAATACAAAAAATAAGAAATAAAAATGCCAATAAAAGAGAGAATATAGAAATACACTTGTTTTCTTTTGACTTCTGTAATTGTGGAGTTAGAGAATCAAAACTCCAACTACAAATGAAGGAATACATACGTCGATAATCATTGAACTATGTTACTTTTGCAAAAATAAACTATATTATGGGAGCCTAAATTTTTTGGTTAATTATTTACATTCGGATGAGACATGAGAGTTTTGTGTGGACAGGAGAAACTTTGGTACATCCTGATAAAAGTTCGCCAGATTACACATCGGTTGTGGGATTTACAGATTGGAGAAGAGATTTGGACAACTCCATAAAACCTAATGACACTTTCAGATACTATAGTGCCCTAACTATAATGGCTTCCAAACTCTCCTATGAATCCCTTCCATTTGTCCAATCCGTCATTGACGACCGTTGGAAGGTAAAAATCATTATTTATCTCATTAGATGATACAATATTAAATTTTTCATCACCCATTAACTTAAGTTTTTGGGTCAATCAATGATTTAAGATGGTATCAAAACAGGTGATCCAATGTTCAAACCTCTATAATGGTTTTGAAATGAAATCTCATATTATCTAATATGGCATCAAAGTTCATATCCGTCGATTCAAAGCTTCATCTCTCATTGCCTTTGATGTAATATTCTTTTTAAGAAAAACAAAATGTAATATTTCTAATTTTTCAACTACTAATAGATTAGGTTATATTTATTTGTGTGCAAGTATAAAAGATTGTTAGACGAAAAGTAAGCAAACTTATGACGTTTGATATATTATGAAAATATGCAATGATATTTTTCTCAATCATATATCCAAACTAGCTATTTTAAATGGGTCATATTGTGAATGTCATATGAATATAGATCATTCAATATTTAGAAATTTTTATGATGCTTGCTTCTTTTCTCTTGCAGATGAAGTTACTCGGTTACTACAATTTCTGGAATGGTAAGACTATGGACTTGTGCTCGTAATTAGAATGGTGTTTAATTGATTAATGTTCTCAAAATTTTTCAAATTCATGCAAGTTCAATTCCAATTAATATGCTAAAAAATCCATAGTATAGCTCAATATATTGGTTAAAATATATATCTCCGATCACAAGGTCAAAGATTAGAATCTCTATCCTCGCATGTTGTTGAACTAAAAAAATAAAAAAATATATATATATATTTGTGATATCAAACCTGAATATAGCTCAATTAGTTTAAGATAGTTAATCTTGAAGTATTAACTTCAAATCTTTCGCTCCAAATGTTGTGCTGACCTAGAAAGAAAAACTAGAAGTTATGCTTAGTATGGTGTAATTAAGATAGAAAGTGTTTTGAAGTCGTATCATATAAGATTTTGGATAAATGGGTTAAAAGAAAACCACATACCATAGTGAGCAATATCTAATTGAAGTTGATTTGAAAATGTTCAGACTTCCAAAACCGAGCAACGACTCAAGCATTTATGTTTCAAACCACCTCAGATCCAAACATAATAGTGGTGGCTTTCAGAGGGACTTCCCCACTGGACGCCTTCGATTGGCAAGTCAATGTGGACTTCTCTTGGTATGATATTCATGGTGTGGGTCGTATTCACAGCGGTTTCATGAAAGCTCTCGGCCTCCAAAAGCGCAAAGGTTGGCCTAAAGAACTCATTCCAACAACCACCACTCCCCGCCAATTTGCCTACTACACCCTCCGTCAAAAACTCTTTGACATTGCCAAAACCAATGCCAATGCAAAGTTCATCTTAACCGGCCACAGCTTAGGGGCAGCTCTTGCTATCCTCTTCGTCGCCATACTTGCCCTTCACGACGAGTCATTGGTGCTAGAGAAGATACAGGCCATCTACAGCTATGGCCAGCCAAGAGCCGGTGACCGACATTTTGCAGAGTTTATGGTAAGCATCATCCAAAAATACAACTTCGAATATCACAGATACGTTTACTTTAGTGACTTGGTGCCTAGACTTCCTGCTGATGGCATCCTTTTCAAATACAAACACTTTGGAAGATGCATCTATTTTGACAGCTTTTACAGAGGCAGAGTAAGAACAAAATTAAACAACCCTCTCTCCTCACTTGTCAAAAAACGACTTATAATAGGAATAACATTGAATGTTTGTTTCTTCTTTGTGGGTACAGATTGTGAAGGAACAGCCAAACAAGAACTATTTCTCGTTGCTATGGCTGATGCCTAAGTATTTAAATGCATGGTTGGAGCTTGTAAGGAGTTTCGTAATCCCATTTGTGAAAGGTTATGATTACTATGAGAGTTTACTTATGAAGATGGTAAGGTTTATTGGACTGTTTATGCCAGGACTCACCGCTCACATTCCTACAGACTATGTTAATTCCACTCGTTTAGGAAAATTAAATGTATCTGAGGAGATTCTTGAAGATGGAGACGACTGTATAGAACCTGACTACTAAAGAACATAGGAAGAAGAAGATTAAGATAAAATTTTCATTTTCCTTTTACCTTCGTGTTAGTCTAACGTTAATTTAAACATGATTGGCTTTTAAAATACTAGTGAGTATAGCAATGATATCAATGCCAAATATGATTCTCAATTGCAAAATAATTTTACCAATTTTGTTGTTTAAATCGTGTCCTCGTTCTTTAGCGTTTACCTCGAGAGTTGATATACATTTTGATTTCAATTTCTATTGACGTTTAGATTCTTTTTTTATCCATAAACTTTCACGATGGTTTTATTTCATTTCCTAACTTTCAAATAACATTTTCAGGTCTTTCAACTCCCAAATACAAACAATAAGAATACACGAAGTATGTAAATTCTGAAACATACATAGAGGAAAAGAGTGAAACTCAAGCTAAAAATATGAATGGATTAAAAATATGTCATAAGATGGAAATTCATCAGAATGGATCTCCTACAATCAAGAGAATATGCATCATATAGCCTACATCCCTAATGAAACTTTCAGGCTTTCAATATCAACATACTATTGACTTGGTCATCCATTAGCAATGCTCGTCGGTCACCAGATTTCAATCAAGAAGATCTTCCAGTAAAGATTTTCTCAAAACCCCTCTTTTTGGAAGAAAATTCAGATTTTCCTTCTCCCCTTTTTCTCTCTTTCCCTACTTTTGGTTGGTTTGAGGAGATGATTTTGCAGGAAGGAACAATGAAGAAAAACTTGCTTTTAGCAGAAAGGTTACGGGTTACCTGACATGTAAACGAGCAATTTCCTTGAGCCAGCCTCAGAAAGCGTGGCAATTGAAGCAACCACTTAATGAAGTCCTCTGAGGGCTTCTACCAGAAGATACTAGTCCTTGAGAAGATCCATCAACTTGGCTCATCTGATTAGCTAGCACGAAGTTCCTCATTTCTTGAGCTTTCTTCTGAGCAGATTTCAACTTTTTTACGATCTTATCCATGGATGATGATCTCTTCTTCTCCAGCTTCATCTGAAATATATTTCCAAATGAGTGAGTTAGTAACTATACTTTAATGTCCTTATCTCCGTCAGTTGTGAGTTTTAGATTGCATGTACATAGTTCCCATGAGATACAAAAATACCAAGCATGGCAAACTATAAAAAAGATCATCACAGCGGTATAATATAACCAAGTAACAACGAGGAGTACAACAACTCCTAAAGGAATGAAGCAATAAATTTAAAGACAAGTCTCAACTTACTAAAACACTACATCTCGTGAATATATCAGAAAAAAATTGATTGAACCCAAAAAAAAAAATCTTCTGAGGTTAAAGAAACAGTATATTCTGTAAATTGCAAGCCACGTTTGAATATATATATACATAGCAATGTTATAGGTAGAGTTGATGACTACCTCTAACTTCCTAATAGCAGCCTCAGCTTTTGCCTTCTGAAGATTCTCCCACGCTGTAATCTTTGCCTCCTCTCTCATGACCCTGGTTAAAGAGTGAGGGAAGCAACAATCAATAGTAATCTTATATTATTTTCCGCAAGATAACTTGCTAATTCATAGAATTCTTGTCATCAGTTTAATGGCAGTGTGAGAGTCTATCAACACCCCAGTCCCAACCTTCATGATATGCAAAAAGCAAATCTTCTTTCTGTCTCCCTTGGATGCAATAATTGTTTTCTCCAATAGTTAAAAGCACTTCAAAATTCTTTTATCATTATTTTCTGATGCATTATACCATCTTATATGAATATGATTATGTAGAAGTATTTACATACTTTGAGATGCTCCTTGTTGTGTCTGATACATCCCAAGCACAGATCACAGGCTCTGCATCTTTATCATGAACTTGACCCTTGCATGGAATCCGGGATTTGTGTTTCTTAGACCACCTAGTCAAGGTAACACGTCCATCAACCTCAACATCCTTGACTTCCGATTTCGAGCAAGACAGGCTCTTTAGTTCCCTAATTGGTTGGACAGAACAAGTGGCAATAGAGATAGGTGGTCTAATCTCCAAAGAAGATTTAAAGTCGCCTTCCGGGCTCATTTGGGTAGCCATGTCCCTTCTTGAGACATCACGAGATATATTTGTAGCTGAGTTGTTGACTTCGTTGGAGTTTTGAGCTACATTTAAATGTTTAGCAGATTAGAATGGATAATTTTGAATGATAAGAAAATTCTTGAAATCATTATAATTCAGGTTTTTCAACGTCCATGAACTAATTCCCTTTTGACATGGCTACAGAACAAAAGGACGAACTATTTATATTTCAATCAATCTGATGATCAATTCAATCATGACATAATGAAGATGTTATCCAAAGAAAATGAAACTTGTACCAACTGAAATAGTCACTGAAGACTCACTCCTCGTTTGAGAACATCCATGCACACTAACTGATCGTGCTATGCAACGCTGATTTTGTACAGGGTTGTCTGCTTCATGACCAGCCGAATGAACTGCCAGCCCATCTGCTGCAACCATTGCTGTTGAAAAGGGTGAAGACACGAAATTCACCTCCTTTGATCTTTCGAACATCAGCATTCCTGGTGAATACGATAAATTGTACGCAACACCAGGAAATCCAAGTGGGCCACTTTTCGACTTGGGCCGCCTCTGAGGTGGAGGGATAGCAGATCTGACTATGCCATCTTTGAAAACAGGACTGAAGATCCACCGTTCTGCATCCTCCCACTTTGATGGCAACGTTCTCCCATTACTGAAAGGCAAGAATGCACTAGTCGCTTGCTTCGAGCTATTAATTTTATGTAACGGAACTCTTTCTGAGCTCCAACCTTTTTCAATTTCATTATTGGCAGGCCTAGAGCTCATCATAGCAGGACTTTGTAGCACATTAGTATCAGAATTTATAGGAGAGAAAGAGCTCTTTCTCATGATTGCCAGACGAGGAGATGAGACAGTGACACTATTCAGGTCCAATGAAGCAGCTCTTTGTCTGTCTACCTTATTCAATGAAGCTTCGGATCTGGTTCTTCGATCCCGACATTCTGTAAAAAACAGCTGGGTGAAGATAATCTTTTTTGCCCAAGTATCGAAGACAGCATTAATTATCAATCATTACTTAGCCAAGGTTACGAATTACCTTTGAGAGCGAGAGAAAAGGAGTTTCTAGCCATATTCAATGGTTGACATCCATCCATCGCATCAACATAGTTATTTTCCTTTTCAACTGTCCAATATTGGAACGATGGGAACATGAGAAAAAGATTGGGATGACTCAATGAGAAAACTCTCAAAGAACTTTGTCCGTTTCTGTCAATCTCCCTGACACTTTTCTTTCTTACTTAACTTTTCTTTTTCTTTATGCACATTTGATTTTTAAGCCTAAAAAATCAACTCTGTACCTTTCACTTTCTCTCTTTTTCTAGGTAGACGATTCTGCTCCCTTTCCACCGAGGGATTGATTGCCTTCGGATCAGAATCTGAACCACTGTTTTCTTCTTTGCGATCCTCAATGTTCCCTTCCGGATGCTGCAATCAAATAAAAAAGTTCAGTATAGTATCGGACTCCTAGTATTCATGCAAAATCTTACATCTCGAACAAAAATCCTCACGGTTCGTTCAAATCATCGATATATTAACAAAATGCACAATGAGATAATCCCATCCACTCAAAGAATCAAATGAATTAGAAAGACGTTCAGAAGCATGCGAGCTATTAAAACCTACTCATTCCATAAACCGCGAAAGAAAAACGCAAGCGAATCAACTAAACAAGTTACTTGAAAGAGAAATGGCGAAATTACCAGAGAGATATCAGAGTTTCGACAGTCATAATCGTGAGCATCAGAGGCGAAAGAGCAGCGTTCAACACTAGCAGAAGTAGAAGAGAAAACGCTATAATTCGACTCGAGAGTGAAAACGACAGATTCAGGACTAGAATCACGCGTCCTGAAGCGCGATCCTACGGAGAATGCAGCCTCCGCCATTGCCATTGCCACTGCTCTCAATCTACTCGCTCAATCAACACAAAAACTTAAAGAAGTCGACAAAATGCAAATTACCTTCAAATTGCCTGTTCCCTTGAGTAGGAGAAAAAGGGTTAAAGAATGCGCAAGAAATGGCGGACATTAAGGGAAATAGCAATAGCAATAGCATAGCATGCAGAAACGTCATTATCTCAGAGTCAAGCATGCTTAATTATGAGTTTCCATTAGAATTACTAAACAAAAGCAGGTAAAAGAAACCATAATTCATGTTCGGGTGCTTTTAAGATTCTGCCATTGATGGCCACTGTTGACAAAAATCTGTAAAGAAATTGACTGGAACAGTGGAGTAGTAGGGTCCATAACCCCAACCCCATTGAAGCAGAATTCAGATGGTAGAGGGAAACAATCTGCCAAATTTAAGTATTTTACGGTACGTTCTGCGCTGGGTATTAATTATTATTTCCCCGGAAAAAAACAATGAGCCAAGAAGAAAGATAGATATTATGACGGTGATGGGAAGACGTTAGGTTGCGTGTCCTGGAGGTGCAGAAATTATTTGAGCAGAGAATAATATGCTACCCAGTTTTTAACTTCTGATACAAAGTTTAGAGAGCTTAAATTAATGCATGTGTACCGGTATCGACCGACTAGAGTACAAGAAGAGTAATACCCCGACTCCATTATAAGAATGTCAAAAGTGTGCTTAGCTTCCGAGTAATTTTATTTAGGTAATTTTTTTAAAAAAAATTCTTAGAATAATTTTATACGTGAGATAGTTTAGGGATATCATAAGACTTTAGGTGCATCCCAGGAACTATCCCCTTTTTTTTAATATATGCAATTAATAAATGATACCGAATTAACCGATAAAAAGATGAAATCTATGTTATTCCTTTTCTTCCATTGAGAAAGGTTCCTTCCGAATCACAAGAGTTTTTTTTTTTTTTTTTAATTCATTTTGATTTTCATTATGGTAATGCAATACACGAGGTCTTGAAAGTCAATCATATTGTTTCTAATGAAAAAAAGAGTTTTTGTAACAGGGGGACATAAATGAACCGAGATCATATCCAAACGAGAGAGATCCAGAAAACATGAAAGTATAGTTAAGAAAAACTTAAAAAAATTCAAAGTTACCACCTATGTTAGTAAGGTGCACCTCTCTTTTCAATGACTCAATCATAACAATTTCAAAGTTAAACGTGATCCTATATTGAGTGACCAAACCAATAGTAAGAAAATGAAATTGTTACCAAATATGGCTTAAATTAAAAGTCCAGTATGATTAAAACTCCCAAAAATTGGAACCTTGTAATTTCTATTTAAAAAGAAAAAGAAATAAAAACGGCGAGATCTTGACCTTACCTTAAATATTCAATAAGAAATGGACGAGTTTTAGACTTGAATTAAACCACCGTTATTAGAAGTTAGAACACAACCACATTGCAGCAGAGCATAACTTAATAATGTTTCAAAAAAGGTAGGGTTTGGACTTTGGAGGGTGTCGGTGGAATTTACTTTTAAGCACCCACGAGAGATTAAGCAGACTCAGACTGGCTCTCCTCGGCCGAAATGGTGTGCAAATCAATCAATTCTTGCATATACAAACAAGTCTGGCTTCACCCAACTCTACCCCTGCACCAGTTAACCATCTTAAATCATGCCCCTCCACCCTCTTATTTAGTATTTACATACATATTAATTAAATATTGAATGTACCAAAAAGTAATAATAAAATAATGATCAAGAGGAAACTTGAAGATTACGAAAGTTCAAATAAATTATTTCAATTAATTGATTTAAACTTAATGATTATTTGGATGAAGAATGAAACGTCAACCGTACGCATATAAGATCTTACAAGGTAAAAATAATAAACTGTAAATGAGAATCGAAAGGTATGTGTTTGTTTTGTATTTCTTTTTTTTTTTTTTTTTCAGTTTCTAACTACACATATTTTCTTAAAATTGTTGACACTAAAAAAATGCATAATTTTTTTCCCATTCATAGGGGTGGTTTCTAATTTGTTATTATTTTTTATTATTTTATTTCAGTTTAGTATGAGTAGGAGTATGAGAAATTCGAACTCCCTTAAATCACTCATCCTCATTAGTTGAACTCAAAAGTTTTAATTATAGGCAAATTACAAGAACTTATACGATTAAAAAATAATTTAGAATCTAAGAAATATTTTAGAAGGAACACTATTGAGTACTCATACAAGTCATTTCACAAACTTCAAAATAGACTGTTTTTCCATTTTTCCCCCCTTGGTTAAACAAAATGTGAGGTTAAAATTTAAACTTTTAACCTGAAGGTTAAGAAAAATATTTCAAACTTTAATACAATTCAAAAGGTGAGATTTTTCTTTTTCTTGGGGATCGAAATTATTACTCTCTCATCTAACATTTTTACACGCACTTATCTGCCATGCCAAGGTTGACTGGAAATAGAGCAGTCAACATTGGTTTGATTGTAAATTTGTAAATTTAGTAAACAGGAAAGGAATAGCATTTCCTCTTTATCTTCAAATCCGTTGAGTGCGCTAGGTTGGTTCATGAACCATCATCACCTTCTTATTTCACTGGAAATAACTTTGCATCTGTAACAACAGTCCCTATCTAACTGAAGCCTAAAAAAATATCCATCTTTGTTCTATGAGGCTATTGGAACGTTGGCCCATGAGAGCATGCTTCTTCTGTATATCCAAATAAGTACCACAAGGGGGAGAAAGATGCAATAAATATTGAACTGTAGTGTATTTTTAAGCATTTGCAAGCCAAAGCCATGATTAAAGAGAGAGAATTGCAAAACAAAGAGGCTAAAACGCTCTTCGCAAATTTACAACAGCATCTTCGAAATGCATATCAGATTAAACATCTTGATTAGAATTTTCAGCTTTTCCAACTTCAGTCAGAGATTCAGAAAGAAGTTACAAAATATCTAGTAATGAAATTTAGTAACAATCGAGAATATAGGATGACACTGGGTAACTATCTCATCCGATAGGATCAGATTCCAAAACATCTCCCACAGAGAGTTCAACTTGATTCAATGATATTTCACGTGAAAACCCAAATTTCAGAATGATTTGACGTCATATTGTTTACTAAATTACCCCTAGTCACGGTGCTTTTTCTTTTCATTTTCCTTTTTCCTTTTTCCCCTAATGGGTCCAGTAATTTAATAAATACAACCACAAAAATCAAACATTTTCCTTAACTAGCTGTAAATCATTTTCTTGTAATGTAAGAGGGTCTCACCAATTGTAAGAGTTGTGTGTATGGTACAATGAACTATTCCGCCTCCATGTCCGCCAAATTGTTCTAATTTGGCAAACCAATAATTTAAACACCTGTGATGCCAGCAAAAAACGACAACTTCAATGGTTTCTTGTAACTTAGCAAAATGTACAAGAGAAAATAAAGGGCAGCGGTAAAGGAAAACTATAAACGAAAACAAACAGCTTCATTTTGCACCTTCTACCCATCACTGTTTGCTGGAGAAGTTCTCTATGATATCGAGCATTAGGTGACATTGTGTTCGCTCGTAGAGCCATTGCTAAAGTAAGCAGTAATCGCCTTCAGTTTGCCATTTAAAAAGTTTTTCTCAACCTGAGAACACAATAACAAATAATTAGAATTTAAAGTACGTGATAAGATGAAAGGGCTTTTGTGTTAAGGTTACACGACGTCAAGTTGTAATAGATTATTTATCAGAAGTAGGGAAAACGGTATCGAGCAAAAAAAAAAAAAAAAAAGAGTTATACATATACAGATTAGAAGAGGAGTGCATATGTTAGCAAGCACATTCACGATTCAAGTGTGTATGAAAGCTTGCATCATACCCATGAATTATTCGTTTCAATTGCATGTGTTTGCTAAAGACAAGATAGAGACTCGAGCATTCCTTTACAAAACTGTTGATGGCAAAATCTGGATAGAAACACTCATCTGACCTTCACGTGTCTTAAACTGTAAATTTATAACTTGGAGAAGGAAGATAGTCTACAAAACAAAGAAAAGAACACTGGTGTGGTGCCTGCTATAGGAACACCAATGCTTATGTCGATATTTAGCAAGGGGCCAGAGCAATACTATTAGGAAGAGCAACTTTCATGGTGTTGTGGTCTCTTATTTATAAAGGGGTGAACTTTAGGGTTCCTATCCTGAAAGGTACTCAAAGATGCTAATTTAGGCCGGTCATGGAGACCAAGACCGTGGCCCATAGGAAATGGGCCACTGTGAAAGGAAGGAAGTGGCCTCAGCCTCTAAAGCCAAGGCGGGCATTTTGGGCCGCTCAACCCAATCACTTCCCTTCTCCTTCTTTTCTCTTCCCTTGGCCCGTTTCCTAGACTCCTTCGACCCTCATGTGACTGTTGTATTCCAAGAGTTAATAGAACTTAATAGGTTTGGACCAAAAGTCACAAGCTCGAAAGAGAAGAACATTAAGAGTAAAATTGGAATTCAACAATCACGTAAAGGTCGAAGGAGTACAGAAAACGGGCCAAGAGAAGAGAAAACAAGGAGAAGGGAAGTGATTGGGCCAAGTAGCCTAATATTCCAGCCTCGGCATCGAAGGTGCAGACCGAGGCCACCTACTTCCCTTCACAAAGGCCCACTTCCTATGAGCCACAGTTTCAGCCTCCACGATCGACTTGAATTAGCATCTCTAAGCCCCTTTCATAATAAGAACCCTAGGGTTCACCCCTCTATAGATAAGAGATTATAATATTATGAAAGTTAAAAGTGCTCTTCCTACTAATAGCTTACTCTGATCTTTGCTAAATACTAACTTAAGTATAGGAGTTCCTATGGTAGGCACCACATCGATGTTCTTTTCTTTGCTTTGCAGGCCCTCTTCCTTCCCCAAATTGTAAATTTACTATTGAAAGTACATGAGTCTTCCTGTCCAAATTTTGTCAACAACAAAAGCAAAGTTCAAATTCAACTTGAAGTAGAAACTACTGCTCACAGTCTAACTGCAGACTTCAAATAGCACATTACACATTGCACAATGAAAAGCAAAACCTAGATATTCATTAGGATGACTGTCGAAAAAGGGTTGGTTTGCCCTAGGGGTTTATTTGTAATTCTCTTATGGGCCTAGGGCTTCCTGTCTATCTATTTATTTGAGCAGTATTTCTGTATTTCGGTGAAACTAAATAATAAGATTTGATCGTAGTTTTTTCTCCCTGGCCTAGGGTTTTCCACGTAAATTAGTGTGTTTTTTCCCTTCTTTTATTTTTATTATGGTATCAGAGCAAGGGAACGAAACTCTAGCTACCATTGATGAGTCTCTTTCAACAACCAATTTTGAGATAGCTGACACAATTAAGGAAGTTGTCCAACAATACCTAGAGACCGCCTTACCTCGCCTTCTTCAACAAATGAGTGCCGTCAGAACGACAACCCAATCCGTCGACGGACAGATCAAATCGTGTCCATCCAAAGAGAATCGACATCCAGATCTGAGCGATGCCCAGCCACCCTTCAGCTGCGGACTCGTTGATCTCCCAGGTGCAGATGGTGTTCGGCGAACAGATCCGGTCGCAGCCCAACCTTCCTCGAATCCAGAACGATTGACGGCGACCAGATCTGTCAATCTTCCAGCAGCTTTTGCGCACAACCCGATCGATTTCCCAGCAGACTTCGCGCAACCCAGACGAGAGTTCACCCGTTCGATCGACAACTCTAGGGTTCGAAGCCGCAGCGACTTTTTTTGGCTCGACTAGCTGCGGCTTCGTCGGTGGGTTTTCTGACCAGCAACCTCCGGCGGTAGATTGGCCGATCCTCTCTGACTGCAGTGATTGCCGGTCCAGTCGCTTTTCCAGCGAACTCTCCGGCAGGTCTGACCGAGGCGTGTTCTAATGAATTAAAAGCAGATTTCTTTTCCTCCAGCAACAGCTCGCGAATTTTGGGTCGGTTCTTGGTACAAACTCAAAAATTGTTCAACAGGAATCGTCCAATTTACAGATAGGCTCCGAGAACCCGGTAAACTCTTTCCATTCTTTACCTGCTACAAATTTATTATCTGGATCAATAGGACACTTTGCAGGAATTATTATTGAGAAAAGTTGAATGGCGAAAATTTATTTTCTCCTTGGTCTCATCCATCCGAATGGCTCTGGAAGGAAGACAGAAATTTGACTATCTAACTGGGAAGATAGCCAAACCTGAACCCAGCAGCCCACGAACGTATCTGGAGAGCAGAGATTCATGCTACAATCAGTTCTTGGTGAGTAGCATGGAACCCCAGATTGGCAGACCGTTACTTTACACCGCGACTGCCAAAGAGATCTGGGATGCAATACATCAGTTGTATTCACAGAAGCAGAATGCATCCCGCCTTTATACCTTATGCAACAAGTCCATGAATGTAAGCAAGGAGCTATGGACGTCACGTCATACTTCAACAAATTGTCCTTGTTATGGCAAGAAATGGACTTATGCCGTGAGATTATCTGGAGATGTACACATGATAGGACGCAGTATTTCAAACTTGAGGAAGCTGATCGAGTGTATGATTTTCTGGCTGGGTTAAATCCGAAATTTGATGGTGTTCGCAGCAGGATCCTAGGCCAACGTCCTACACCGTCACTGAGGGAGGTGTGCTCTGAAATACGCCTTGAAGAAGACAGGTCTCGGGCCATGAATATTTCAATAGTTACGTCTACTGAGGCTGCTGCTTTTGCCACCAAGTCAACTGGATCAGACAATGACAAGAAACCTCCACTTGTCTGTGAGCATTGCAAAAAACCATGACACACGAAAGACCAGTGTTGGAAGCTTCATGGAAAACCTCCAAATTACAAACGACGTCAGTCACAGGACAAGGCTGGTCCTGGACGGGCTCTGGTCAGCAATTCGGTGAATGACAAGACCTCGACTCCGCCTCAAGCTGACAGTCAGAGTAACTTAAGTGTTGTTGGGGTCAGTACAATTGCACACTCAAGTACGGCTCAGTCTTTTGGTTTTATTAGCATTATGGTATACGGCCCTGGATTGTGGACTCTGGAGCAACAAATCATCTGTCCAGGTCTTTTGATCATTTTATATCATATCACCCGAGTGCCAACAATGAAAAGATTAGAATCGCAGATGGGTCCTTTGCCCCTGTCGCAGGGAAAGAACATCTTTCTCCGTTTGATGGTTTGATATTGCATGATGTGCTGCATGTTCCTAAAATTTCGTATAACTTACTATTTGTTGGTAAAATTACAAGGGACCTGAACTGTCAGACTGTTTTCTCACCGGACATTATTTTGTTTCAGGATTTGAGCTCGGGGACGACGATTGGTACTGCTCGGCATGATAGGGGGCTCTATTTCCTGACTGATGAAACTTCCTTTAAGGATGGTTATAGGACTAGTTTTATTTCTTTGAATTTCTCTACTGTTGAGACTGATTTTATGTTATGGCATTACCGTCTGGGACATCCCAATTTTCAATATATGAAGTATCTTTTTTCCGCATTTATTTCATAATATTAATATATCATCCTTACAGTGCGATGTGTGTATCCGGACTAAACAAAGTCGTGTTTTGTTTCATTTTCAACCCTACAAGCCATCCAAACCATTCAGTCTTATCCATAGTGATGTCTGGGGTCCCTCACCAACCACTACCTCTACAGGCAAACGGTGGTTTGTCACCTTTATTGACGATCACACTAGATTGACCTGGGTTTTCCTTTTGACCGATAAGTCTGAGGTGTCCTCTGTTTTCCAACAATTTTATGCGACCATAGAAACCCAGTTCAACACAAAAATTGTCATTTTACGGGGTGACAACGGGCGTGAATTCATTAATCACTCATTTTGAGATTTCCTGATATCTAAAGGAATTATCCATCAAAGTTCATGTGCCTATACTTCCCAGCAAAACGAAGTAGCCGAAAGGAAAAATAGGCATCTAGTAGAGGTCGCTCGTTCCCTTATGATATCTACCTCTCTTCCTTCCTATTTGTGGGGCGATGCTATCCTCGCTACAGCCCACCTTATCAACCGCATGCCTTCCTGTGTCTTATCGTTCCATACTCCCTCTTGATTGTTTCAAAGAATTGTATCCCAACACCCGGTTTTCAGATTCCTCCGACGACCTCTGCAGGTGTTTGGATGGTGTTGTCTTTGTCCTATTCACGGTCCCAATCGGTACGAATTCAGCTCCTCGTGCCTAGAAATTGTTGTCTTTGTTGGGTTATCCTCGTCATCAACCGTGGGTACAAGTGTTATCATCCCTCGTCCTCGGAAGTATTTGTGTTTTGGATGTTCAACTTTCTCGGGATCAAACCCGTTTTTTCCCGTTAGTCCGTCTTCAGGGGGAGCATCCTAGTGAAGAGGTAACTTGGTCACAATACTCCATTCCTCCTAGAGGTGTCGGCTGAACCTGAACATCCTAGCCCTGTTTCTTCCTAGTCCTATTTCTTCCCACTAATCAAGTCCTTGGATAACTTACTACAGGAAGATCTCAGGAAGGAAACAGTGTTGCCTGTCGCTTTTCCGGCTCCAGTTCATGAGTCTGACTCGGTCTCAGTTCCAGGTATGAAAATATCCCTGTTTGTGTATACTGATGATTGTGTTTGAGATCTAAATAATTGTAGAGTGGACAGAGAATATAGAGATGATGCAAATGATGAGAAATATTGAGGAAATTGATGCAAATGATGAGAAAATAGAGGGAAATTGAGAAGGATGGAGAAACTGATGGGGGAAGACAACAATGAAGAAAGAACTCTAGCAAACGAGAATAGTGGAAGGGAAGGTGATTGTGTGGGAAAGTCCTAACGAAGATCCATAGATCAGATGGCTAGCTGCAGTAAGAACGTGAAGAAAGAAGAGGAAAACCGTGATGCGTCTCTTTGATCTCCCAATTGCCCTTGAGAAAAGAGACTAGGTCATGTATAAAGTTCCCTATGCATAGTTACATGACATATAGTAACCTATCTCTTTGAGTTCAAGCTCCTTACTACCAGTTAGATACGGTAATGGTTCCAAGTAATATACATGTTTGCAATGGAACTCCCGAGTGGAAGGCTGCAGTTATGGACAGAAATGAGAGCTCTAGAGAAAAATGGAACATGGGAACAGGTTGCTCTTCCTGAGGGGCACAAGACGGTTGGATGTAAATGGGTGTTTACTGCCAAGTACAAATCCGAAAGCTCAATTGACAGATACAAGGTGAGACTGGTAGCCAAAGGTTTTACCCAGACCTTTGGTATTGATTACTTTGAGACATTCTCTCCTGTGGCCAAACTCAATACGATCCGGGTACTGTTATTTGTTGTTGTTAATAAAGATTGGCCTTTGCACCAATTGGATGTGAAGAATGCATTTCTTAATGGAGAAATCGAAGAAGAAGTCTATATGAGCCCTCCACCCGGCTTCGAACACCAATTTAACCATCGGGTTTATAGATTGAAGAAGTCTCTGTATGGATTGAAACAGTCGCCAAGAGCCTGGTTTGACAAATTCACCACGTTTGTAAAGCTCAGAAGTATGATCAGGGGCACTCAGACCACACGTTGTTTACAAAAAAGTCGAGTTCAGGAAAGACCTCAGTACTTATTGTGTATGTAGATGACATTGTTCTGACCGGTGAAGATACTGATGAAATTATGAGACTTAAAACAAAGATGGTTGAAGAATTTGAAATTAAAGATCCGGGAAAATTGCGATATTTCCTTGGGATGGAGGTGGCTCGATCGAACGAGGGTATCTCTGTCTCACAACGAAAGTGTACTCTAGATCTCCTCAAAGAAACAGAAATGACTGAGTGTAAACCTGTAGACACCCCTGCAGAGTATAATGCCAAACTGAGTAATGTTAATAACGGAGCCCCTGTTAGCAAAGAGAGATATCAGCGATTAGTCGGGAAGATGATATATTTATCTCACACAAGACCTGATATATCATATGTCGTGAGTGTTGTTAGTCAGTTCATGCAAGCTCCTTATGAGGAACATATGACAGTCGTTGAACGCATCCTACGATATTTAAAGGGCACTCCTGGTAAAGGTCTTCTGTTCAGGAAGTCTAGTAAACGTGGTATAGAAGCATATACAGATTCAGACTGGATTGGATCTGCTATTGATAGAAAGTCTGTGTCTGGATATTGCATGTTTGTCTAGGGCAATCTGGTCACTTGGAGAAGTAAGAAACAGGGAGTGGTCGCCAGGAGTAGTGCAAAAGCCGAGTACAGGGTCATGAGTTTGGGGATATGTGAAGAGATCTGGTTGAAGAAAGTATTAAGAGATCTTCGAAAAGACAGTGAGCTTCCAATGAAATTGTTCTGCGACAATAAAGCAGCAATAAGTATTGCCAACAATCCGGTCCAGCACGATAGAACCAAATACGTCGATATTGATAGAGATTTGGTTGAAGAAAGTATTAACAGATCTTCGACAAGACAGTGAGCTTCCAATGAAATTGTTCTGCGACAATAAAGCAACAATAAGTATTGCCAACAATCCGGTCCAGCACGATAGAACCAAACACGTCGAGATTGACAGACTTTCGTTAAAGAAAGACTGGACAATGGGAGCATATGTATTCCCTACATCCCTTCAAATCGGCAGATTGCAGATGTCCTTACAAAGGGGTTGTTAAGACGGAGTTTTCATTACTGTGTCAACAAGTTGGGTCTGATCGATATTTACGCCCCAACTTGAGGGGGAGTGTCGAAAAAGGGTCGGTTTGCCCTAGGGGTTTATTTGTAATTCTCTCATAGGCCTAAGGCTTCCTATCTGGTTTTTCTGTATTTCAGTGAAACTAAATAATAAGATTTGATCGTGGTTTTTTCTACCTGGACTAGGGTTTTCCACGTAAATTAGTGTGTTTTTTCCCTCCTTTTATTTTTATCAATGACAATTCAACTACCCCTCATGTTCTTCATATTCCACAAAAAGCACCATAACAGCCTCAATAATATCTAAATATCAATTCTAGAGCCTGTCAATTGTCCGCAAGAGCAGATATTGAGCACAAAAATGATATTCTTACCTCAAGTGACCACGGAGGATCTGAAGAAAGAGACAGCTCCGCTAGTTGGTCAAGACTAACATTCTTTGGAAGAAACATGACAATGACGGGAGCAATTTTCTTAGCAATGTTGAATAGAAAATATCTAAATAGGTACAGGCAAAAGCAAAGTTCAGATGATGGTAAGAATGATATTAGTGCATCCTGAACTGGGCATGAACTATCAAAGTCAGAAAGCTTACCCATCATGTGGTTTGAGCATGGTCTTTAGGTCATAAATATCAACTCTGGCGTAATCAGGGCCTCCCCAAGGAGGTGATAAGAATATAACATCGGCCTATAGCAGGTAGGGACCAACAACATTCAATATAACTAAAAGTGAGATAGAAGTATAGCATTGAACGTTTAATAAAAACCAAACTGCAAGAAATAAATAAATTTTTTTATACAATATTCAAGATCAAAGCCACACTGCCACAGTTCAAAAGACAGCGGCAACAATATTCAGGACTTGTCATCAGAAAAATAGGAATAAATGATGCCAAACACTCAGGAAATTGGTTTTCTAACACAAACACTCATTCCAGCACTTGAAAAATCACAAATTTTCTAGAAGGGTCAATACCTTGAGATGTGGGGCCAAACAGAAGAAGTCCCCCTTTATGAAATCTATTTGATCTCCAACACCATATATGGCAGCATTATGTTGGGCATATCTAATCTTTATCGGGTCAATATCGATTGCGATAACATGTTTGGCCCTGTAATATCATTAACGAGATAATTAAACAAAGATGTTGTCAGGAATATTCTATTAAACATCTTTTAGAAGTTGTAAAAGAGAATAATACATCAGTCTGATCAAATTCACTTTCATCAATCAGCAACCACTGATACGTATGGAAAATAAACTATTCAACATCCTAACCAATTATCTGAGCCTATAAGATACATGAAAGTCTCAAATATCCCTGCAAAGAGTCAATTATCCCTGGAAAATAAACTATTCAACATCCTAACCAATTATCTGAGCCTATAGTCAAAACATCCTAACCAATTACGAAGATGAACAAAGAGAAAGTTAATCGATCATCACCTTTGGGAAAACTGGATGGCATTTCCACCAACACCAGTGAAAGAGTCAATTATCGTATTGCTTCCGCAACGTGATGCATGATGCCTAGCTATAGGCTCTGGAGTTACAGAGAACCATCCTTCTTTGTCCATTTTTACACCATCATCAAATCTGGAGAAAAGTTGATACCTCTGACACCAATACTTAGTAATACTTGTGGGATACTCTTCAGTGATTGCAAGAGAATGAAATGCTGCAGAAGAAAATTAATCTGTCAGGGAGAAGAAATCTTATGGCATTTCATTATCTATTTCTATCATGAGGCTAAGAAAGCTCATTGCCTACCAAAAGAGACTAATTTGGCAGTAGTAATATGTTATGAGTTACAATCAGAAAGCAGCACCATCCAAAATTGATCACCCATATTCATCAGACTCACATTGTTGAATAATACTAAAGCTCTAAATAAGGTTCATAATCCTGATGAAGGCACCAAACCACTAATTTTGCAGAAGAACATCAAATGAAGACTTGTCCCAAGAAGAATGGAAAACACAATATTTACCCATGAATTGTTTCCTCTCAGATAGATCTACATTAAGCTACTAAGACAAAAGTTCATACTTCTACTTCAGATTCCTGAAGTAAAGGGTTAATCTAAACTCCGATCTCCTGTTCCTATATTCCTATCTGCATAGCATGGAACTGAAAGTGACTAGATATGGCACAGTTACTAATTTTACATCCTATATGTTGAGGAATAATCTGAATTTTTAACCAGGGTGTCAAGTTCTTATGATCTTCAATCTTGAGATAAAAATTAAATTGTGAATTAAGGACCAATGTATTGGACCATAGAAAATAAGGTCACAATCAAAGGAAACATGTCATATTAATTAACCGACCCAGCTAATCGACCTGTCCTGTCCATTTACTTCTGCCGAAATCCTTCCATATTCTCCTTTATGTTGGCAAAAAGATCTAATTGATCAAACATGATGGGAACGTGAATAAAATGTCTATTGATTATTAAAAAACTGAGTATTTTACAGGCATATCGAAAACAGAAAAAATAAACCTTCATTTCTATTTGATAGCTGTCCACGTCTGCGTGTTCTTTTCATTTTCTTTTTCCTATTTCTTCCCGAAAGATTTTGCTCAGTACCCAGTGTACATATGGTAGGTCCATTTCCAAAATACATATCACCATCCATATGATCTGCCTGCTGAGGCATATGAGAAGCACTGGAAACACGGCAAGGGAGCCCAAACAGAAGAGCAATTTTTGGTGAGATAAAGAAAGCTAATAAGCGCCAATCAAAATTATGTTTCTAAATGCTACCTGCTAGTAGCTAAACCCACTGCACCTTCATCATCATCTATGGTGACACAATCCATCTCAGGTGAGTTCATGTTACTAGGTTTGCAATGGCCAAAGGTCTTTTGTTCAGAAGCTACATTTGCAACAATGAGCTGGAAACCATTGCTGCAGTTCTCATGACATAGTTGCTTGACATGACCTTCACAACTGAAATCACAATAGTAAACGATATACCTCTCCAAAGTCCAAACAAATTACTCATATAGGTAAAAGAGAAAATCAAAAATAAAAATCATAGACAAGAAGCAAGAACCTGCATCCAATATTTTCCCCAATATTTTTACAACTCATCTGCCGCTCTTGAGGTTCATCAGATTGCTTATAACTGTTGACTGGAGTATTGACAGATGCGACACGCTCGGAGCCCTCAGCTACAACACTAGAGCCCTCCAAAAGTGCATCAGGTGGTTGACAATGGACATTATCGCCAATTAAATTCATACATGACCTGGTATCATCAAGCACGCAAATATCTTCTGATTTTATGTCTTCTAATACATCCATTTGGACAACTCCAGCACTTGGTTCATTTTCTGTGAAATTTGCATCAGAAAATGCAAAATGTTCCAACCCTAGAGGAGGATTCCAAGTAGACTCATGTGTCTTCATATTATAGAAGTAGTTTCTCTTATAAAAAGAATCCCAATACACCATCCATTCTCCAGATTCATCAATACATCCAACAACGTGGTCATCTTCATTATAATCAGCTTCCGTATGAAGCAGAGATGATTCAGGCACAATTGGCAGTCCAATGCCACTATCAATGTCGGACTTCTGCACTTCAGTATCTTGTAAAGTCATGGACGAACCTTCCAACTCCATAGGTGGTTCAACTTCCTCCTGCTTGCCATGGTCGACATCAAGACCTGTCATACACATTCTTGGAGAATGAACTTTAACTAAACCAATTGAACTCGATCTAACTTCTGTATGATCCCCCAAGACAGCATCACCTAAGCTTAACTCATGGTCTCCTCCATTATTTAGCACAAAATTGCACATAACGTCGCAAGATTGTTCTTCAACAGCACCACTTATAAGGACACTTAAATTAGGTGAAATATTTCCACCAGAAATGACATGGGATTCATTGGCATCCAACACAACATCACGATCAGATTTCTCACTTTGGTTCACCATAGACAAGTAACATAGAGAACCTATGGCATCATCATTAAAATTAATGTTAGCTACAATCTCCTCCCTGCTGCTCGCATTGGGAAACTCCACTTCTTTGTCTAGAAATCCTTGCTGGGTTCTGGAATGCTTGACAGTTGCTTTTCTTTTACCCATGGTGATTCCAATTCTCTTCTGCTACATGGCAAAACATCACACGAGTATGAATAAATGCAGAAAAAGGTATTTCCACCAAATGGTTATGGTAATGCATAAAAACATTTTAATCCATTTAGCTATCCAAGATACAGCTTTCATCACAGTACTTGCAATTGTTCTAGAAGAAATGAAACAGAAGATATGGTACAGCCATGAGAGTTACTCTTTGATAATTTCCAATAACTATATGAGGATATGGCCAAAAGAATGGCAAAAAAAAAATGTGGAATAGCTTATCTATGTAATGGGTTAAATTACACCTTAACGTGGTACTAAGGTAGAATTGATACAACATTGATGTATAGTTGAGCGATGTAGTTCAGCGTTTATTAACATTCACTGAAGATAAAGACCATTGAAACTAATTAATCAAAACATACACTTCTAGAGGTAGAGGAGTGTCAACATGTTGATTGCAGGAAAAATATCGTGATTTAACCTAGGTAATATATAGAACTAGCATACTGAAGTACCTCTTTGTTTGTGTGGAATGAAAGAGGAAGCCCCAAAGCATTCATCTGTTCTGTAAGTTCGATATCCTCCGGTAATAAGCTGATACCTGGCCAAAAGAATCCAACTGACCCTTTAGCACCAATCGGCATGCATGGTTATGTCACAGAAATAGTAGGTGAACATCAAATTTTGCCACAAAAATCTCGTAACTTAAAACAAAATAAAATAAAGCTAGGCAAACAAAGAGATTGACGAATGAAACACTTGCCACTGATAGTGGTACAGATTTTCTCCCCGAAGTTTTCGTTATTGGCGTCATCAGCATCAAGAGCTAACTTATTGAAACAAACTAAGAAATTAGTAGATTGGAAAGTAACCAGTGAGCAAAGAGAAGTCAATAATTATCACCGTCGCAATTTGAAACAGTGAAATCAGAGACTTACACTACTTTCCACTCGTCTAGCTACTTCTGTCTCATCGTCCCTGTAATGCAACCATTAGAAACTATCGTCAATACCCAAACAAGTGAAGGGAAAACGAAGCGAAGTCGAACAGAGTGACTAAAATAAAATCAGCTGTTTTCTTCTAGTTTAGATTTCCCTCGGCTTCCGGCGAGAATGTAGGTGAGAAAGAGTGGTTACCAGAGAAAGACTTCGGTCAACTTGAAGAGAGAGCCGAGAGCCCTAATCGCAGAGACTCCGGCTTCGTCTTCGGATTCTTCGTCGCTACATCCCATTGTGTCGGCAGAAAAGGAAACTCCGGTTAAGAACTATGATCAGGAGCGGGTTACGACGGCACTCTTTCTACCGCCATTTAACCATGCGCCATTTCCAAAGCTTGCTAAAATCGCGCAACGCTGTTTTGGCGGTGCAACGGATTTGTGTTTTGGGAATACCAAGAAGTAAGAATATTGCTAGTCGTGTTTTAAGAAGTGTTCCGTAAATTTTAATTTTAAATTAGAAAAAATTAGTTATGTTTAGTAAATTAATATTAAATTAGTATAATTTAGTTATATAATTATTTAAAAATATATAATTTAAATTACAACCATTTTTATTTAATAAAAAAATTATGTAATAATTTTTTTTAAAAAAATAATTATTATAAGAATTTGAACCAATTAAAATTTGAAAATAAATGTGAGAAAGTAAATTAATGAAATGAAAATTTGAGATAGGCAAGGGAATATACCAAATTTTTAGGAAATCTAAAATCTAAAAGCTCCATCAAATAACTTTTGCATGTTAGAACAACAAGAATAAATTCATATAATAAATGAGTTTTTTGTGGATGACATGAAATAAAATAAAAATTTGATAGAAATATTTTTTGGATTGTTTCATAAATAGAGTTTCCTAGGAATTTTGGCTCAAAAGTTGTAATATATAAAGTTTGGGTTTTATTATGGTAAGAAGTAAATGATGACGGTCGGTAATTAAAGGTTTTGTTTGAGGGAATAACTTCATTTTGAGAATTTGATTTTGTGATGGCTTGGACGCAAGTAGTTGGAGAAGTGGGCCTTGAAGGGATGGAAGATCATAAAATTTGAAATTTATTTGACAATGGGATCGTTTGAGGTTTTTTTTTTTATGTTCGATCCTCTATTGATTGTGGTTATTCTCCTTTGAGAATGAAATGTTTAAGAGCACGAGACTTTGATTTGTGGAGGTATTGATCTTGTCGTTGTTCTTAATCACGTTCATTATTTTCTTCTTTCTTGGTAGTAGAATTCATTCATTTTTTCCTCTCTCTTCACTATCTTTCCGTATATATATTCACTATTCTTAGTATTAGTATAAGCTAAAAATAAAATTTGGGTTTTGTTTTCTATTTCGTTCTAAATTATAAAAATGTTACTCTTTTAAACCAATCTAGTAACCATTGATTCTCTTAAATTTTATAACCATTTGACTTTAAAAAAAAATAAATTTAAGAAAGGGTAGATTTCCTCTCAATTAATAAGTTGCATTTTTTCTGTACAATAATTAAATTTTTATCAAAATTCAAAAATAAAATCAAGTATTTAAAAACTATTTTTTAGTTTTCAAATTTTGGCTTAAATTTTTAAGACATTGGTAAAAGGATAAAAAGACATGAAATTTATAAGTGAAATGAATATTTATAACTTAAAAATTAAAAACCAAAAAATAAATTGTTACCAAACAAAACTTAATTCTCAAGTTTTGAGTTTGATCAATTTATTCTGTTACATATGTATTTACCTTTCCCTTCAACGTCTTATCATATTTTTTAAAAGTATAATATGTGAAAGATATGATTTTTTTTTACTTTGACTTTTTATATAAACCTCTGAACTTGTTTTACTAGTTAATTGAGTTTAAGTTCTCTTAATTACGTGTTAAAGATGTGTGTTAACATTAATGCAAAAGTAAGTGAAGTATATTTTAATGAATGATGCGCTTGTAATGTTTAATAGAAGGAAAATATTCTATGTGTTAGGAATATATGCTCTCAGGTAGCAAAAGATAGCCAACACTTAGATAAATTTTGGAAGCTAAGACAAGTGAGGAATGCATGGGCATTTGTAGGCTTATGAACCTAAGGGTGGAAAATTGACTAAGTGTAATTGAAGGTATGCGTCAAGGGCCTTTAGAGGTCAGTGAAGACCTAGGATGGATAGTATGCAGGCACTTGAGTTTGCCTAAGTGAACGCATGGTAAATGAGGAGTGCTAAGGCATGTTAGAGGTAAGGAAACGTTTATGAGCTGTAGGCTTAAGCACGAGTGTCTAAGGGTAAACCCAATGTATGTGTTGAACTGTGATGCATGAGCAAATGGGGATGCAACATTAGTCGTGGTATGTGTTGGTTGAGGCAAAAGGCTAGCAAGAACGTAAGTTTGGGCGTTGGTAAGAGACTTAAGCCTTCAACTTAAATAGTTAATTAGTGAGCTATTTGCCGTGCTTAGAGGCCTTACAAATGAGTTAAGTATGCTAGCTGTCAATTTAAAGAACTCCATAAGCATGCAACCTTAGTATAAAAGGGAGTTTGAAGTTGAAAAACTCGGTTTGAGCATTTTGAACGTGCTAAGGGAGGAGAGTTGCAACTGATTTAAAGCTTGAGTTGTGAGGAAGCTAATTCAAGGTTGTTGGAAGAAGATTTCCATGGAATTGAGTTGAAGGTTGAAGAATTCTTTCAAGTGTTTGAGAATCTAAGGCCATGCGGACGAGTTGTAAGAATTGGTGAATTCCAAAATTGGGGGAAAGAATCAGGAGATGAAATTCTAAAGTAAGGTAGTTGAGATGTTTAGGAATAAGTTCTTAAAAGGAAGTTTCATAAAATTGTACATGGAATTAAAGTTATTCAAGCTGAAATTGAAATTTTGAAATTTTGATTAGATGAATAAGCAAGCAGCTGCAATCCACGCATAAGTAAGCAGCTGACCAGTAAACTGTGTGGACAAGCCATTATTGCATAAGCAAAGCCAACACATTTTGACGCATAGAGGTGTCTTGTGTGAGCTGCCACACACACTAGTTGGTCGCAAGATAAAAATTTGGTTAAGTGCAGTTATGCATTAAATACAATATATTAAGGATACATCGCATAGTAAAGGAAGAAAATGATGCATCGAACTAGGTTTGAAGTTCAGCATGTGTTATTTTGAATAATAAGTTAAGCTTGAGAGGAATCTAAGGCGTTAACCAAAGACTCTTATTATTCTTATAGGGTAGACACATATAGGGGAAGCCTACAATCCTTTAAGGAAGTAACCCAAAGTACAGTGAGTGACCAGCTTTCAAAATATTTTCTAAGTGTTTTACTTAAGAATGTTCAATGTATAGTTGCTCTTACCTCAACATTCAACGCATGCTTTTAGTAATGGAAATTAAATTTAACGCGTGATTGATGTTTCTAAAGATAATTTTTATAATGAAATATCCATGCGTTTTACTTAAGTGCTCATGCCATGACTTAGCATTTAAATGAGTTATCCATTGATTCCTATAAATTTGAAAGCATGCTATTTAATGATGTTAACATGTGTGGTGATATGAAAACCTGCTCCTAAGCTTTAATACTGAAGGAATGGTAAGGTACCCAGTCATATATTGATCCTTGCTACCAGAGGTATGGTAAGGTAAGTAGGATCCTATTCAGTTCTACGTGCACGTAATACATGTTATCGATGTTGATGAGATTGAGCAAATGGGCTCTCTCTCAATTAAGGTTAGTAGGGATTAATCAAAAGTGCTCTCCCACATGTTTAGGCAATGAAGTAGAGCAAAAGACTCTTATTATTCTTACAGGGCAGTCGCATATAAGGGAGGCCTATAATCCTTTAAGGAAGTAACCCAAAGTACAGTGAGTGACCAATTTTTAAAATATTTTCTAAGTGTTTTACTTATGAATGTTAAACGCATAGTTTCTCTTACCTCAATGTTCAATGCATGCTTTTAGTAATGGAAATTGAGTTTAACGGGTGATTGATGTTTCTAAAGACATTCTATGAAATCTCCATGTGTTTTACTTGAGTGTTCATGCCATGACTTAGCATTTAAATGAGTTATCCATTAATTCCTGTAAGTTTGAAGTCATGTTATTTAATGATGTTAACATGTGCGATGATATGAAAACCTACTCCTAAGCTTTGGTACTGAAGGTATGGTAAGGTACCCAGTTATATATCGATCCTTGCTACTGAAGTTATGGTAAAGTAAGCATGATCCTATTCAGTTCTATGTGCACGTAAGACTTGTGTTATCGACGTTGATGAGATCAAGCAAAATGGCTATCTCTCAACTAAGGTTAGTAAGGATTGACAAAAAGGGCTCTCCCACATGTTCAAACAAGGGAGTAGAGGAATTTTACAGGATATATTGATGAGTTTTAAACCAGGGTTTTCATGTTATGTTTTTTTACTTCCTAAATGTTATTTCTGAACCCTAGTATGTTAATGAGAATCTTTCATTATTAAGTTTTTTATCCTATGAGTTATGGAAGCATGTTTTCTTAAAATAAGTCACTCACTGATCTTTCTAGCTCACTCTTTTTAGTGTTTTCCTCCCTAGGTAGAGGTCGACGTCCTGAGGCCTAGCAGTTCTACGAGTCAATCACTTCTCATACCCTCAGAAAATTGAAGCTTAGGTGGTTCATCATGTTTTATTAATCTAGTCTTTATGCTCATGTCATAGGGGAACAGGGTAGACTTGTGTTGAACAGTGGTTGTAATAGACTAGTTTTTTGGAACTGTTATGCATGTTGAAGTCAATATTGTGGTTAATAGTAATATGTATGCTTTAAGTTGTTGTTGAGATTGTTTATTAAAGTGAATTACGAACTGCTAAACAGATGTAATAGGTGCGAGGGACACAGGTTTACAGGCGTATGTTGGGCAGTAGTTGCCATAAGAGGGTTAGCAACAACTGTCTTCACATCTCTTCTCGGATTAGCAAAGTAGTCTAGGGAGGGGTGTGATAAGTTGGTATTAGAGCATAAGATTTTAGGAATATAGTCATGCATTAGATTAGGAGCATGAGAATAATGTTATGAGCCTGATAATGTATATGTTATAGGAACTAAGTTTCGAGAAAGTGACAGACTGACTTGGCGGATAGCTGAAAGGGATCGTGACCCTACCGGAGATCCTGTAGCTCGAAGGGATCCAGGTTCAGTTAGAGTACCAATAGTGAAGGAATTACATCAGAGGAAGAGTCTAGTACCCCTTAGGTCAGAACAAATCCTCAAATGGAGGGCATAGTCTTTGATAGGATCGCTGAGAGACTGACATCTAGTGTAGGATCTATACCAACAAATCCTGAGAAGAAGTATGGCATTGAGAGAATGAAGGCACTAGGTGCCACTGCTTTTGAGGGTACTACTGATCCTGCAGATGCTAAGGCGTGGTTAATCCAAATAGAGAAATGTTTCAAGGTAACTGGATGCCCTGAGGACCGCAAGGTAAAGTTAGCAACATTTTTACTACAGAAACCGGCAGAGCAATGGTGGAGTGTGGTAGATTATAGAAGAAATAGATCAGAAGTGATGACATGGGATGAGTTCAAGAAGAGTTTTGAAGATAAATATCCTATTTCATATCTTGAGGTGAAGAGAAACGAGTTCCTGAAGCTCATTCAATGTAACATAACAGTTGTTAAGTATGAGCAGAAGTATACGAAGTTATCTAGGTATGCTTCTACGATTATAGCTAAGAAAAAAAACAGATGCAGACGTTTTAAGAGTGGTTTGAGAAGGGAAATACGAACTCTTGTTACAACCACAGCTAATTGGACATATTTTTCTCAGTCAGTAGAGATTGCAATGTGAGTGGAGGAGAGCCTAAAAGAGGACAGGCAAGAGAGGGAAGTCTTCAGAGGGGAGAAAAGAAAATTTACTCCAGGAGAGTCTGAAAGAAGAAATTTTAAGCCTTATTTTAGTGGGCTAGTGACCTTTCAGGGTATACATCAGGTAATCAACAGAGGAGATGCAGATAAAGATCCAACCACACAACTGAGGGATCTAGATTAGGACATTCAGGGGAGCCAGTGGCCAGTATAGGTAGCAAACCCTAGTGTACCAGATGTGGCAAATTTCATTCAGGATGGTGTTATAAGGGACAAAATGTTTGCTATCAATGTGGACAACCTGGGCATTACAGGAAGGAATGTCCCCAATTGATTTTAGGAGCACAGACTGAGCAAAAGGCAACATCCCAGACAGTGATGCAGCCTAAGGTAGGCACACCAGGTGATGAGGGCACTAGTAGTGCCAAACAGAAAGGTGTAGCAGGACAGTCACGGCAGCAAAGCAAGGTTTACGCTATAACCCAGTAGGAGGCTGAGGATGCACCAGATGTCGTTACTGGTACGGTCTTTATCCATGATAAACCTGCACATGTACTATTTGATCCAGGAGAGACTCATTCATTTTTTTTCTAGCATGTTTGCATTAAATATTGATATGATGCTAGAAACTATGCCTACGGAGTTAGTTATTTCTACCTCTGTTGGTGATGTGTTAATAGTTAATAATTACTATAGAAACCATGTACTTCTTATAGAGAAACAGACATGGAGATTGATTTGATTCCATTAGAACTGTTAGAGTTTGATGTTATTCTGGAGATGGATTTCTTGTTTAAATATCATGCATCGGTTGATTTTCATAAGAAAGAAGTGATATTCAGATTACCAGGTCAGGTAGAGATGATGTTTACAGAGGAAAGGAAGATATTTCTTAGGCAGAGATAATGTTTACCGGGGAAAGGAAGACATTTCTTACTTGTTTGATTTCAGTAGTAAAGGCCAAGAAGCTATTGAGTAAAGGTTGTGCAGCATACTTGGCCTGTCACACCCCCTCCCAGATTACTACTCTCTTAATTAAAAAGAGACTGTGTAGCAACAATTACTAACCCTCTTATGGCATCCACTGCCCATCTAGACTTCCATGACCTACTTAAATAACCCTAGCCATACAAACACAACATATATCATACCAATATTATGTCCAGGTTAAACTAAGAATATCAAGGGTTCAACACACAGAAATGCATAACATATTTACTATACAAAACTTAGTGGGTCCCAACACTTCCTTACTAGTCCCTAACCATATACATGGCATTAACATAGACATAACTGAGGTAAACACCTAAAACTTCTCTTCTGTCTTTTGAGTGGCAGAGCAGTGGCACTGCTATCCTCTGGGAAGTTGTCCACTACCTGAGGAAAATGAAAACATTTGAAAAGAATGAGCTACTAGCCCAGTGAATGACTATCTAAAAACACATGTACTGGAAAAGCCAAGAAAATTCATACTTACAACTTCTGAACATAAAACTACTGAAAATCATTAAACATCATAATTCTTAATTGAGAAAGAACCTTTTTGTTCAATCCCTCAACGTCAATCCTTAGTTGGTGCGAAGTAATCTCAACACAACCAATGTCAACTATACCTACGTGCACGTGATAATAACTTAGTACCGTCATACCTTAGGTACTAGGGCCCGGAAACCTTCTCAAAGTCCTTCAGTATCGGGTTCATCATAAACCTCATTCATGGTTTAAAAGCATACTTTGAAACAGAAGTAAGCTAACATGAAGAGATGTTTAATGTATGCCTCATAAAACATAAGAATGGGAAGACTCAAATAACGCTTTCATAGAATAATCTTTATACTTAAGTATGTATTAAGGAGAACTTTTAAAACTATTTTGTCTAGAAACCTTCCTCTTTATAATAGAAATAGAAACAAGTGTCAAACTAGCTTAAGGGAAATCATACGTTTATCAAAGCATTTGGAAATACTTGAATTTGTCACCCATAGTCTTGGGCGTCCTTCTTATGGTTGGTAGGCTTTTCCTATTGACGTTTGTCCTATGAAAATGGCAAACACATTTGGTCAATGCTACTAGTTCCTTAATGAGCCTAACTTATAAGAACAAGCTTAGCATCTAACTTAGGGTATCAATCTCTCTTCTCAATGCATACTAACTAACGCATGCAACCCTTGATACCTTAGATTGAGTTGCTAGGCTTGCGGTCACATGTGTTCATCCCTTGTGCTATGCCACACTTGCCACACCTATCCGCTGTGCACTTCACCTATGCGCCAACGCTCATAGCCTCAATGCAACCATATGTTCTACCTCGCACACCACAACACACTTGCACCTCACAATGCAACCTGGCGCAATGCTCGACGCCCAGTCTTGCCCTCGCGTGCGTGTCTACCAACACCTCTGCCCGGCCAAGTGAGCTACCTACTTACTCAACTGTTGTCGTTGCTTTCTTAGTTAACCAAATTTCCAAATTCAACATAAAGCTCGAATAACTCATTTTTTAGACATTATTTTGGAAAACTTCTTTCTACGAACTTGTTTACAATTGTCTTAACTTTCTTAGCTTAACATTTGAGCTTCAGATTCCTTCTGATCAGCCCAGAAACCTTAAAAATTCACACCTTGCTCATGATCACCAAGAGCTCGAATCACTTGGAGAAACTTCAGGTTTCAACTCAATTTCTTGGGAGATTGCTTCTGGCAGCCTAAGGTCACCATCTACACTCTTCAATCTTTAGGCTAGCTCAAGAACTTCCCTCTTGGCATGAGTGAAATGGCTAAACCGAAGACTCCTTTCAGCTTTAATGTTTTTATACTTGGATAAGAATGCCTCTTAAATCAGCTTATGATGCAATATAGCCCACTAAGTCGGATTAAATCTCCTAATCACGACAGTTAGCCCACTAAGGTTGGTGCTTAAGTTGGAAACATTTACTTCTTCACCAACACAAGGCCCTTCTTCATCGTTTAGCTCATCGCTTAGCTCATCACTAACACACATGCATAACCTCTACTCGACTAGCGCATGCTCCTTCGTCTGCCTTCGCCCACCACTCACGCCTCGTAAGCCTTATATTGTTGTGCACGGACTAGCTTATTCTTCTTAGCCTTAGCGCATACTCAAGATATCACATATGCCAATGTTCAATGCACAACATCCCCTTGGTCATCGCTTAGTTAGCCCATGCCTAAGCCTTACCTTCCGTTAGCACATGACTAGCATCTCACTTAACCTCTTTGGTCACGTACGATTGTTGCACACTAGGCTTTAGCCTTCAACCCATCTTGGCATTAACATTTGGTTTCCAACACTTAGCCAAATTTCCTTCTTTTAACCAAGCACAAATACACCTTATACCCGAGAGCTTTAGGTATCAACACTTAGATTATTTTCTTCTTCCTTTAGCATTCCCAAGCCTCTTCCCTACAATTAAATACTACCATAAGTACTTAACACATTAATTAATCATATTTAAGTAAAAAAAATAGGGCTCGGGGTTTACATGGCCCATGTAACAGTTTCTCAACCGAGGAAGGTAAGACCAGGGGATGTTCTTATAATGCAGGAGTTCATTGGCGTTTTCCCTGAAGAGTTATCAAGACTACCACCTGATAGAGATATAAAGTTTACTATAGATTTGATACCAGGGATAACGTCCATTTCACAGACACCATACAGGATGGCTACAGCTGAGTTGAAGGAATTGAAAGCTCAACTGCAAGAATTAATAGATAAGGGTTATATTATGCCTAGTATGTCACCTTTGGGAGCGTCGATTTTATTTGTAAAGAAGAAAGATGGCACACTTAGATTATGCATTGACTACAAACAGTTGAATAAGGTAACTATATGGAATAACTATATGTTACCTCGTATCGACGACCTGTTTGATTAGTTGAAAGAAGCATCAGTATTTTCAAAGATTGATTTGAGATCAGGCTAACATCAGTTGAAGTTAGGGAGTTAGATATCCCTAAGACAACTTTTCGGACTAGATACGGGTATTATGAGTTTTTGGTTATGTCATTTGGCCTAACTAATTGTTGGGAGTGGTGTCCTAAATCTCTCTTGTATTCTCGTAATTTGTAAACATTGTATAAAGAAATTGTTCTTAATAAAATAATTGTTATTTTATGAGCATATACTCAATCCAATAAACTAAGATTCTAGATTATTTTATGTAATTTAAACATGTATGTAGAGACATACAAGTGGATCATATTTAAATAATAACCTAATGGTCTGTAGTCGATGGATACGGTTGGGTACCTTATCTTAGTGACACTATGGATACGACCTGCTTTATAGATGTTATAATAACCCGTTTTCATTGCAATTGAAACATTTTACTTTTGGTGTTTTATTCTTGCTTTTCTTTGCAGGGGCTTTCTTATTCTCTTTTCCTTTCTTCTTCATCTGGATACTCTTATCTTTAGAAGAAGCAAACTTCTTTTTCTCTAAGGGTTTCGTTCCATAAAGATCCCTTAAAAGATTTGTTTTGTGAAACAACATTTACTTCACTTTCCTTGTTTTTCGTCAAGGATTGATAAGTCTATAGTTCATTCAGAAGAGTGGTCAAATTGTAATCAATCTTATTCATTACAGCATTAGTACAAAATGTCAAAAAGTTCTTCGGAAGAGATTCTATTATCATAATAAATTGACTTCTTTCATCGATGACAGCACCATGAGCTTTCACAATGTTGAAATGGATCATAATGTCCAGGACATGTTCTTTAACAGAGGTCCCCTCTTTCATTCGGGTGTTATAAACGTATTTAATAGCATCTTGTCGTACCGAAGAAGACGATTGTCCGAACATCTCTTGCAACAACGTCATGATCTCACGTGCAGTGACCATGGCTTCATACTTCTTAATAAGCACATCAGATATGCTTGCTAAGATATAGGCTCTGGCTTTATCGTTAGCCCGAATCCATCTGTCATAGGCTTCCCGGACATTTTGGTTAGCATTTGAACTGGGAAGAGGAGGACATTCCTCCGTTAAAACGAACCTCAAATCGTCAACCACTAGTATTGTATTTATGTTTGAATTCCAGTTCGAAAACCCTTCACCGATGAATTTATCAAAAGCTAATGGTTGTATAATTAGGTGACATTGTTGAAAAATAAACAAATTCTATTAGACTTATGCATCTAGATCCAATTTTAGCAAAAAATAATAAAGTACCCATATTTCTTTATTTATTTGCAACGATACTTTAGTGAGTCAGAATAGATGCTACCGAGAGGCAGTTAAATACTCCTTCACTAAAGGAAGACAATCTTGACCAAATATTATCTCTAGAATAACTCTTATTCCTATAGTTATTTAATTACCGTTTTCGGTAAAAAACTTACTAACACTTAGTAACTCTTGTAAGTGTGACCCTCCATTTTCAGATTTCATAGAACGGTATGAATATGCCCCCGAATTGGAAAAACAATGTTCAAGACAAAACTATGAAACCCTATTCATTTATAAAGCTTGGGTTGTTCCGAATCCTATGTTACAACCCTCCTAGTGGATCACCATGGTTAATGACTAGCTAGTGCCGCCTGAGAGCAGGCGCAATATAGGAATCTCATAGTTCAAACTAATAGAAGAGACCGTAGGATATGTTGACACATTTCCTTCACCCACTTACTATGAACTACGTCCCCTATTCACCTTGCTATTGACCCATGTAAACACTTTTCGAATGGAGCAGTCGAGGTAAAATCGACACGAAGCTGAGCATGGATCTCACGATGTGAACTCTTAATAACATGAGAGCTAAAAATGATATATCATATATATTGTTAATCTCCCATTGAAGTGTTCTAAGATTTTGGGTATATGTTTGCTTAGGTATATTTTGGCTAATAAATACCCTAAGTCTATGTTATTTATCCAAGTATAACGTTTATATTTGGATTTAATCTACGATGTCTAGGTGATAAAACCATTTTATTACTTCACACCGCTCATGCAAGCTCATAAAACCGGTTAACAACTCTCAATTATTTGGCCATAATCCCATGTAGGAGGTGTTCCGTAGACCGTCAACTTAAATACCTCTAGCCTTAGATAGGATTATATACCGGTTGAGTTTGTAACCGTATTTTATAAGATAACGACCTATTTTGACTATTAAATAAGTTGTTAACCTAAATGAACATGCAACTTATCTTTGTTATGGATTTTAATGACTAATCCAATTTTATAACAACTTATAAAACAATAGACATGTTATCCGTCCATAACATTTATCAAGGACATTCAAACTTTAATATAACACTTATATTAAATTTTAGAAACCCTATAACATGCATACTATATACTATAACTCTTTATAATATATTTTTAATGCATATAACATACTTCCTATGGTGGGATTTTAAATCTACATGGCATACATTATGCACATACATGTTTAATTTAAATATAACATATATCAAATGCATAAATATTTAAACAACACCGATATGGTTCAACTTTAGCATCCTAAGCAAGCAAATTAACTAATTAATACAAATAACAATTAAAAAATAGCTCCAATTTAAATCTGGACCACACGACTCGACCCAAAACAGGACCTGAACCGGCCCTCTAATACTCCAAATAAGGCTGAACCAGACCAAAAAAGAACCAAACCGGTCGAACCGACTTCACCTGCGTGAACCGACTCACGAACGCGCATGTCTTTCTGGGCTAGGATGAATAGGCATCACGACGCTCCATCCCAGCATTGCAACGCATTGGGCTTCAAGATGAGCAGCGTCATAACGCTCTAAGAACAATGTTGCGACACTGCGAGGGCAGTAGCTCCAATCCAGTTTCTGCTGCTGACCTTGCTTGCTTCAATCTTCGATTACAGCCTAATTTCAACTCTATTGATTTTAATAAAAAAAAAAATACAAACTCTAAAGCACACGTATAAGTTCATCAAAGAATAGCCAATTACAAAATTAACAACATAATAAAAAAGAAATCTAAAGTCAAAGTTGAATTTCAATCATATTAGTCAACCAAACATGCATCTATAGAAATTCACCCACTAAACTCTAATTAACGTTAATTGGGTGCTTAAATCATGCTCTGATACCAATTGATGGAGTATACAAACATGCAGTGGAAGAAATCAGAATCAATAAGTACTCTAATTACACTTAATTTGAGATTAAAAACATGTACGAAAACTATTTGTCATAAGAGGGTTTCAAGGTGAATAATACCTTTGAAGTAACTCTTCAATTCTAACTCCTCTTCACGAATTTGGCCTTTAAATACACTGTAGACCACCAAAAGGATTTTCTCTACTATTCTCTAACTCAGATTGTGTGATGGAAATACTAAATTGAGATCAATTGGGTTGAGAAGGAAGAGGGTTTGGGAGAGAGTCTGCAGAATTTCAGAAATTCACCTTTATATCTTCTTCAATGCTGAAATTCAACATATTTATGAATAATATACATGCAACCACTACTTGGTAATACTGAATGACACTTCAATCAGCACCAAGTTAGTCAATCAGCACCAAGTTAGTGGGATTGGAGTTGATCTATGGATTAATCCAACTAACTAACTATTTTTCAATTTCCATTTTCAAATTAATCTAATTTTCACCAAAATTAGTTTTAATTTATAATTCAAATTTGAATTTGAATTGAAATCGAATTTTTTTTTATTTAATTAAATAATTTTAATTAATTAATTTAATAATAATTTAATATCAAATATTAAATTAATCAAACACCTAATTAATACATGAATCATGTTCACGTTATTCAATATTTAAATCAATATTTAAATATTCTAATCTCTCTGATTTCGTTCAATTTCAACAAAATTAAATGTTTTAATTTTATCGAATAAAATTTATCGAACTCTAAATTGAATTTGAACACTTCAAATTCAAAAACCTAATTTTGAATTTGAACATTTCAAATCTGCTTAATTCATTAATCCAAGATATAATTTTACGAGCTAGTAGAGGGACCTTGTGGACCTACAGATCATGAGCTCCATCGATTTGAAATTAATTGGCTAAACATTTTAGACCGAATTAATCAATATTCGTTAATTACCGAGACACACTACTATAGCTCGATCATTGCACTCTCCTCACTGTAGATATATTTTTGTCCACTTTAACCATAATCAGTAAGTCGATCTTTCACTGGTTGTTCGTATTTACAGCTACGTCAAAATTACCGTTTTACCCCTGTAAAACATCTTGCTCCTTAAGCTTCCACTGATTCTCTATTGAACAATTGGTTTGTAGTTCAACTAATAACTATGACCCTCTTGATCATGAGAGGGCAGGGCCCCGATGTTCAAGACCAAGAATTAGTATTAAAGAGAACAACCTATCTGCTAATCCTAAAATGGGTAAGAGTGAATTCCATATTTCAAAACTACGTCCCTAGATATCTATCTATCCGGTCTTATCCCCAAATGGGAGGCTTATTGAGCAGTGTTGTTGAACTACTCTCACCTAAGCAGATCAAAGGACAATCTCGAATAAATAGAAGTTCATAGTTAGCTCAGGATTAAGATCGAGTTAGCCTAGGTCATCGAATTTGAAATAGTCAGTTTTAACAGTAAACGAACGTTATAAAGAAAAGTGTCTATTTCGAGGTCTGGGCTTATGCAAACATCATTTACATAGGATGCCTTCACTCGCATGTCTCCATATGAATGATTTTAAGATCACATCATTTATATCAATATACAAAGTGGACCGCATCCAATAATGTCGTCAGGATGAGGTACCCAATCCCATCCATATACTTATAGACCATTTTGGCTATAAACTAAAAATTGATCCATATTTATGTCTCTACATAAAATTAAAGTATTCATACAATAGCCATGGATTCGTTTATTGGATTTTGCAACAGAATGCAATATCAATAATATTCTATTGAATGAACAACTCAATAATACTTTTATTAATAAATAAAATATGTTTCCAATATTTACAAACCGCGAGTTTTAGGACATTCCCAACAATTTTTTTGTTTCTGTAAAATTGGGATTCTATGAAAATTGTAACATTAGGACTGATCCCCTTACACTGCAAACCTTCACCGGTTCTTTCAATTGGTATCAGAGTTAGGTTTTTTGTCCTAATTATTTTTAATTTTTCAGAATTTGTTTTACAGAATTCTGTAATTTTTTCATGTGATAAATGTATGAAAAGTATGTTGCTTTGCGATTTATGGATGTTTCAAGATTAGGCTTTAGTTTTACTACTTTAATTTTACAATTTGGTATGTAAGAGCTCTGTGTTTTTGGGCAATAATAGCAACCGAGTCTATATTATTGAATTATCGAGTCGTTCTTGATGTTTTTAACGACATACTGGTGAAAACGAGGCCCAAATCAGAGCAAAAATTAAAGAATTTGAATCTATATAGTAGGTGACTGTACAGTAACGTCACAACGTGTGCCCTAGCATCACGACGCTCTGATGTGGCGACAGAGTTCTTTTCCGTAGCATCACGATGCTAGGGTACGACGTCCTAATTCTCTGAGACGGAAAAGAAGCGTGGTTCAGCATCCGGTTCATGGAGTGATGTCCCAGTTACGTTCGTGGGTTTAGGTTCTTCTAGGCCGGTTCGTGGCTGGTTCGAGTTGTTCCCAGTCTGGTTCGAGTGGTTCAAGGGTCGGTTCACTTGTTTCGAATCGGTTTGACTATTAATTTATATCTTGTTAATTAAATTAATATAAGTGTTATATTAATTTAATTAATGAGTTTTGAGTCCAATCCTGGTCCAATAGTTGTTTTAATTATGCATTTGATGTATGATTTATTATTTTTATTTATATATATCATAATGTATGCCATATAGTATAAATCCCACCATAGTGAAGAAACTGTACCTACAAGCGGAAATGGATCTTTCCAATTCATTGTAACAGAATTTTCACATATACATTCAAACATACTAATATGTATTCATAACGCTAAATTACTTGCATGCTCAAAGGAACAATAAATAAGAGATCGAGAGATCATACCAGTTGAAGTCTTATTCTTCATAGCAAATCTCGCTTTCGCTGGAACGGTAAGCTATCGTTCAGCAAATCCCAATCGTCTACCTCGAACAGTCTCCACACGAACAGAAGGAAACGGGGACAACACCACCTAAGAACCCTCAGTATTCTCGGAGTGAGAATCCAAAGAATGGACTTTGTTCAGATTTAGTAGAGGGGAGGAGGAAGGAAGATCGTATACAACGATCAAGCAAGTGGGAGAAAAGCCCGTCTATCGTATAGACAAAATGCTTGATCGTTTAGATGAAGTATATGATCGTGTAGGAAAAGGTAAGCGATCGTCTAAACGATTATGTAGAAAAAGCTAAACAATTGTCTATAAGATCGTTTAGTAAATATCAAGCACTAAACGATCGTTTAAAAAAAGATAAGTGATCGTTTAGTAAATAGTGTCATGCGGGTGTAAGCGTTAAACGATTCTTCAACACTATCGTATAGGTAAGTGATCAGACTATCGTATAGGCTCTGATTTTACTAAGCGATGACACACTTCAACACTATGTCGCATATCCAATGCTTAACACACCCTAAGGTATTTAAGCGTCTCAAAGCGATTCTTAAACTTACTCATCTGTTATGAAAATAGAAGATACGCCGGCCTATTATCCCTTAACCATCCAATTAATAGACAATGAATATAATCACATTATATTCATAACCTATGGATTAATATCATATATTAATCATAGTATTTTTTTCTCTACTAGATATAAATCATATTTATATCTAATTTCATCTAAATTAATGTATCTCATACATAAAGTTAATTATATCATATATAATTAATTATTTCAATTATATCATATATAATCGAACTCCCTCTTGTCAATTTGAACATTTCAAATTGAACCAAAAACTGATTCTCAACTTGTATCCAAGCTACCAAGGGGATTTTATAGATCTATGGCTCGAAGCTCCAACGGTACGTGAATAGCTGACTAAAATCTTTAGCCATGATATCCACCATCCGTTAACTACCAGACATTCCACTAAAGACTGATAGTTGAACTCTTCTTATCATAGATATATTTCTATGTCCATTGGATATAGCCAATCATCAGTACGATGACCCTTCACAGATGCTCGTAAGTACAACTGGGTCAATTTACCATTTTGCCCTTGTAGTTACATCTTACTCCTTAAGTACCATTGATCCCTCTAATGAACAATACAACATAGTTCTACTATATGTGAACACCTCTCGGGCCATGAGAAGGTGTGTAGCGCCACATCGTTCAAGCCCCGGATCAGCCCTTAAGGGAGCAATCTATCTACTTACCCCTGCTTCGGGGAAGGAGTGAACTTCATCTTGTGAAGTTGAGTTCCCAGCTCCCAAATCAGATAAATCCCCAAAGTGGTAGGTTTTAGTTAGTGCATTGGCTATTCACACCCATGCAAATCAAAAGACCGCCCTCAATGGCAAGAGTTCCCAACTCACTCAGGATTGAGGTCATGTTACCTATGGTCATCCTTGTGAAATGAAGTCTTTATCATGAATGGTGTTATATGATGAAACGTTAACACTTCGTGGTCAGGTCTTATACAGACTCCTTGTATAGGACGCCCTCGCTCGCATGTCCCCTACACGAATGATCAGGATCAGACCATCTGTGACAAGTCACAACACTTGTAACTATTCCACAAAGTGAGCTGCGTCTGTAGTGTACCAAGATAAGTTTCCCTTCTATATTCATATACTACAGACCATTTTGATTGTCACTTAAGACACGATCGACTTGTATGTCACTACATACATGCTTAAGTTACATAAAGACAATCAGAGATTTAAGTTTATTGGTTTGTGGTAAAGCAAATAAAACATAATGTGCAAAGTCAAGAAGTGAAGTAAATATCATATATTATACATCACAAGAATTCATACAAAATATGTTTACAAACTACAGGACACGAGACTTTAGGGCATCAACCCAAACAATCTCTCACTTGTTCTAAAGCGAAGTGGGGAGTACAAAAACAAGTACAAAACAATAAAGTAGGGCATAAAAACCTCGTATAATAAAATCTCCCACTTGCCCTAGTCCAACCGCGGGCAGTCCCATAGACCCATGGTCTGAAGGTGACCTCAAACACTGTAGCCGTGAGAGCCTTCGTAAATTGGATCAACAACGTTTTGCTTCGAGGCGGTCTTCGTGACAATTACATCTCCTCGATTCACTATCTCGCGGATTAGATGATACTTCCGCTCTATGTGTTTCCCATGCCTGTGACTCCTAGGCTCCTTAGAGTTTGCCACATCACCACTATTGTCACAATAGAGGGTGATGGGCCTAGACATATGTGGAACAACTTCCAGCTTTATAAAAAAATTTATGAGTCAGACGACCTCCTTGGGAGCTTCTTTACAAGCCGCTACATACTCGGCCTCCATTGTGTCTATTAGAAACTTGATCTCCATATCTTGTCTATAAGAAAATATTTATAAAGCATATTTTCAAATCAATGAAGTGTTCGTTTTTCCAAGAGTTGTTCATATTTGTTTTGCTAGACTTGAAAATAACTTGTATGTATTAAAACCAACTGAAGTAAAAACCATTTTGAATATAAAGATGTTTAAAATGACAGAAACTCAAAATAAAAGACGGAAAAAATTTTCTCTTAACGTCTATCTTTGGCACCTTAGACTTGGTCATATAAATCTCAACAGCATTGAGAGATTGATTAAAAAACGGTCATCTAAATCGGTTAGAAGATAGTTCTTTATCGTTGTGTGAATCATGTCTCAAAGGAAAAATGACTAAAAGATCTCTTACTGGAAAAGGTATTTGTGCCAAAGAACCTCTAAAACTTATACATTCAAATCTTTGTGGTCTGATGGATGTCAAAGCTCAAGGAGGATATGAATATTTCGTCAATTTTGTTTATGACTATTCAAGATATGACTATATTTACTTAATGAGCCACACGTCTGAAACTCTCGAAAAGTGAAAAGAATTTAAGATAGAAGTTGAAAATGTATTAGGAAAAATAATTAAAATACTTTGATCAGATCGAGGTGGTGAGTATATGGATTTACAATTCCAGAACTATTTAATAGATCATAGAATTCAATACCAACTTAGCACATGGAACATCGCAACAAAATGGTGTTCCAGAAAGGAGAAATTGAACTTTGTTAGACATGGTTCATTCGGTGATGAGTTATGCTTAGTTACCTCAATTCTTTTGGGGGTATGCTGTACATACTGTTGTATATATGATGAACATGGTTCCCTCAAAAAGTATTTCAGAAACACCGTATGAGTTATGGACAAGACGTAAAAGTAGTTTACGTCACTTCAGAATCTAAGGATGCCCAGCATACATGTTGGTGCAAAACCTTAAGAAATTGGAACGACGTTCAAAATTATGCCTATTTGTAGGATACCCTAAAGAAACAAAAGGTGGATTGTTCTATGGTCCTCAAGAAGATAAAGTATTGTATATAAAAAAAAAAGCTATATTCTTCAAAGAAGATCATATTAGGAATCATCAACCTCGCAATAAACTAGTATTAAATTAAATGAGCAAAGATACTTCAGAAAAATCAATAAAAGTTGTTGATCAAGTTGGTCCATCAACAACAGTTGTTGCCCCATCACATCCTTCTCAAGAGTTGAGAATGCCTCGACATAGTGGGAGGGTTGTTCATCAGTCTGAGTGCTAGATGGTTTTAACAAAAACTCAGGACGTCATACCTGATGATGATCTTGAGGATCCATTGACCTTTAAACAGGAAATGGAAGATGTTGATAGGGAACAATGAAAAAAAGCCATAGACGTAGAAATGGAGTCAATGTACTTCAATTCTGTCTGAAAACTTGTAGATTGACCACATGGTGTTAAACCTATAGGTTGTAAATAGATCTACAAAAGAAAGCAAAACCAAACTGGTAAGGTGCAAACCTATAAAGCCAGACTTATGGCAAAAGATTTTACACAAAGGAATGGGGTTGATTATAAAGAAACCTTCTCTTCTGTTGCTATGATAAACTTAATAAGGATACTTTTATCCATTGCTGCATATTATGACTATGAAATATGGCAAATGGATGTCAAAACAGCTTTCATGAATGGCCATCTTGATGAAAGCATTTACATATGTCTGGTTCATTGAATAAGGTCTAGAACAAAAAGTTTGTAAGCTTAAAAGATCCATTTATAGGTTAAAACAAGCTTCTAGATCCTGGAATATAAGATTTAACACTGCGATCAAGTTTTATGGCTTTGAATAGAATGTTGATGAACCTTGTGTATATACAAAAATAGTCAACAAAACTATAGTTTTTCTGGTCCTTTATGTTGATGATATCTTGCTCATTGGGAATGAGACAAGTTTCCTTACTGGCGTGAAAAGATGGTTAGTATCACAATTCCAAATGAAAGATTTGGGAGATGCTCAATACGTTCTTGAAATCCAAATTTTTCGGAATCACAAAAATAGAATTCTAGCACTATCTCAAGCATTTTATATTGACAAGACGTTGTCAAGGTATAATATGTAAAATTCCAAAAATGGTATGTTACCTTTTAGACATGGAATTCATTTTTCGAATGAGCGATGTCGTAAGACATCTCAAGAAGTTGAAGAAATGAAAAGAATTCCATATGCATCGGCAGTTGGGAGCCTGATGTACCCTATTTATGTACACGTCATGACATATGCTTTGCAATTGGAATCGTTAGCAGGTTCCAATCTAACCTTGGACACAGTCATTGGACTGTTGTCAAGAACATCTTCAAGTATCTCTGAAGAACAAGGGACTATATGCTTGTGTATGGGCCTAAGATTTGATCCTTACAGGATACATTAATTCTGATTTTCAGACTGATGTAGATTCTAGGAAATCTACTTCAGGATTAGTTTTCACTCTTAATGGAGTAGCTATAGTATGGAGAAGCATCAAACAAAGTTGTATAGCTGACTCCACGATGGAAGTAGAATATGTAGCTACATACGAAGCAGCTAAAGAAGTAGTGTGGCTGTGCAAGTTCCTGACATATTTGGAAGTAGTTCCAAATATGCATGTGCCAATTACTCTGTATTGTGACAACAACGATGAAGTTGCCAATTCCAAGGAACCAAGAAGTCACAAATGTGGGAAACACATCGAAAGAAAGTACCATCTCATCAGGGAGATAGTACATCAAGGAGATGTGATAGTCACGAAGATAGCCTTTGAACATAACCTTGTTGATCCGTTTACAAAGGCTCTCTTGGCTAAAGTGTTCGAGGGCCACCTGGTCAGACAAAAACTACGAGTATCATAATCTAGGGCAAGTGGGAGAATGTCAAGGGTATACGAATGCCCTAGTTTATTGTATTTTCTCTCTATTTTTCTCAACATTGTAAAACATTATATTTGTATGTTTGTCTCACTAGAGTATTAGTCCAAGTGGGAGATTGTTGAGAATGTCCTAAAACTCGCAGTTTGTAAATATTGTTAACATATTTTATTTATCAATAACAATATTATTGAGTATTTTATTCAATAAATTGTTATTGATATTGCATTCTGTAATAAAAATCCAATAAACAAGTCCATGGCTATAATATGAATACTTTAACTTTATGTGGCGACATAAAAGAGGATTAAGTTTTAGTATATAACCAAATTGGTATATAAGTATATGGATGAGATTCGATACCTCATCCTGATGACACTATTGGATGCGGCCCATTTTGTATACTGATACAAATGATGTGATACTAAAATCATTCATGTGGAGACATGTGAGTGGAGGCATCCTATGCAATGAGTTTGCATAAGATCGGACCTCGAAATAGTCACTTTTCTTTATAAAGATCGTTTACTATTAAAATTGACTATTTCAAATTTAATGACCTAGGGTAACTCGATCCTAAACCTGAGCTAACTATGAACTCCTGTTTATTCAGGATTATCCTTTAATCTGCATAGGTGAGAGTGGTCCAATAGCACTGCTCAATAAGCCTCCCATTTTGGGGATAAGACCAGATAGATAGCTGGGGACATAGTTCTGCAAGATGGAATTCACTCCTACTCGACTTAGGGTTAGCATACAGGTTGTTCTCTTAAGCGTCGATTATTGGTCTTGAACTCTTCATTTTCATTCAAATTCAACTTAAATCCAAATATTTCACCTAAATTCAAAGATTTCACCTAAGTGCTAGAATTCTACAAAAAATTAAACCCTTCAAATATTCTTCACTTTCATTCAAATTCAACCTAAATTCAGAGATTTCACCTCTTAATTCAAGTTAAAGAATAGTAGAGAAGGTCTCTGTGGTAGTCCTATGTTGATTTAAAGATCTAATTCATGGAGGGAAGCTGTAATTGAAGAGATTCATCAAAGGTTGTACTTCATTAAACCCTTCTTTTTGAAGTTTTATTTCAATGCATGTTTTGAACTCAAATTAAGTGTAATTAGAGTGCTTATTGATTCTGATTTCTTCCACTGCATGTTAGTTTACTCTATCAACACTTATGAGAAATTGTTAAGCTAGTTAATGATTTATTGACCAAATCAATGATGATTGATTGTTATAGAAATAAGAGGCATTCTGATATAATAATTGGTTCAGAATGTCTCAGTTTAATGAAAGGATAACTGACTACCCTTCGGTGGCTTTTGTCCTAAATCACCGAAGCATCATTGCAGAAATTATATGTTAAATGGGGTTCATGTAGTTTTTGCTAAAATTGAGAGTTATGCTAAAATTTAATGTAGATCAATTTGTTTCTTTTCAGCAAAAATGTCAAACTATATTTTTCCGTTTTTTACCTTTAGTAATTTGACCAATTTTAATTATATGACTTGGAAAGATTCAATTAAAAAAAAATCGTGGTTAACGACCTCAACATCGTCTTAACTGAGGATTGTCCTCAAGTCTCAACCCCTGATGCAACACGAAATGTTTGTGATGCATACGAAATGTGGATGAAGGCTAATAATAAGGCTCAAGTCTATATTTTAACAAGCATACCTGATGCCTTAGTCAAAAGATTTGAGAGTACGGTCATTGCACATAAGATCACGCAATCAATGCAAGAATTGTTTGAGCAAAAGTTTTCACAATTCAAGTAAAATGGGGTTGATGACGATGAAACCAGTATTGTCAGCTCCCTGGATAAACTTCAGTCCCTATTGAGTATCAAGGGACAAATAGAAAAAGCAAATGTTGCTAAATCTAGTGAAGTTAATCAATGAGGATTGTCTTCTTAGATAAAACTTGGAATTTATGATATGGGTTATGGAGGCGATCCCACTATTCTCCAGAAAATGAAGAACTCCAAAGAAAATAAATCTGATTTATTTGTCTTGGAGACGTACTTAGTCAGGAGCTATTAATCACGTATGTTCTTCCTATCAGAGATTTAATTCTTGGAGACAATTAGTAGCTAGAGTGAGGACTCTCAGAGTCAGTATTGGTGAGGCCATTTTAGTTGTTGTTGTAGGCAAGCTGAAGTTATTTTTGGATAAGAAATGATATATGTTATTGGATGATGGATATGTAGTTCCGCATATCAAGAAGAACTTAATTTCTGTTTCCTATCTGATTGAACAAAAGTATTCCTTATCCTTCTTTGAAAATAAAGTATTTATTTTTAAGAATGGAATGGAACTAGGCTTTGGTTCAATGAAAAGTAATTTATATGTACTAAGGTTGTTAGTTACAAAACCCGTGCTAAATATTGAAATGTTCAAAACGAAAACAATTGTTAAAAGACCGAGAGTTTCTCCTAAAGAAAATACCAATTTTTGGCATCTAAGGTTAGGTCACATTAATCTCAACAGAATTGATAGATTGGTGAAAAGTGGACTTCTAAATGGTTTAGAAGAAAACTCTTTACCTGTATGTGAGTCATGACTTGAAGGAAAAATGACAAAATGATCTTTTACTGGAAAAGGATATAGAGCCAAAGAGATCTTAAAACTTATACATTCATATCTCTATGGTCTGATGAATGTAAAAGTATGAAGAGGATATGAATATTTCATCTCTTTCATAGATGATTATTCTAGATATAGGTATCTATACCTAATGCAACATAAGTCTGAATCACTTGAAAAGTCCAAGGAGTATAAGACTAAAGTTGAAATTGTTAGGTAAAAAGATAAAAACACTACGATCTGATCATGGTGGAGAGTATATGGGCTTAAGATTCTAAAACTATATAATAGAACATGGAATTACATCCCAACTCTCAGTCCCTGGTACACCTCAACAAAATGGTGTATCGAAAAGGAGAAACAGAACCCTGTTGGACATGGTTCGATCTATGATGAGCTATGCTCAACTTCCTAACTCGTTTTGGAGATATACAATAGAGACTGTTGTTTATATTTTGAACATCATTCTCTCAAAGAATGTTTCTGAAATACCTTTTGAGTTTTGAGTTATGGAGAAGTTGTAAAAGTAGTTTACGCCACTTCAAAATTTGGGGATGTCCAGCACATGTGCTAATGGAAAACCCCAAAAAGTTAGAACCTTGTTCAAAAGTACGCCTATTTGTAGGCCACCTCAAGGAAATGAGAGGTGGGTACTTCTTTGATCCAGGTGAGAATAAAGTGTTTGTGTCGACAAACGTTATCTTCTTGAAAGAAGACCACGTGACGGATCATAAACCACGTAGCAAAATTGTTTTAAATGAAATTTTTAATGGATCTACTGAGACTTCAACAAGGGTTGTTGAAGAGGTTGATACATCAACAAGGGTTTTTGATATTAGTTCATTTAGTAATTCACATCAATCTCAAGAGTTGAGATTGCCTCGATGTAGTGGGAGGGTTATTAACCCACCTGTACACTACATGGGTTTAACAGAAGCCCAAGACATCATAGCTGATGATGGTGTTGAGGATTCATTGTCTTATAAACAAACAATTGAAGATGTTGACAAGGATGAATGGATTAAAGCCATTAATTAGGAAAAGGAGTCTATGTACTTCAATTCTATCTGGGAGCTTGTAGATCAACCTGATGGGATAAAACCTATAGGTTGTAAATGGATCTACAAGAGAAAAAGTGGTGTAGATGGAAAGGTACAGATCTTTGAAGCTAGACTTGTGGCAAAGGGTTATATCCAGGTTGAGGGAGTAGACTATCAAGAAACTTTGATGTTAAAGTTTATTAGGATTCTCTTGTCCATAGCCACATATTATGACTATGAAATATGGAAAAGGGACATCAAGACTGTCTTTTTGAATGCCAATCTTGAAGAGACAATCTACATGAATCAACCAGAAGGATTCATTGAACAAGATCAAGAGCAAAAGGTTTGCAAGCTTGATTAGTCCATTTATGGACTAAAACAAGCATCTCGATATTGGAATATAAGATTTGATACTGCGATCAAATCTTATTACTTTGATCAAAATGTTGATGAGCCTTGTGTTTACAAGAAAATCATCAACAGCTTAGTAGCTTTCCTCGTGTTATATGTGGATGATATCCTACTCATTAGAAATGATATAGATTTTCTGATTGATGTAAAAAAATGGTTAGCCGTCCAATTCTAAATGAAAGATTTAAGAAAGGCCTAGTTTGTTCTAGGGATCCAGATCATTAGGGATCGTAAGAACAAAAGGTTGGTCTTGTCTCAAGCATCGTATATTGACAAGATGCTTATCAGATATTCAACGCTCAATTCCAAGAAGGGTTTATTACATTTTAGGCATGAAATTGCATTGTCTAATGAGCAATGTCCTAAGACTTCTCAAGAGGTTGAGGCAATGAGACAAATTTCCTATGCATCAGCTGTTGGTAGCCTTATGATGCAACGTTATGTACTAGACCTAACATTTGGTATGCAGTAGAAATTGTCAGTCGATATCAATCCAATCTAGGATTAGATCACTGGACAACGGTCAAAATAATCCTTAAGTACCTTCAGAGAATGAGGGACTATATGTTTGTGTATGGAAATAGAGATTTGATCCTTACAGGATACATGAACTCTGACTTTCAGACTGATCGGGATTCTTGAAAATCCATATTAGGGTCAGTGTTTACTCTGAATGAAAGACCTATTGTTTGGCGGAGCATCAAGCAAGAATGCATCGCAAACTCTACTATGGAAGCTGAATACGTAGCTACTTGTGAATCCGCTAGAGAGGCTATTTGCCTTAAGAAGTTCCTTACTGATTTGGTAGTTGTTTCAAATATGCCTTTGCCCATCACACTTTATTGTGATAACAGTGGTGCTATGGCAAATTCTAAGGAACTTAAAAGTCATCGAAGAGACAAACACATAAAGCAGAAATATCACTTGATTCGGGAGATTCTGCATCGAGGTGAAGTGATTGTCATGAAGAGTGCTTCGGAGTACAACGTTGCTAATCCGTTTACAAAGGCTCTCACGGCTAAAGTGTTCGAGGGTCATTTAGAAAGTCTGGGTCTACAAGACATGCAACATATTGTCTAGGGCAAGTGCGACATGTTACTAAGGTATAGTGTGTGCCCTAGTTTATTGTATTTTATACTTTATTTGTATTGTAAATTTGGCTCCCTAAACTTTAGGACAAGTGGGAGATTGTTAGAATTGGTGTCCTAAATCTCTTTTGTATTCTCATAGTTTGTAAACATTACATAAACAAATTGTTATTAATAAAATAATTGTTATTTTATGAGCATATACTCAATTTAATAAACTAAGATCCTAGGTTATTTTTATGTAATTTAAATATATATGTAGAGACATACAGGTGGATCATGTTTAAATGATAATCTAAACGATCTGTAGTAGATGAATAACGCTGGGCACCTTATCCTAATGACACTACGGATACGACCCGTTTGATAAATGTTACATGTGTTGTAAACTACTACAAATGCTCTGATCCTAATCATTCATGTGAAGACATGCGAGCGGGATATCTTATACAAAGAGTTTTTATAAGACAGGACCAGGAAATGATTAGACTTGTTGATTTTATGTCCTAAAACTCGTAGTTTGTAAATTAATAAACATATTCTGTTTTGTTTTTTGATAAAGTTGTTATTGAAATTGTAATCTTGAATCCAATAAACTAAGGTCCTAAGGCTATTTAATGAAGTTGGAACTTTATGTAGTGACATAAATGTGGATCAAGTTCAAATATATTGCCTAAAAATGGTATATAGTATAGGGATAAGGTTGGGCACCTTGTTCTGGGGACACTATGGATACGACTCACTTTGTAGTTAGTACAAATGATGTGATCCTGAATCGTTCATATAGAGATATGTGAGTGGGGGCATCCTATGCAATGAGTTTGCATAAGACTGAACCATTAAATAGTCACTTTTTACGTTTTAAATGTCGTTTTATGTATAAAACTGACTATTAATTAATGACCTAGGTAACTTAATCTTAATCCTGAGCTAACTATGAACTCCTGTTCACTCGGAATTATCCTTAGATCTGCATGGGCGAGGGAAACTCATCATCGCTGGCCCAATAAGCCTCCCATTTCAGGGGTAAGATCAGGTGGATAGCTGGGAACATAGGGTGCAAGATGGAATTCACTCCTTTTGTTATAAGGATAGTAGATAGGTTGTTCCCTTTATTACTGAATCCAAGTCTTGATCTTGAACAAGGGGCCTCACTCTCTCCTTGGCCCGAGAGGGGTTCGGTTTATAGGTTGGACCTTAAACCAATTGTTCATTAGAGGATCAGTGGAACTTAAGGAATAAGATGTAGTCTTTGGGGGTAAAATGGTTTTTATGACCCAGCCGAGATTATGAACAACCTGTGAATGATTAGCTTACTAATCATGGTTATATCAAATGGAAACAATATATCTATAGTGAGGGAGTGCAACTACGGGACTATAGTGGAATGACCCGTTAGTTACGAATGTTTATTAGCTCTATCTTAAAGAGTTTAGCTAGCTAATCTTGGATCATTAGAGCCCATGATCTATAGGTCCATTAGGTTCCCCTACTAGCTCATATGGAATAAACTTAGAACAGTATGATAGAATAATTCGAATTATTCGAATTAGGTGAAGAGAGAGAAACCGACAAGTATATGTGATCTAGTAGTCGGTTTTCAGTTTAGAGATACAGCTTTAATATTTAAATGTGATTTAAATATCAAGAATATAAATACGTTCATATTCGAAAGCTCGGAAATAATGGAAATAGTCAAAGATGTAAAAAGTCAAAAAGTTGACTTTTGACTTTGAAATGTCAAACTTTGACCGACCTTATATTCAAATGTGATTTGAATTTCGAGAAAATGAATGCGGATTCATACTCGAGAGGTCAAAATTAGTCAACATAGAATAAATCATAAAAAGTCAAAATGTTGACTTTTTGGACAAAGTTTGACTTTGACTAAATGACTATTTTGCCCTTTGACTAAAGTTAATGGGAAAATCCAAACTTTTGTTTGATAATTCCGCTAACAAAATAGTGAACTAGGTGTTGGCTTATAGTGGAGACATTGAGTCCATTTAGATAGTGGATTCTAGGTGTTGGGTTTTTATGAATTTATTTCATGCAATTGTTGCATAGTTTTTTTTTTATAAATTGGACTTTCAATTTGGATGAAAAAGGTTTTGACTTTTTGCCAATTTTAGTTTTCAAAATGTTGCTGGAAAAATAAAAACCCAAACCACAAAATTCCATTTATTTTTCCATCTTTTCTCTCTCTTGAGTTCTTCATCCATCGGGTCCCACAACCCGGTTCTCAGTCCAGAGGATAGTAGGTCAACTCTAGTGGTGGTCCAGAAGAGTTTGAGTTGAGATTCAGCGAGGAAAAGCGGTTTTCGGGAGCTTCAAAGGTTGTATGTTGTCCATTTTAATTCACTGTTTTTTTCTACTTTTTGCATGCTATTTTCCTTTAAATTAAAAGCAATTAGAGTGTAATTAGATTCTTATTCCGTTGCGTATGTCTCGTGTTCCATCATGTGGTATCAGAGCATGCTTTAATTACGCTCAATTGCTTTTAGTGGGTGTTTTTTTCTTTTCTATTCAAGTGTTGAATGAAATATGGACTAAAGTGGACTTATTATGATTTTGACATTGTTTTTCTTTAAATTTCTTGTGGAAATTTGTAATTGCTCACTTGTTTATGAGCATTAATGTGTGAAAAAGGGTCTGTAGATTTTTTGGAGTCATTAGAGTTGAAATTAGGCTGTAATTCTTGATTTCGGGAGAGAGGACAACAACAAAATTGAAGAAAAATAGCTCACAGACCCGAATTCTGCTCCTAGACCCGACCCGCCAGCCCGAGCGCTCCGACCCAGTTTCTTGCACACGCGTCTGGTTTCACACGCCTGCCCCGCCCGGATCCGACGCGCTACGCACGCATTCCGTGGATCCGACCCGCTGCCCGCGTGCCTCTCCCCTACTTGCGACCCACGATTTTCTTCGCTCGACCCGCCCCCGCTTCCGTTGACTACGCCAGCGAGCGTTGACCAGCCGGTCCAGATGGTTTGGACCAGTCCGTTTGACCTTGTCGAGTCGGTTTGACCGGTTCAACTTGATTTTTGGTGTTTTTGGGCCGGTTCGAGTGGTTTCTAAGCGGTTCCATATGGTTCAAAGTGTTTGAAGCCGGTTCCGAGAAGCTAGTTGCTGATTTATGTAATAAATTAGTTATTTGTTTGTTTTTAATGCCAAAATTGGTCCACTTTAGTGTTGTTTACCTATTATGCATGTGATGTATAATGTTGTTTGATTATGTGTGCATATAATATGCCATATAGTTTTAAAACCCCACCATAGGAAAAGCATGTGACATGCATTTGTTATATGTTATAAGAGTTATAAAATATATACTATGCATTCTTAGTTTTAATATAAGTGTTATATTAAAACATCTTTGTTTGATGGAAGCATGTTATAGATGAATGCTTTAGGGTTATAATTGTTATAATTTATTTTATAATTGTTATAAAATAACCTAGATTTCTAAAATCTATAACAAAGATAAGATGCATGCTCACTTAGGGTTAACCATCGAGCAATCCCAATTTTCATAGAAAATAGATCGATATCTTGTAAAACCGAAGTTACAAGAAAACTCACCCGGCAAGATCTTGGCAAAAATTCAGATAAGATGACTAAGGTTGAAGGTTTTTAAGTTGACGGTTTAAGGTCTGTCTCTTATACACATCTAGATGTGTATAAGAGACAGGCCCTGGGAGCGGACTCCATTCGGAGAGTGTTTGCATGAGTCAATACCAAGGTGAATAGGGGAAGTTGTTCATAGTAAGTGGGAGAAGGAAGTGTGTCAACACATCCTACGGTCTGTCTCTTATACACATCTAGATGTGTATAAGAGACAGAGTCAATACCAAGGTGAATAGGGGAAGTTGTTCATAGTAAGTGGGAGAAGGAAGTGTGTCAACACCTGTCTCTTATACACATCTAGATGTGTATAAGAGACAGCCATTAGAAGAGTGTTTGCATGAGTCAATACCAAAGTGAATAGGGGAAGTTGTTCATGGTAAGTGAGATAAGGAAGTGTATCAACACATCCTACGGTCTTTTTCATTAGGTCGCACCTTGAGATTCCTATAATGCGCCTGCATGTCTGTCCTAGAGCGATCTTACCAATCGGAGGGCTGTATTATAGGATTTGGAACTCCACGAACTCTAGAAATTGATAGGGTCTCTCAGATCCATTTTCATTATTGTCTTTCCAACTTGGGAGCACAATGATTCCGATCTTTAAGGTCTAAAAATAGAGGATCACACTTACGAGAATTACTAAGTGTTAGTAAATTCTTGACCAAAGTAGCGATAACTGAGTTACTATAGGGATAAGAGTTATTTTGGTGATAGTATCTAGTCAAGATAGTCTTGGTTCAATGGAGGAATAGTCGATCACCCATCGGTGAAGGTTATTCTAAACCATTGAAATATCGTTGCAAAATATAATAATGAAGGGTACATTATATATATATATATATTTGCTAAACTTGATTGGATTTAAAAGATTAATGTTTTTACTAAAAAGGATATGTTTTTCTTTTCAGCATGACTAGCTCTTTAGATCAATTCTTAGCTTCCGAGAAACTAAACGGCGATAATTACTCAACATGGAAAACAAATCTGAATTCAACACTAGTAATAGACCTGAGATTTGTCTTAACCGAGGAATGTCCTCAGGCCCATGCCTCGAAAGAAGCACAAGGTAAATATGATTTACTAGTTGCTGAAACATGTTTAGTGGAGTATGATACCTCAACCTGGATATTGGATTCAGGAGCCACTAATCATATTTGCTTCTCTTTTCAGGAAACTGGTTCCTGGAAAAAGCTTGAAGAAGGCAAGATCACCCTTAAGGTTGGAACATGAGAGGTTGTCTCGGCCGAAGCAGTGGGAAACTTAAAGTTGTTTTTCAACCATAGATATATCATACTTACAGATGTTTTGTATGCTCCTAAAATGAGATGGAATTTGATATTTATCACATGTATATTGGAATAAATGTATAAAATATCTTTTGAAGTTAATGAAGCGTTCATTTTCAGAAAAGGTATTCAAATTTGTTCTGCTATACTTGAAAACAACTTATATAAGTTAAGACCAACTAAAGCAAAATTTGTCTTAAATACTGAGATGTTTAGAACAGTCGAAACTCAGAATAAATGACAAAAAGTTTCTTCTAATGCCTATCTATGGCACTTAAAACTTGGCCACATAAATCTTAAAAGGATTGAGAGATTGGTTAAGAATGGACTCCTAAATCAGTTAGAAGACAATTCTTTACCTCCATGTAAGTCTTGTCTTGAGGGAAAAATGACTAAGAGATCTTTTACTAGAAAAGGTCTCAGAGCCACAATACCCTTAGAGCTCGTACATTCGGACCTCTATGGACTGATGAAAGTCAAAGCTCGAGGTGGGTATGAATATTTCATCAGTTTTATTGATGATTATTCAAGGTATGGTCATATTTACCTAATGCATCACAAGTCTGATTCTTTTGAAAAGTTCAAGGAATATAAGGCTAAGGTTGAGAACCAGTTAGGTAAAACAATTAAGACACTACGATCAGATTGAGGTGGGGAGTATGTGGACTTAAGATTCAAGGACTATATGATAGAACACGGAATCAAGTCACAACTCTCTACACCTAATATGCCTCAGTAGAACGGTGTATTTAAAAGAAGAAATAGAACCTTGTTGGACATGGTTCGCTAAATGATGAGCTTTGTAGACATGCATTAGAGACTACTGTCTATATTTTGAATAATGTTCCCTCTAAAAGTGTTTCAAAAACACCTTATGAGCTATGAAAAGGGCGTAAAGGTAGTTTATGTCACTTTAGGATTTGTGGATGCCTGGCTTACGTGTTGGTGCAAAATTCTAAAAAATTGGAACGTCGTTCAAAACTATGCCTATTTGTAGGTTATCCAAAAGAAACAAAAGGTGGTTTATTTTACGATCCTCAAGAGAATAAGGTATTTGTATCAACAAATGCCACATTCTTAGAAGAAGACCACATAAGAAGCCATCAACCTCGCAGTAGACTATTATTGAATGAAATTTCCAAAGACGCTACAGATAGAACTAGTTCATCTACTAAAGTAGTAGATAAAACTAGTATATCTGGTCAGTCACATCCTTCTTAAGAGTTAAGAATGCTTCGACGTAGTGGGAGGGTTATTCATTAGCCTGACCATTACTTGGGTTTAACAGAAATACAAGTCATCATACCTGATGACGGCATAGAGGATCCGACCTATAAATAGGCGATGAAAGATGTGGACTGTGATCAGTGGGTCAAATCCATGGACCTTGAAATGGAGTCTATGTACTTCAATTCTATCTGGGAACTTGTAGATCAACCAAATGATGTAAAACCAATTGATTGTAAGTGGATCTACAAGAGAAAACGAGACCAAGTCGGTAAAGTACAGACTTTTAAGGCTCGACTTGTGGTAAAGGGTTATACCTAGAGAGAGGGAGTGGACTATGAAGAAACTTTCTCTCCCGTTTCCATGCTTAAGTCGATTAGAATACTCTTATCCATTGCCACCTTTTATGACTATGAAATTTGGCAGATGGATGTCAAGACAGCCTTCCTAAATGGCGATCTTGAGGAGAGTATCTATATGGCTCAATTAGAGGGGTTTATTGCACAGAGTCAAGAACAAAAGGTTTGTAAGCTTCAAAAATCCATTTATGGGTTGAAACAAGCTTCTAGATCTTAGAATATAAGATTTGATACTGCGATCAAATCTTATGGCTTTCAACATAATGTTGACAAGTCTTGTGTTTACAAGAAGATCATCAATTCTACTATAGTATTCTTAGTTTTATTTGTTAACAATATTCTACTCATTGGGAATGAAGTAGGTTACCTAACTAACATCAAGAAATGGCTAGCAACATAATTCCAAATGAAAGATTTAGGAAATGCGCATTATGTTCTCGGGATTTAGATTATTCGGAACCATAAGAACAGAACACTAACCGTGTCTCAAGCAACTTATATAGACAAAATGTTGTCTAAGTATAAGATGTAGAGTTCCAAAAGAGGTCTGTTACCTTACAGATATGGAATTCATTTGTCAAAGGATCAATGTCCGAAGACACCTCAAGAGGTTGAGGATATGAGATGCATTCCCTATGCTTCCGCAATAAGGAGCCTGATGTATGCAATGTTATGTACTAGACCTGACATATGCTACGCAGTAGGGATAGTCAGTAGGTATCAGTTCAATCCTGGATATGATCATTAGAATGTCGTTAAAAATATCCTCAAGTATTTTAGGAGAATGAGGAACTACATGCTCGTGTATGGTACTAAGGATTTGATCCTTACTGGATACATTGACCCTGATTTTCAAACCGATAAAGATGCAAGAAAATCTACATCGGGATCAGTGTTCATTCTGAATGGAGGAGCAGTAGTGTGGAGAAGTGTGAAGTAAAACTGTATTGCGGACTCCACAATGGAAGCTGAGTACGTAGCTGCATGTGAAGCAGCAAAGGAAGCAGTATGGTTGAGGAAATTCTTGACAGATTTGGAAGTCGTTCCAAATATGCATCTACCTATCACCCTATATTGTGATAATAGTGGTTCAGTTGCAAATTCAAGAGAACCAAGAAGCCATAAGTGCGACAAGCATATTGAGCACAAATACAATCTGATTCGGGACATCGTACATCGTGGAGATGTTATAGTGACCCAGATATCTTCTGAGCAAAACATTGTTGATTCTTTTACAAAGGCCCTCACGGCTAAAATGTTTGAAGATCACCTACAGAGTCTATATCTACGAAGTTTGTAAACTAGGATAAGTGGGAGAACTTTTGGATATATGCCCTAGTTTATTGTACTCGTATGTTTCTCACTTAAATTCAACATTGTGATACTCCACTAAGAGTTTTCGTCCAAGTGGGAGTTTGTTGGATTTTATGTCCTAAAACTCGTAGTTTGTAAATTAATAAACATATTCAATTTTTTTTTCAATAAAGTTGTTATTGAAATTGTAATCTTGAATCCAATAAACTAAGGTCCTGAGGCTATTTAATGTAGTTTGAACTTTATGTAGTGACATAAATGTGGATCAAATTCAAATATATAGCCTAAAAATGGTCTATAGTATAGAGATAAGGTTGGGTGCCTTGTTCTGGGGACATTATGGATGCGGTCCACTTTGTAGTTAGTACAAACAATGTGATCCTGAATCGTTCATATAGAGATATGTGAATGGGGGCATCCTATGCAATGAGTTTTCATAAGACTGAACCATGAAATAGTCACTTTTTACGTTTTAAATATCGTTTTATGTATAAAATTGACTATTTCGTTAATTGATGACCAAGGTAACTTAATTTTAATCATGAGCTAATTATGAACTCCTGCTCACTCAGAATTATCCTTAGATCTGCATAGGTGAGGGCAGCTCATCATCACTAGCTCAATAAGCCTCCCATTTCAGGGGTAAGATCAGGTGGATAGCTGGGAACATAGAGTGCAAGATGGAATTCACTCATACCCGTTATAGGGATAGTAGATAGGTTGTTCCCTTTTGTACTGAATCCAGGTCTTGATCTTGAATAAGGGGCCCTACCCTCTCCTTGGCCCAAGAGAGGTTCAATTTATAGGTTGGACTTTAAATCAATTGTTCATTAGAGGATCAGTGAAACTTAAGAAATAAGACGTAGTCTTAGGGGTAAAACGGTTTTTATGACCCAGCCGATATTATGAACAACCTGTGAAGGATTAGCTTACTAATCATGGTTATATCAAATGGACACAAATATATCTATAGTGAGGGAAGTGTAACTACGGGACTATAGTGGAATGACCCGTTAGTTAACGTATGTTGATTAGCTCCGTCTAAAGTGTTTAGCTAGCTAATCTCGGATCGTTGGAGACCATGATCTATAGGTCCATTAGGTTCCCTACTAGCTCATATGGAATAAACTTAGAACAATATGATAGAATAATTCGAATTGTTCGAATTAGGTGAAGAGAGAGAAACCGACAAGTATATGTGATATAGTTGTCGGTTTTTAGTTTAGAGATAGAACTTTAATATTTAAATATGATTTAAATATCAAGAATATGAATATGTTCATATTCGAAAGCTCGGAAATCATGGAAATGGTCAAAGATGTAAAAAGTCAAAAAGTTGACTTTTGACTTTGAAAAGTCAAACTTTGACCGACCTTATATTCAAATGTGATTTTAATTTCGAGAAAATGAATGTGGATTCATGCTCGGGAGGTCAAAATTAGTCAACACGAAAAAAAATCATAAAAAGTCAAAATGTTGACTTTGCCTTTTGACTAAAGTTAATGGGAAAATCCAAACTTTTGTTGGATAATTCTACTAACAAAATAGTGGGCTAGGTGTTGGCTTATAGTGGAGACATTAAGCCCGCTTAGATAGTGGATTCTAGGTGTTGGGTTTTTATGAATTTATTTCATGCAATTATTGCATGGTTTTTTCTATAAATTGGGCTTTCAATTTGGATGAAAAAGGTTTTGACTTTTTGCCAATTTTAGTTTTCAAAATGTTGCTGGAAAAATAAAAACCCAAACCACAAAATTCCATTTATTTTTCCATCTCTTTCTCTCTCTCGAGTTCTTCATCCATTGGGTCCCACATTCCAGTTCTGACTCTAGAGGACAGTAGGTCCACTTTAATGGTGGTTCGGAAGAGTTCGAGTCGAGATTCAGCGAGGAAAAGCAGTTTTCAGGAGCTTCAAAGGTTATATGTTGTCCATTTTAATTCATCGTTTTTCCTACTTTTTGCATGCTATTTTCCTTTAAATTAAAAGCAATTAGAGTGTAATTAGATCCTTATTCCGCTGCGTATGTTTCGTGTTCCATCAAGTCTCATTATATAACACCATCAATAATAAAAACTTACATTTCACCAGATGACCATAGGTAACATGACTTGAATCATGAGTAAGTTGTGAATAACTTATGAAGGTGATCATTTGATTTGTATGGGTGAGAATGGCCAGATCGCCGACTTGATGCCTACCATTTTGGGGATTCGTCTATTTGGGGAGCTGGGAACACGGTTACATAAGACAGAATTAATTCCTTCCTTGATGTCGGGGTAAGTAAATAAATTTCTCCCTTAAGGGCTGATTTCGGGACTTGAATAATGTGACCACACCCCTCTTGGCCCGAGAGAAACTTGGTCATAATTGAACTATGACTTATTCTTCATTAGAGGGATCAATGATACTTAAGGAGTTAGATGTAACTATATAGACAAAATAGTAATTTTGACCCAGCTATACTAACGAGCAATTTGTGAAGGGTCATCTCACTATTGACTGGTTATATCCAATGGACACATAAATATATTTGTAGTGCGAAGAGTGCAGTTATCGGTCTTTAATGGAGTGATCGACAATTAATGGATATTGGGTAATTTAATTAAAGAGTTTAATTAATTATCCAAATACCATTGGAGCTTCAAATTACTAGTCCATAAGATCCCCTCTATAGCTCAACATGGATTATTGAAACTTAATTTTTGATTAATTTGAAAATTTTAAATTAATTGAGGGAATTATTAAATATGATATAATTAATTAAATTAATTATATGTGATATAATTAATATAATGTATTTGATACATTATAATATAAAATTTATTTTGAGTGAAATTAAATATTTGAATGTGATTCAAATACTAATTATACGGATGAGATTCATATAATTTAGTATAAATGTGATTTATACTAAAAACGATGATTAGTTGAGAGAAATACAAATTATAGATTATATGTTATATTTGATATAACATATAGTTATATATACATATAATAAGTTAGTTATTATATTTATATATATTTTTTATTTTATTTAATTTTGAATTAAATTAAATGAGGGAGTTTTCATAACTCCCTCCCTACTTTTCCTCTCCATCAATTGTGGTGTTGAATGGGGAAAGTGAGATTGGTCTCTCGTTGGTAATTTTGATGCAAAAGGTCAGTGAGAGTTCTTTGGAAAAATCCCAAGATTTTACAGAAAAAAAAATGTTTCTTCTCCCTTTCATCCTTTCCTCCCTCTTCCTAAAATTCAGAGCCTACAACTCATTAATTCTCAAACCTTAACAGAGAATATAGGATGTTCCATTTGTTATAGTGGCCATTTGGGATTCAATTTTGGAGATCGTTTTATCCTTATCGAAGTGTTCGTAACCGGATCGAGGGAATTTAAGAAGAAGATTGGCTACAAGGGTAATCATTCTTCATCCCTAAAATCTTCTATGAATTTGCATGTTGTAAATTTTATTGAAATGTATAATTTTTTTGTTTTTGTAAAAGTGGGATTTTATGAAAATTGTAACATTGGGATCGATCCCCTTCTGCTGCGAACCTTCACCAGTTCTTTCATTAATTCTCCAGTAGTGTTTATGAATTTGATGAACAGGATATTTCATCCCTACTTAGATCACTTTGTAATCGTTTTCATAGATGATATCTTGGTGTACTTAGGTAGTAAAGAAAAACATGTAGAGCATCTAAGAAAAGTGTTGCAAACACTACGTGAGAAGTAGTTATATGCTAAGTTTAGCAAATGCGAATTCTGGCTCAACCAGGTGGTATTTTTAGGACATGTGGTGTTTGCAACATATGTCAACATTGATCCTTAGAAGATTGAGGTTGTAGTTAGATAGGAATGACCTACCTCAGTAACGGAAGTACATAGTTTCCTTGGTCTAGTAGGTTACTACAGAAGGTTTGTGGAAGGTTTCTCGAAGATAGCTCTTCCATTGACCAATTTGACCCTGAAGGATGCCAAGTTCGAATGAACAGATAACTGTAAATGGAGTTTTTAAGACTTGAAGCAAAGATTGGTGACTGTGCCAATCTTAACCCTTTCAGTGCCAGTGAAGAGGATCGAGATTTGCTGCAACGTATCTAGACAAGGATTAGGATGCGTGTTGATGCAGGATGGTAAGGTTGTAGCTTATGCATCCAGGCAACTGAAGAAACATGAGGATAATTACCCTACTCATGATCTAGAATTAGCAGTTGTTGTGCTAGCATTAAAAATTTGGACGCATTACTTATACGGTGAGAAATTCCATATGTTTACAGATCATGAGAGTTTAAAATATATCTTTGATCAAAAGGAATTAAATCTGAGACGGAGACTGTTGGATTTTATGTCCTAAAACTCGTAGTTTGTAAATTAATAAACATATTCTATTTTGTTTTTCGATAAAATTGCTATTGAAATTGTAATCTTGAATCCAATAAACAAAGTTTCTGAGGCTATTTAATGTAGTTTGAACTTTATAGTGACATAAATGTGGATCAAGTTCAAATATATAGCCAAAATGGTATATAGTATATGAATGAGATTGGGCGCCTTGTTCTGTGGACACTATGGATATGGCCCACTTTGTAGTTAGTACAAACGATGTGATCCTGAATCGTTCATATAGAGATATGTGAGTGGGAGCATCCTATGCAATGAGTTTGCATAAGACTGAACCATGAAATAGTCGCTTTTTATGTTTTAAATGTCGTTTTATGTATAAAACTGACTATTTCGTTAATTGATGACCTAGGTAACTTAATCTTAATCCTAAGCTAACTATGAACTCCTGTTCACTTAGAATTATCCTTAGATCTACATAGGTGAGGGCATCTCATTATTGCTGACCCAATAAGGCTCCCATTTCAGGGGTAAGATCAGGTGGATAG
>NC_052357.1:85117193-85265814 GCF_009727055.1 Benincasa hispida
TGGGAACATAGGGTGCAAGACGAAATTCACTCCTACCCGTTATAGGGATAGTAGATAGGTTATTCCCTTTAGTACTGAATCCAGGTCTTGAACAAGGGGCCCCACCTTCTCCTTGGCCCGAAAGGGGTTCGGTTTATAGGTTGGACCTTAAACCAATTGTTCATTAGAGAATCAGTGGAACTTAAGGAATAAGATGTAGTCTCGGGGGTAAAACGTTTTTATGACCCAGCCGAGATTACGAACAACCTGTGAAGGATTAGCTTACTAATCATGGTTATATCAAATGGACACAAATATATCTATAGCGAGGGGAATTCAACTACGAGACTTTAGTGGAATGACCCGTTAGTTAACAAATGTTGATTAATTAGGTTAAAAAGTTTTATCGGTTAATCTCGGATTGTTGGAGCCCATGATCTGTAGGTCCATTAGGTTCCCTTACTAGCTCATATGGAATAAACTTAGAACAGTATGATAGAATGATTCGAATTGTTCGAATTAGGTGAAGAGAGAAAAATCGATAAATATATGTGATATAGTGGTCGGGTTTTTCAGTTTAGAGATACAACTTTTATATTTAAATGTGATTTAAATATCAAGAATATGAATACGTTCATATTCGGAAGCTCGAAAATAATGGAAATGGTCAAAGATATAAAAAGTCAAAGAGTTGACTTTTGACTTTGAAATGTCAAACTTTAACCGACCTTATATTCAAATGTGATTTGAATTTCGAGAAAATGAATGCAGATTCATGCTCGGGAGGTCAAAATTAGTCAACACAGAAAAAATCTTTAAAAGTCAAAATGTTGACTTTTTGGTCAAAGTTTGACTTTGACAAAATGACTATTTTGCCCTTTGACTATAGTTAGTAGGAAAATCCAAGCTTTTGTTGGATAATTCCAGTAACAAAATAGTGGGCTAGATGTTGGCTTATAGTGGAGACATTAAGCCCACTTGGATAGTGGATTCTAGGTGTTGGGTTTTTATGAATATATTTCATGCAATTTTTGCATGGCTCTTTTCTATAAATATGGGCTTTGAATTTGGATTAAAAATTTTTGGCCATTTTTCCAAAATTGTTTTCCTAAATTGGCCTGTGAAAAAAAAGAAAAAGAAAAACCCAAACCAAAAGAAATTTTCCATCTCTTTCTCTCTCTCGATTTTCTTCATCCATCGGGTCCCACAACCTGGTTCTGAGTCCAGAGGATAGTAGGTTAACTCTAGTGGTGGTCCGAAAGAGTTCGAGTCGAGATTCAGCAAGAAAAAACGGTTTTGGGGAACTTCAAAGGTAATTTTAATTTACTGTTTTTTTCCTTTAATTGCATGCTTTTTTCCTTTAAATTAAAAGCAATTAGAGTGTAATTAGAATCTTTTTTCCGCTGCGTATATCTCGTGTTCCATCAGAGACGATGGATGGAGTTAATAAAAGATTATGATTGCACCATTGACTATCACCTAGGTAAAGCTAATGTGATAGCAAATGCTTTGAGAAGAAAGTTGAGTTGTTCTAGAGATATGTTTAGTTCTTTAAGGGGAAAGTTATTGCAGGAGTTCAAAGGAGCTAATGTGATATTGACAGTAGGTCGTTTGGGTGAAATGATAGCTCATTTTCAGGGACCTACATTAGTAGATGATATCATCAGAGCTCAAAAAACATATTGTAATCTCAGTAGGTTGATTGAATAAGTTAGACAACAACAGATATCAGATTTTGTTTTGAGATAGGATGGAAATTGGATGAAGGATGACAGGTTATGTGTTCCTAATGATGAGCTATTGAAAAATGTAGTGCTAGAAGAGGCACATGATTAAACCTATGTTATGCACCCAGGTAGCACCAAGATGTACAGGACATTGAAGAAGTCTTATTGGTGGTCAGAAATGAAGAAGAACATAGCTATTTATGTAGATAGATGTTTGATTTATTAGCAGGTTAAACCAGTGCGTCAGAGACCTGCAGGTTTGTTGAACCCACTTCCATCACCTAAGTGGAAATGGGAGCATGTGACCAAGGATTTTCTATTTGATTTACCCAAGACACCCAACAGTTATGATGATATTTAGGTAATAATGGACAGAATGACAAAGACGACAAAATTTTTGCCCGTTGAAGCTACATCTATGATAACTCTCAAAAAGAGTTATAATTCTTTGCTTAAATCGGGCTCGTTAGTAGATTTTATATGTTAATTATCTTATTTTGTAGATACCGAGAAATCATGAGGTATAACCGAGCATTTGAAACTAAACGGGGTTAAGTTGAAGTAAATTGGAGTTGATTTGAGCATTCGAGCTTTAAAAGAGTAAAAATGACCAAAATGCCCCTATTTCAGCATCATAACGCTCAACATTTGCCTAAGTCCAACGCTCACCCGACGCTAGAAGACAGAATGCATAATGCAGGGTACCGTTGCAACGCTGCAATTAATTCTATAAATTTTTCTCTTCGATTTTAGGTCAATTTTAATGCTGAAATTCATGGAGGTCGAGGAGAGGTTGAGTTTTCTTCTTCCCTTTTAATGTTTTCAGTATCTTTAGGTTAGTTTTATGTTTTGTTTTGGATTATAAGCACGGATTGGATTGTATTTCATGGGTTTGTCCATGAATTGATGAGGTGATTTTCTATGTAGTTTTTGGATCAAAGATTTGATGTCAATTTCTTGAGTTTTTTAGTTTAATTGATGCTTGCAATTCTGAATTATGTTTTTCTTTGAATCGGTTTAAATTCCCAAGCTTTATTATTGAGGTTGATTTTCACGCTTTATCTTGAATGCTAATGATTCTTAGTCTTGCTAGGATCACCTAAGTAGCAATAGTAAATTAGGCATTTGATGGCTATTCCTAGAATGTCTAATTGCAAGGTTCAAAGATAAAATTGGTTAATTGAATGTGGCTATTTTGACAGTTAATCGACATGATTGAATCCTAAATCCTAATGCATGTGTTTTTAGTTCTATATGGCCGCTATCGAACCTAATAGAATTTAGAAGCATGTAGTTTAATTAGGGTATGACCTTTCCAACCTTAATTAATAATTAGGACGCTTTCTTGGTTAGATTCGTTCTAGTTGTCCTGTAGAGGCTAGTTAGATCGAATCAAGCGAGTAGTTTTGCATGCATAATTCGATCGCATAATCAATTGGCAGAAAACGATGTTGAAAATTATATTGAATGTCTAACTTGATCTGAGAACTAGATGAAGCAATTCTTGTTTACATTTATCCCTTGCAATTTATTTGTATGCATGTTTTCAAATTAACCAAAATCCAAAACCCCGTTTTTACTGTTTTTCTACAATCAAATTTAACTTAAAAGAGGGTTAATTATGTGCCTCCGTGTGGTTCGACTCTGTACTTACCACTGTTTCTATAGTAATAGGAGTAGTTTGGTAGCATAAATTTTCTTTTGGTTTGTAGTTCTTTTGGGGGCGACACCAAAAAGGTCGATGAACAATTTACCCTTGATCAGCTGGTTAAGTTATATGTTGATTGGGTCGTGAGCCAATTTGGGGATTTGGTATCCATTATATCATATCGAGATCCAAGATTTACCTTAAAGTTCTGGCCTAGTTTGTAAAAGGCACTTGGTACTAAGTTGCATTTTAGTATAGTCTTTCATCCATAGACGGATGTACTGTCCGAACGAATGATTCAAACCCTAGAAGATATGCTGAGAGCTTATGTATTACAGTTTAAAGGTAGTTGGGATACACATTTACCATTGGTGGAATTTGTTTATAATAATAGTTACCATTTTAGCATTGGTATGGCACCTTATAAGGCTTTGTATGGAAGACCCTGTAGAACTCCAGTTTGCTGGAATTAGGTTGGTGAAAGATAGTTAATAGGATCAGAATTGGTTCAGATGTCATCAGAAAATGTTAAGTTAATGAAAGAAAATCTAAAAATAATCATGACAAACAAAATAGTTATGCGGATAAGAGAAGAAGAGAGTTAGAGTTCAAAATCGGAGACGTTGTCTCCGTGGAAAGGGATACTCAAATTTGGTAGGAAAGGTAGGCTGAGTCCAAGATATATAGGACCCTACGAGATGGTTGATCGCGTAGGACCAGCAGCTTACAAGTTAGGTTTACCTACTAAGTTATCTAAGATGCATGATATTTTCCATGTGTCAATGTTAAGGAAATATGTACCCGGCCCAACTCATATTCTCTAAGAGCAGCCAGTGCAATTGAAGGAGAATTTTTCTTATGAAGAGGAACCAGTTCATATTTTAAACAATAAAAAGTAGGTGTTGAGAAACAAAATTATTCCGCTAGTAAAAGTCTTGTGGAGGAATCATGAAGTTGAAGAAGCTACATGGGAAGCTGAAGATTAGATGAAAAAAAGATATCCACACCTATTCACGTGAGGAGTTCAAAGAAAATTTCAAGGGCGAACTTTCTTTAAAGGGAAGGTAAATTGTAAACCCTTGAACTTGTTTTACTAGTTAATTAAGTATAAGTTCTCTTAATTATGTGTTAAATATGTGTCTTAACATTAATGCAAAAGTAAGCTAAGTATATTTTAATGAATGATGCGTTTGTAATGTTTTAGAGGAGTAAAATCTTCTAAGTGTTAGGAATGTATGCTCTCGGGTAGCAAAGGATAGCCAACACTTAGACAAATTTTGGAAAGCTAAGACAACTGAGGAACACATGAGCATTTGTAGGCTTAAAAACTCAAGGGTGGAAAATTAACTAAGTGCAATTGGAGGTATGCGTCAAGGGCTTTTAGAGGTCAGTGAAGACCTAGGATGGATAGTATGTAGGCACTTGGGTTTGCTTAAGTGAACGCATGGTAGACGAGGAGTGTTGAGGCGTGTTAAAGGTAAGGACCCATCTATGAGCAGTAGGCATAAACACGAGTGTCTAAGGGTAAAACTGGCATGTGTGTTGAACGGTGATGGGTGAGTGAATGGGGATGCGACGTTAGCCGTGGTATGCATTGGTCGAGGTAGAAGGCTAGCAAGAATGTAAGCTTGGGCGTTGGTAAGAGAAAACTTAAACCTTCAGCTTAAACACTTAATTAGTGAGCAATGTGGCATGCTTAGAGGCCTTAAAAATGAGTTAGGTATCCCAACTGTCAATTTAAAGGACTCCATGAACATGCAACCTTAGTATAAAAGGGAGTTTGAATTGAAGAAGTCGATTTGGAAATTTTGAGCGTGTTAAGGGAGAAGAGTTTTTATTGATTCGAAGCTTGAGCTGTGAGGAAGCTAGTTTAAGGTTGCTGGAAGAAGATTCCATGGAATAGAGCTGAAGGTTGAAGAATTTCTTTAAATGTTCGAGAATTTAAGGCCACACGGACAAGTTGTAAGAATTGGTGAATTCCAAGCTTGAGGGAAAGAAGAAGTTGGAATTCTAAGGTGAGGTAGTTGAGATATTTAGGAATAAGTTCTTAGAAGAGAGTTCCATAAGATTGTACCTGGAATTTAAGTTATTCAAGCTGAAAATGAAAATTTGAAACTTTGATGGGATGGACAAGTAGGCAGATATAATCCCTGTATAAGCAAGCAGCTGACCAACAAACGTTAAGTGTGGACAAGCCATTGTCTCGTAAGCAAAGCCATCGCATTTTGACGCATATGGGTATCTTGTGTGAGCTGCCACACACAATAGTTGGTCGCAATGTAAAAACTTGGTTAAGCTTGGTTATGTGTTAAATACAATATGCTAAGGATAATCACATAGTAAAGGAAGGGAACAATGCATCAAACTAGGTTTGAAGTTTAACATGTGTTATTTTGAATAATAAGATAAGCTTGAGAGGAAGCTGAGGTGTTAACCAACTACTCTTATTATTCTTACAAGGCAGACACATATAGGAGAGGCCTACAATCCTTTAAGGGGTCGTTTGGTTGGAGGGAAAAAAGGGTGGGAATAGGAATGAGTTTACAAAGCCCATGTTTGGTTGGTGGGATTTGTTTATTTATCTTGGAAAAGGAAATTCCTAGGTATCTTTTACCCATACAAATGAAGGAATTACATACCCATTGAGAAGTGTGGGTTTTCATTTCTTCTACCGCTTCCTACCACGATTTTCCTTCCTTCCAACCGTGAAATCGTATATCATTTTGTTACTCAACGATTGTGTAGCATTTTGTTACTTAGGGATTGTGTAGCATTTGGTAAGCGATCGTATAGCATTTGGTAGGTGATCGTATAGCATTGGGTAGACGATCGTATAGCATTTTGTTACTCAGCGATCGTGTAACATTTTGTAAGCGATTGATAATAGGCAGAAATGCATGTTATTATAACGCAAAGTTATAAAACAATGCAGGATTGCGATGGTAAAAATACACAATATTTCGTCCAAAAGCATTAAATTTACAACATTGCGATCGCATGCATCAATCGAATTAAAACATCTAACTTATGTATTTTATGCAGCAAAATGCGTTGACGCAAGGCGGAAATGCGATCCAAAGAAATTAACGTCCGAGCGCATTAAGATATTGCGACCGCAAGGCTATGTGATCGTTTGCGCTCGCAAAAATCTGCTCAAGAAAGTGGCCATATAGAGCCAGTGCATCAAGGTGGGCACATCTAAGTGAAAGCTTAATAAATCATGCTTGGACAGAAAGCTGATGACGGTCGATTCCGAATTAAGTTGACAAGCCGTTAACGACCTACTGTAGCAAGTACACTCAACTTTTTGGTGACAAATATTCGGCACATCAAACAAAGAATTAATGCCATCTCATCAGTGCAATCATAAGAGAGAAGAAGCCTTTCACCCTAAAGCTCTATAAATACCAAAGGCCACCTTCAGTGAAAAAGTTCGCCCAGTTACAAAATTTATCATATAGATAGAAATAGCCTTGTTCATAATTTTTTTTTTTACTTAGAAGGCGGAACGAGTGAAGGGAGATTACACCGAGAGATCGTCCCAGTGAACTCGAAAGAGGGCCGGGGAGCATCGAAATCAGAGAGAGGGCCAACTCTTGCGGAAGCAAGAACATCTTTTGAGCAGAATAGAGATAACAATGTAAAAGCCTTGGGAAGCAAGATATTGCTACCAGGCTCTCTACCCTTATTTTCCATTGTCATTTTGTACTCTGAACTTATTTATAGAAATGGAAATTGCATCTTTATATCTGCCCATTCTCTATACATTATGCATGAGTAGTTAAATCTATCGAATGGGTTGAGTCTGCACTTACCTAGCATGACCTGAGATCTTCATTCTATGCGATCATCTTGTATTATGTATGCATCATTTGTCCATTAGAGATACTCGGGAGGGTAGTCTAAGGATAGAATCTAGGCTTGAAAAAGTCAGATTAGAATCTAGGCTCGGGAGAGTCAGATTAGAACCGCATAATCAAGAGATAGAAGCTTAGGGATAAGCTCTGTTTGCTATTAACGCATGCATGCACCCTAGAGATAGGATATGATTGTATGCGGTTGCCTTGTCCTTGTGTGCATCTTTTGTCATCACATGGGCAAGAAGTAGAGACTTAAGAATAAGCTCTATAGACATTATCGCATTCATCGCATGCGTCATAAAATTAGGAGCTACCACATTTGCATTGGAAAATGAACTGCTGTCTCATGAGTGTAGCATGATCGCATAGCTTGAACGCATTCTCAGTAAATGCTAGCTAAAGACCTTCTCAACCTGTTCCTCCGCATACTCAGTGTATCTGTCGCATAATTACTCTTTTCTCAAATCCGCCACATACTTTTTATACCTTACACAACAAACCAACCAACATCTTGATTTATTTGTTATCGTAAAGTGATATAAAATTACCATCACATACTTTTTTCCTTAGTCCCTGTGTTCGACTCTGGGCTTACCAGACAACTCAGTAGGATTTATACTTGGGTCTTACAGAGAAAACTTGCATGCTCGACGCACATTCCACCATCGTATTCTACTCCATTATTTCATCACATAAAATAACGCATCAAGATTTTGGTGTTTTTGTCGGGGACTTCAGCAATACATTGTGCTAACGGTAATTTTTTTTTTAATTTTTTTTGCAGCTTTCAATCGTTCTAACGAAGATTGAGAGACAGCCGCCAACAAAAACAACAAGAGAAAGATAACATGGCAGAGCAACCAGAAAATGGAGCATCAAATGAAAATAATGTCATGACGAATCCCATCCTATTGGCGAACGACTGCAATAGACCCATTCGAGACTATGCGTTGCCCAACCTCTACGATTTCTCCCCAGGAATCATGAGGCCCGCTTTTGATGGATCGAGATTTGAAATGAAACCGGTGATGCTGCAAATGATCCAATCTGCCGGACAATTTGGTGGTAGGCATGGCGAGGATCCACACGCCCACCTCCGGAGTTTCATTGAGACCTACAACACTTTTGTGTTTCCTAACATCTCCACTGTGGAGGTTTGACTTACTTTGTTTCCATTTTCTTTGTGTGACCAGGCACAAAAATAGGCTTATTCTCTCGAACCAGGGGAGATTACATCATGGGAGCAAGTAGTAGAGAAGTTTATGAAGAAGTACTTCCCTCCGACGGAAAATGCCAGAAGAAGGAAGTTGATCACCAATTTTGAAAAAGATATGGACGAATTGCTCAGCGACGTTTGGGCGAGGTTTAAGAGGCTGGTAAGAGATTACCTGCATAATGGCTTACTAGACTGCTTACAGATGAAGATTTTCTACCATGGATTAAACTCTGTATTGCAGACGGCTGCCAATGTAGCAGCAGCTAGAGGTCTGCTGGATAAAACTTATGATGAGGCCAAGAATATCCTTGATCGCATTTCTAAAAATCATGAAGACTAGAGAGAAAGCGATCAAAGATTGAGAATCAAGGACAGTGACGGGAATAAACGGGGACATCGCATCCCTTCAGAGTCAAAATGGCTATGATGATGAACTTAATAAGGGAATCAACAATCAATAGCCCAGCAACGCATAGTGGGCAAGTAAACGCAATCAACCAGACGACCGCAAGTTGTACGACTTGCTGTGAAGGAACATCAAATGGAGGAATGCCCAAGAAACCCACAGTTTCGTCCTATTTTGTGAAGAATAATCCGTTTTCTAACATGTACAACCCTCGGTAGAGAAACCACCGCAACTTCGCGTGGAAAAATCAACAGTAAAATTTTCAATCAGTGGCGCAACAAGAAGGGCCACCTGGATTTTTTCTCGCGAACCAACGGTCCAAACGTATAATCAAGTCAGCAGTTCGCAGGCACCGCAATCTTTCCTCTTTGGAGAGTTTGTTGAAGCAAATATATTGAAAAAGAACGAAATAGTGCTTCAAAATCAGCGACGGCAACCTGGAAATTCAAATAGAACCAGATTATGGGTGAACTCAAGAATATAACCGCAAAGGGCCCTGCCGAGTTCAATGGAACTCCCATGCAACCATGGGGTACGGGAAAAGAGCAATGTCAAGTTTGTGACGTTGCAGAGCGGAAAGATTGTAGCAGGGGAGAACAAGGAGCCTAGCCGGACTAACGCCAATTGCGCTGGACACCAGAGAGATTGCGTTGACTCGAGAAGAAACAGAAGAAAAAAGAGGCGATGGAACCAGAAATTGCATCCACTCGGAGCCGAAAGATAAGGGAATCGTGAGATATACGCTGCCAACCATTCCCTCAGAGAACTCAAAGGATGAAGAAGATGAATGAGGTACAGTATCAACGCTTCATGATATGTTAAACAGTTGCATTATAAATATTTCCATTCACTATGAAGCAAATTAAGGAGATGCCCGCATAATGCGAAGTTTCTAAAGGATATAGTGACAAAGAAGAGAAGCACTGGTAAGTTCAGCAATGATGGCTTTTGATGCAAAGTTCAAAATCTATAATCCAACGAAAATGTGCGACCCTTGGAAGTTTCAAACTATACCTGCTCCTATTGGAGGGTTATACATCCGGTCAAGCGCTATACGATCTTGGGGCCAACATCAAACTTGATGCCCCTGTCAATTTTCAAAGCAGCTGAATAATGGCAGCTTGGCGCCCCATTAGACGGTGACTCTCCAAATTAGCGGATAGATCTCTTGTGCATCCAGAGGGGAAGGTAAAGGATGTTCTAGTTACCATCGACAAATTTATATTACCAGCAAACTTTATCATCCTGGACTACGAAGCAGACACATCATCCTGAGGCGACCATTTTTATCCACCGGTCGCACTTAGATTGATGTGTACAAAGAAGAGATGACACTGAGCGTGAATGGACAGAAGCTCAGGTTTGACATCATCCGAGCCATGAAATATCCTGATGAAGAAGACCTCAATGAATCCGACGATGAACCGAGTTTAAATGAAGAAGAAAAGTCCGAAGATGAAAATGAAGATGAGGATGCGATCGCATCCATTGTAGCATGCAATGTAATCACAGAAAAAAACAACTAAAAATGATGAGATGATTGCATCCAAAGAAGACAAGTTGACAGCGAATAAAGAAAGAAAAACAACAAAACCATCCTTGGAACACCCACCATCAATAGAGCTAAAGAGCCTTCCTAACCACCTAAAGTATGCATTTCTGGGGCAAAATGAAAAGCTACCGGTAATCATTTCCTCTGTACTCAATGAAGACTATGAAAATGCGCTGCCAAGCATTCTGAGAAAGTAAGTAAAATCAATTGACTGGACGCTCACAGACATTAGAGGAATCAGTCCCGCATACTGCATGCATAGGATTCGTCTCGAAGAGAATCACAAAGGATCAATCAAACATCAGTGCAGACTCAACCCTACGATGAAGGAGGTCGTAAAGAATGAGATAATAAAGTGGTTAGACACGGGCATCATCTATCCAATAGCCGACAGCACGTGGGTCAGCCCCGTGCAATGCGTGCCGAAGAAATGAGGGATGACGGTAGTCCCTGATGCAAATAATGAACTGATACTGTAAAGAACTGTCACGGGATGGAGGATTTGCATGGACTACCGCAAATTAAATGCGGCAACAAAGAAGGATCATTTCCCTCTGCCTTTTTATCGACCAAATGCTAGATCGCCTAGCTGGAAATAACTTCTACTGCTTCTTGGATGGGTATGTCAGTTATAACCAGATCATGATTGCTCTTGAAGATTAAGAAAAAACCCACATTCACCTGCCCGTATGGAACATTTGCATTTCGACGCATGTCATTCGACCTCTGCAATGTGCCAAGCACTTTCCAAAGGTGTATGATGGCCATATTTTCTGAATATCTCGAAGACTCTGTAGAAATATTCATGGATGACTTCTCTGTGTATGGGAAAACATACGAAGTCTGTCTTAACAACCTGGAGAAGATATTGAAAAGATGTGAAGAGACAAACCTCGTGCTTAATTGGGAGAAATGCCATTTCATGGTGAAGGAAGGCATTGTGCTTGGGCACAAGGTCTCCAAGGATGGGTTGGAGGTGGACAAGGCAAAAATTGAGGTGATTGAAAAGCTCCCCTCCAACGAATGTAAAAGGCTATCAGGAGCTTCTTGGGGCATGTTGGCTTTATAGATGTTTGTCAAAGACTTTTCAAAGATTGCACGACCACTGAGTGCGTTGATGGAGGCAGATAGAAAGTTTGACTTCGATGACCAATGCCTCGACGCATTCACGATTTTGACGAACCGCATTAATGACTACACCTCTGTTGATCACAACCAGAACTGGACATAGCCCTTTGAATTAATGTGCGACACAAGCGGTTATGCAATGGGAGTAGTGCTGGCACATAAGAGAAAAAATCAATACTACAATCCCATCGATATGCGAGAAAACCTTGAATCCTGCTCAAATAAACTACAACCACCACAGAAAAAGAATTGCTTGCGGTGATATTTACGTTGGAGAAATTAGAGCTTATTTTCTGGGTACTAGAGTACTCGTTCCACACTAACCACTTGGCGATAAAATATTTGATGACAAAGAAAGAATGCGAAGCCGAGTTGATTAAATGGGTTTCTCCTCCTCCAGGAATTCGATATGGAAATCATTGATCGCAAGGGGACGGAGACCAGGTTTTGCGGACCATTTATCCAGATTAAGAAAATCCAGAAGTTGACCGCAACAGTCAGAAGTAAGTGCAAGTTCCTAGACGAGGCAGCTATTTAAGATTGAAGAATTGTCATGGGTATGCAGACATGGTAAATTTTTTGGTTTGCGCGCATTCCCCGAAAATTATACCGACTACCAAAAGAGGCGACTCCGACATGAATGCAAATCATATTATTGGGATGAGCTAAATCTTTATAAGAGGGGGTCAGACCAGATTCTGCACCTGTGTGTACCGGATGCTGCTCACCAACGCATATTATCACAATGTCATGACTCGCCATATGGAAGACACTTTGGAGGCCAACGCACGGCAATGAAAGTATTACAAAGTGGGTATTATTGGCCAACACTATTCAAGGATGCAAGAAATTATGCGATGAAGTGTGACCGGTGCCAACGCACGGGTAATATTTCATGGAAGCATGCGATGCCCATGAACATCATTTTAGAACTGGAATTGTTTGACGTCTGGGGTATTGACTTCATGGGACCATTTCTACCATCGAATGGTCACAAATATATTCTATCAGCTGTCGACTACGTTTCTAAGTGGGTAGAAGCGGTAACATGCGTCGCAAGCGATGCGGCGGTAGTCTCCAAGTTCCTGAAGAAAAATATTTTCACTCTTTTTGACACTCCACATGCCATAATAAGTGATGAAGGTTCCCACTTTGTTAATCACATCGTCAAAAATTTGTTGCTCAAATATAATATCCTCCATAAAGTGGCCATCGCATATCATCCACAGACGAATGGTCAAGCTGAAATGTCCAACCGGGAAATCAAGCTGATATTAGAGAAGGTGGTAAAGCCTTCATGAAAAGATTAGGCAAGAAAGCTAGACGATGCACTGTGGGCATACAGAACCGCCTATAAGACACCTATAAGCATGTCTCCGTATGTGTTGGTGTTTGGTAAAGCATGTCATTTACCACTTGAGCTAGAGCACAAAGCACTGTGGGCAGTGAAAAAGCTAATTTCGACTTAAAGGCAGCAGTGGAAGCAAGGAAACTCCAATTGGTCGAGCTTGATGAGTGGAGAACGCAAACTTATGAGAATGCCAAAATTTACAAAGAACGAGCAAAACGTTGGCATGACAAATAGCTATGCGGGAAGAATCTCCACATCGGACAAAAGATCTTACTTTTCACTTAACGGCTACAACTCTTTCCTGGCAAATTAAAGTCACGATGGTCTGGACCTTTTATAATCAAAGAAGTATTACTGCATGGCGCGGTCGAACTGAGTAATGAGGAAGGGACCCATTCATTCAAGGTTAACGGGCACAAAGTCAAGATATATTGTGGAGGTGATTTTCATTGGGAAAAGACCTCTATAGACCTAAGAAATCCAGAATGAAGAAAAATCGAGTGGCCCCTACGCTGGCATGCGACAGAAAATCATCAGGGGCGCAAGTCTTTTGGAATATCCTTTTCTTACCAATGATTAATGAACTCTCACTACTTTTCTTGTATTTCGATTATCGTTTATGCATATTTAAAAAAAATGTTAACTTTGTTTTTTTATTATTATTTGATCCTCTCAATGTTTTCATTGCAACGATCGAGGTGAACGATTACGGAGGCACTACACGGAAGACACAACTACTTTATTTCGTCACCGCAATCAAAGAGAGCAGTTCACCACAAAGAAGGATGCGTTCACAAATAATGCTGGCGACAGAGCAAATTTGGGGGTTGTATCTCTCCTTGACTTTATTTATTCCAAATTTTGCACTATCACATCGCATTTTAACTTTGATTATTTTAGCATCGCATCCTCTTTAGTCGGTGCAATCATTTAACATTGATTAATTTAGTAAGTCACGACATTATTTCTCTTTGCCAATTATGATTTCAATGATGAAACACATGTATCTATTTTTTAATATACACTAGAGTCAACTTAATTTTAGGACAGACAACTCATGAAATATCTCTAGAAGTTAGTGGTATGCTAGCATTCTTTCAAACTGACTTTTTACGAAACTTCCTAAGAGTATCGCATGACTTCTTTCAATCTTTCAGCAATGGGGACATTGTTGCGTTTTAAATTTGAGGGTGCGGTATTCATTTCAACCTTGCTATTTTTAGATTAAAAAAAAATCATAACGTTGCGATCGGATCCTACTCGTAGTCGGATGTCCGCATGACACACGTGGGGGCAAGCCAAAATGAAGGTAGGAATCGTGATCAACACATAAATAAAATGATCGAAACTCTGCTGCTAAACAGGCATGAGTTTAGANATCAACACATAAATAAAATGATCGAAACTCTGCTGCTAAACAGGCATGAGTTTAGACTGAGAAAGAGCGTCTTGCTCGTAGTTGGATGTCCGCATGACACACGTGGGGGCAAGTCAAAATGAAGGCTGGATCAGGGGAAGGTCATAGAAAAAAAATATATGTCTAAAATACGCAAGGATAAAAATCATTTGAAAATATTCCAGTTGGAAAAGTTTCTTTTTTATAAAGTAAATCATTCGATGCCTTGGAATCTAGTAAAGTATTTTTGAAGGTTAAACTTGCAGTCCCTAAATTTTAGAAAAATTTTAAGAGACCTGGATAAAAATTAAGGAGATTTTGGTACATAGGATTTGAATAAGGCATCCTTGAGAAATCTAGGAAAGAGAAGGTGGTCGACTTTCTAAAGAAATCTTTAGTTTATGCTTGAGGACGAGCATTATTTAAATTTGGGGTTGTGATAATGGGCAGAAATGCACGTTATTACAGCGCAAAGTTATAAAACAATGCAGGATTGCAATGTTAAAAATACACAATATTGTGTCCAAAAGCATTAAGTTCACAACATTGCGATCGCATACGTCCATCGCATGAAAATAGTTAACTTATGTATTTTATGCAGGAAGATGCATTGATGCAAGGCGAAAATACGATTCAAAGAAATTAACGTTCGAGCGCATTAAGAAATTGCGACCGCAAGGCTATGTGATCGTTTACGCTCACAAAAATCTGCTCAAGAAGGTGGTCGCATAGAGCCGGCGCATCAAGGTGAGCGTATCAAGGTGAAAGCTTAATAAATCACGATGGGACAGAAAGCTGATAATGGTTGATTCCGAATTAAGTTGACAAGCCGTTAATGACCTACTATAACAAGTACACTCAACTTTTCAGTGACAAATATTCGGGGCATCAGACAGAGAATTAATGTCATCCCATCAGTGCAATCATAAGAGAGAATAAGCTTTTCACCCTGAAGCTCTATAAATACCGCAGGCCACCTTCAGTGAAGGAGTTAGTTCAGTTCGCTAAGTTACAGAATTCTCCATATAGATAGCAGTTAGCCTTGTTCATAATTTTTCTTTTACTTAGAAGGCGGAAGCAAGAGAGGGATACTACATCGAGAGATTGTCCCGATGAACTCGGAAGGCCAGGGAGTGTCGAAATTAGAGAGAGGGCCAACTCTTGCGGATGCAAGAACATCTTTTAGGCAAAATAAAGATAACAGTGTAAAAGCCTTGGGAAGCAAGATATTGCTACCAGGCTCTCTACCCTTATTTTCCATTGTCATTTTGTACTCTGAACTTATTTATAAAAATGGAAATTGCATCTTTATATCTGTCCATTCTCTATACATTATGCATGAGTAGTTAAATCTGTCGAATGGGTTGAGTCTGCACTTAGCTAGCATGACCTGAGATCTTCATTCTATGCGATCATCTTGTATTATGTATGCATCATTTGTCCATTAGAGATACTCGGGAGGGTAGTCTAAGGATAGAATCTAGGCTTGAAAAAGTCAGATTAGAATCTAGGCTCGGGAGAGTCAGATTAGAACTGCATAATCAAGAGATAGAAGCTTAGGAATAAGCTCTATTTGCTATTAACGCATCGCATGCACCCTAGAGATAGGTTATGATTGTATGCGGTCACCTTGTCCTTATGTGCATCTTGCATCATCGCATAGGCAAGAAGTAAAGACTTAGGAATAAGCTTTATAGACATTATCGCATTCATCGCATACGTCCTAAAATTATGAGCCATCGCATTTGCATTGGAAAATGATTTGCTATTGCGTGAGTGTAGCATGATCGCATAGCTTAAACCCATTCTCGGGAAACGCTAGCTAAGAACCTTCTCAACACATTCCTCCGCGTACTCAGTGTATTTGTCGCATAATTACTCTTTTCTCAAATCCGCCGCATACTTTTTATACCTTGCACAACAAACCAACCAACATCTTGATTTATTTGTTACCGCAAAGTGATCTAAAATTACCATCGCATACTGTTTTCCTTAGTCCCTATGTTCGACCCTAGGCTTACCTGAAAGCTCAGTAGGATTTATACTTGGGTCTTACTGAGAAAACTTGCATGCTCAATGCATATTCCACCATCACATTATATTCCATTATTTCATCGCATAAAACGAAACGCATCAAAGAACCATTCTTCAATACTTCCTCGATCAATCTCCAAGCGTTCAAGAACATCACACTCGAATCCAGCGACCGATACACAACACGAACACAATGAGCATAGCCTCCACGAAACCAATCGAGTCTAACTCAATCCACGAACTGGGTGAGGACACCACCACAATGGTTACCTTGGTATTCTCGGTGTGAGAATCTAGGAGTTGTGGGCTCTGTGTGATATTGGCCTGAGGAAGAGACTAGAGGAATACGATCGAGCAAATGGGAGAAATTACACTGTCTATCATATAGACAATGTGTTCAATCGTGTAACAAACGACAGCCTATCATATAGACTTAGCCACTCGATCGTTTAGCTACGATCAGCTGAATGACTATCATATAGTCAAAGGTAAGCGATCGCTTAGTGAAACCCTTTCACTTGATAGCTTATCCGTGAGTAACTTTCCTAATGAAGTCACTTCTAATTTTAGGGGAAAAAAATTCTTTTACCTCACCGATTACCATAAAACCATCAATAACTCCCAACTCAATTGGTTATTAGAGAAAAAGAAATTAATTCATTAATTTATATTAATATATTATAAATAAATATGATAACTAACTTACCATATTATATTTATAACCTATAATTTTAATATTTCATCTCATGAAACATACAAACCATATTTCTTTTTCTATTTTATAGTACTTAATGTAAATCATATTTACATTAATCTTCCACTTGATGTATCTCATACATCACGCCAACTATATCATATATAATTGAATTTCCTCTTATTAATTTGAACACTTCAAACTAACTCCAAGAAATGATTCTCGACTTGAATCCATTGAGCTACCAATGGGACCTTATGGACTTGTAGCTTGAAGCTCCAATGGTTCGTGAATAACTTACTAAACTCTTTAGTCAGGGGACCCACTATCCGTTAATTGTCGAGCACTCCACTAAAGACCGGCAACTGCATTCTTCTCACTACAGATAAATTTCTGTGTCCATATCAACCAATCAACATACGATAACGCTTCACAGATTCGTAAGTACAGTTGGACCAATTTACTGTTTTGCCCCTGTAGTTACATCTAACTTCTTAAGTACCACTAATTCCTCTAATGAACAATAAGTCATAGTCCTACTATGACTGGGTCCTCTCTTCCAAAGAGAGGATGTGGTCACTATGTTCAAGACCTGGAATCAACTCTTAAGGGAGCAATCTATCTACTTACCACTACTTTGGGGAATGAGTGAATTCCGTCTTGTGTAACTGAGTTCCCAACTCCCCAATCAGACAAATCTCCAAAAAGGTAGGCTTATTGAGTTAACAATCTGGCCCCTCTCACCCATACTAATCAAAGAACCGCCCTCATAGGCAGGAGCTCCCAAAACACTTAGAATTAAGGTCATGTCACCTATGGTCGTTTCAGTGAGATGTAAGTCTCAATTATCAACAACGTTATATAAAAAGACAAATCATCTCGTGGTCCAGTCTTATACAAACTCTTTGTATAAGACACCCCCACTCGCATGTCTCCACATGAATGGTCAGGATCAGACCATCTGTAGTAGTTCACAATACTTGTAAACCTTTACAAAACGGGTCGAATCCGTAGTCTCACCAAGATAAGGTATCCCTCCTTTATCTTTATACTCTAGACCTTTTAGGTTATTACTTAAGGCATGATCCACTTGTATATGTCATATACATGCTTAAGTTTACATACAATAACCACGGATCTTTGTTTATTGGATATGAGTAAATACAAATAAAATAACTCTTATTTTATTAATAACAATGTGTACAAAGTTTATAAACTACGAGACTTCGGGAGAATTAGGACACCAATCCCAACAGATAAAACACTCAATGGGAGGAAAATGGGGTATATGATACTTCATTTTTGCCTTGACACGTTTCTCCCTATAAGTTCAAACCATGAGATCTACACTCGGCCTCGGAGCACCATGGGTGTCCCCCTACGGGTGGCATTTGGATAGGTCAATTACAAGGTAAATGGAAAGAGAGTTTATAGTAAGTAGGAGTGGGATGTGCTCGCACATCCCTCGATCTCTCTCATTAGGTTAAATAAAGTTTCATGCATCACCTCGTGGCATCGTGGTTGTCCCCCTAAAGGATGGCAGTATTACATGACGTTTTATTTTATCTCCAGAAATGGATAGGGTTGCTTTAGTTTCATGTCCTAATCGATTTTTCCCTACGGTTGGCTCATTGGAGCAGAACTCTAGAACTTAAAATGAAGGGTTATACTTATACCGAATTGTTAAAGATGTTAACAAATTTTGGACCGAACAATGGTGACTGTTAGTTACAGTGATAAGGTATTGTTTCTATCTAATGGTTGAAAATATCTCATTTCAGTGAAGGGGCACTTAATCACCCTACGATGACTTTTGTCCTGCCTCATTGAAACATCATTGTAAAATAGTTGTAACTAAGGGTACACTAGACTATTTTGCTAAAATCTGATTAGTTATCTTAAGTGGTTTAATGCAAATAGACTAAAATAATTTGTTCTTTTTTAGCAAAATCTTTAAAATGGCTACCATTACTTTAAGTTTACTCGTCGTGGATAAGTTAACAGGAGAGAATCACGCTAGTTGAAAAAACACAATCAACACTATACTGATCATCGATGATCTTCACTTTATCCTGATGAAGGATCATCCTCCCATTCCAGCTGCCAATGCTCCTCGAAATGTTCGGGAAACATACGAGCTTTGGACATGGGCAAACGAAAAGGCCTGATTGTACATCTTGGCAAGCCTTAATGAAGTCGTGCTCACAGTTTGTGAGATCATGGATTCCCTGAGGGGAATATTTGGACAACCGTCTGCACAACTCAAACATGACGCTCTAAAACACATCTTCAATGCTCGTATGCAAGAATAGACACCTGTTCGAGAACATGTTCTCAACATGATGGTCCACTTCAACGTGGTAGAGATGAATGGGTCGAGCATCGATGAAGCCAGTCAAGTTAGCATCATACTGAAATCTTTACCTAAAAGTTTCCTGCATTTCTGTAGCAATGATGTTTTGAACAGGATTGACTACAACCTGATCACTCTGCTCAATAAGCTACAGACCTTCCAATCCTTGTTGCAAAGCAAGGAGTAGAAGGGTGAAGCAGATGTTGCTTCATCCTCTAAAAATTTCCATAAAGGTTCAACCTCCGGAACTAAGTCTGTACCTTCTTCCTTCGACACCAAAAAGTGGAAGAAGAAAAAGGGTGGAAAGGGGAAAGCTAACCCTATAGTTGTTGTTCATAGGATAGAAAACCCATCAAGGTTGCAAAGGGAATTTGTTTCCATTGCAACCAAGATGGTCATTGAAAGAGGAACTGCCCTAAATATTTGGCAGAAAAAAAAGAAGGCCAAACAAGGTAAATATGATTTACTTGTATTGGAAACCTGTTTAGTGGAGAATAGTGATTCTACCTGAATTGTTGACTTTAGAGCCACTAACCACGTTTGTTCTTCATTTTAGGGAATTAATACCTAGTGGCAACTAGATGCTGTTGAAATGACAATGTGGGTTGGAATCGAGAACGTCATCTCAGCTGTGGCAGTGGGAGGTCTCCAGTTGACTTTACAGAACAAATTTCTTGTATTAAAAGATGTATATATAATTCCTGATTTAAAAAGGAACTTAGTTTATGTAAAGTGTTTGCTTGAACACTCTTATAATATCAACTTTCTTTTTAATAAAGTGTTTATCTCTAAGAATAGTGTTGATATTTATTCTACAAAACTGGAAAACAATCTTTATGTGCTAAGACTGTTAGCAACTAATGCCCTCCATAACACAGAGATGTTTAAGACCGTAGTAACTCGACATAAAAGACTTAAAATTTCTCTTAAAGAAAATTACCAACTTTGACACCTAAGACTAGGACACATTAATCTCAATAGAATTAAGAGGTTAGTGAAGAATGGAGTTCTAAGCGAGTTAGAAGAAAATTCTTTGCTTGTATGTGAGTCATGCCTTAAAGGAAAGATGACTGAGAGACCTTTTACTGGAAAGGGTCAAAGGCCAAATAACCTTTAGAGCTAGTACATTCAAACCTCTATGGTTCGTTGAATGTAAAAGCTAGGGGAGGTTATGAATATTTCATCACCTTTACTGATTATTATTCAAGATATGGACACGTTTATTTAATTCAACATAAGTCTAAATCTTTTGAAAAGTTCAAAGAATTCAAGACTGAAGTTGAAAATGCATTAAATAGAACGATTAAAACATTTCAATCTGATCGAGATAGAGAGTTTATGGATTTAACATTCCAAAACTATTTGATAGAACATGGAATAATATCCCAACTCTCAGCATCTGGTACACCTCAGCAAAATGGTGTATCAAAAAGGAGAAATCAAACTCTGTTGGACATGGTTCAGTTTATGATGAGTTACACTGTTGGGGTTATGTAGTATAGACTGCAGCGTACATCCTGAACTACGTTCCATCCAAGAGTGCTGCCAGAACACATTTGGAGTATGGAATGGTCGTAAAGCTAGTTTACATCATTTCGAAATCTAGAGTTACCCAACACATGTGCTTTAGGCTAATCCTAAGAAATTGGAACCACGTTCAAGATTGTGCCTATTTTTAGGCTACCCCAAAGGAACGAGAGATGGTTACTTCTTTGATCCTAAAGAAAAGAAAGATTTTGTATCGACAAATGCTACTTTTCTTGAAGAATACCCCATAAGGGAGCACAAACCCAAAAGAAAGATTGTGTTAAATAAAATTTCCAAAGAAACTAATCTTCAACAAGAGTTGTTGAAGAACCTAGTACCTCAACGAGAGTTGTTGAAGTAGGTTCATCTAGTAGGTCAAATCCACCTCAAATGTTGAGGGAACCTCGACGTAGTGGGAGGGTTGTGAACCCATCTATTCGCAATATGAGTTTAACAGAAAGGAAGGGTGCATCGCTAACTCCACCATAAAGGCTGAGTATGTAGCAGCTTGTGAAGCTGCTAAGGAAGCTGTTTGGCTTAGGAAATTCTTGATTGATCTAGAAGTTGTCCTAGACATGTCAAAGTCTATCACATTTTATTGTGATAATAGTGATGTTGTGACTAATTCACGAGAGCTTAGGAGTCACAAGCGCGACAAGCATATAGAACAGAAGTATCATCTCATTGGAGAGATTGTACATCGAGGAAACTTGATTGTTATGCAGATAGCTTCAGAGCATAACGTTGTTGATCTGTTTACAAAGGCCCTCACGGCTAAGGTATTTGAGGGTCACCTACAGAGTATGGGTCTATGGGATAGGCCACTCTGGACTAGAGCAAGTGGGAGATTTGTACTGAGCGCGTGTTATGCTCTAGTTTATTATTTGTGTACCTTTTATTTTGACTATATTGTACACCGCACTAGCTTTAGGTCAAATGGGAGATTGTTGGTGTTGATGCCTTAACTCTCGTAGGGTTCTATAGTTTGTAAACATTATTGAACAAATTCATTGTGTATTTGATAAAATATATGATATTTTATTTAAATTTAGTGTCTATAAAATATATGATATTTTAGTTGCATTAATCACAAACTAATAAACTAACATCAAATGTTATCTTTGTAATTAAACATGTATATAGAGATATACGGGTGGATCATGTTTAAGTGATAACCTAAATGGTCTGTAGTAGATAGATAAGTCTGGGGTACCTTATCCTGGTGACACTACGAGTATGGCCCGCTTTGTAGGTGTTACAATTGTTGTAAAGTGTACAAATGATCTGATCCTAATCATTCATATATAGACATGTGAGCGGGGATATTCTATACAAAGGAGTTTGTATAAGACCGGACCATGAAAAATGTTTATTTTCATCATATAACGTCGTTCATAATAAAAACTTATATTTCACCAGGATGACCATAGGTAACATGACCTGAATCCTGAGTGAGTTGTAAACTTCTGCCTATGAGAACGATCCTTTGATTTGTATGAGTGAGAGTGACCAAATCGCCGACTTAATACCATTTGGAGATTCATCTTATTGGGAAGCTGGGAATACAGCTACACAATAAGGAATTCACTCATTCCTCGAGGTCGGGATAAGCAGATAAATTGCTCCCTTAAAGGCTGATTCTGGGTCTTAAACAATGTGGCGTCACACCCTCTCCTGATCCGAGAGGGGTTTAGTCATAGTTGGACTATGATCTATTGTTTGTTAGAGGGATCAGTGGTACTTAAGGAGTTAGATGTAACTACAGAGACAAAACGGTATTTTTACCCTAGTTGTACTTATGAGCAATTTGTGAAGGTTCATCGTACTGTTGATTGGTTATATCCAATGGACACATAAATATATCTGTAGTCCGAAGAGTACAGCTGTCGGTCTTTAGTGAAGTGTCCGACAGTTAACAAATGGTAAATAATTTAATTAAAGAGTTTAATTAATTATTCATGTACCGTTGGAGCTTCAAGCTATAGGTCTACGAGGTTCCCTTGGTAGCTTGATATGATTAACTGAGAATCATATTTTGGATTAATTTAAATTGTTCAAATTAGTAGAGGGATTTAATTATATATGATATAATTAAGTTATTTTAATTATATGTGATATAATTATTATAATTTATTTGATACATTATAACTTTAGTGAGAGAAAATAGATATTTGAATAAGATTCAAATATAGTTTCTATGAATTGGATTCATAGTTGTTAAATTTAATATAAATGTAATTTATATTAAATGTCATATAAGAGAGAAAAGAAACTATAGTTTATATTATATGTGATACAATATTAAAACTATAGGTTATATGTTATATTTGATATAACATATAATTTGATATATATATATATATATATATATAATATGATAAATTAGTTATCATATTTATATCTATATTAATTATTATTTTACTAATAAAGGAGGGAATTACAACTCTCTTCCCTTTCTTTTCTCTCAACCCACGTAAGTGGGTGGTTGTTATTTTTGGCATATAGAAAAAGAAAAAGTTTCTGCTTCTTAGCTGATCGATCGTTTTTGGTTTTTGGAGAACGACAGAAAGAGTAATGTGTTTGTGAAATTGTTGTTGAACAATCTCCAAATCTCTTTTATTCCTCTCCAAAAAATTCCCTCAAATCCAAAATAGCCAGAGTCCACCACTCCTGGGTTCTCAACCTGAGAATACCGAGGAAGCCTTCATGGTCATGTTCGAACTTGTTCGAGTTTTTTCTTGAAGAAAATTTTCATGTGGTTCGTGTGTTGTTCAAAGGAATTATTGAAGAAAGGTCTTCAAAGGTGAGGTTTCTAAAACTCATTTATTAGTATATTGTAACTTATATATAAATGCATATCTTGTTTATTGCTTTATTGTAAAATCTCACATTCAACGAAAAATGAAATTTGGGTCGATCTTGCTTTCACTTATGGTTCCCTCCCGTTATGGATCCTTCAAGTTTTTATATAAAATATACATGCATTTTATTTGAGTGTTCATACCATAACTTAGCATTTAAATGAGTTATCCATTGATTCCTGTAAGTTTGAACGCATATTATTTAACGATGTTAACATGTGCGTTGATATGAAAACTTACCCTTAAGTTTTGGTATTGAAGGTATGGTAAGGTACCTAGTTATATATCGATCCTTGCTACCGAAGGTATGGTAAGATAAGCAGGATTTTATTCAATTCTATGTGTACGTAAGACTTATGTTATCGACATTGATGAGATCGAGCAAAAGGTCTCTCTCTCAACTAAGGTTAGTAGGGATTGAGTAAAAGAGTTCTCCCACATGTTCAGGTAAGGGAGTAGAGGAATTCTACAGGATATGTTGGTGAGTTTTAACCAGGGTTTTCATTTTATGTTTTCTTTATTTCCTAAATGTTATTCCCGAACCCTAGTGTGCTAATGAGAATCTTTTATTATTAAGTTATTTATACTATGAGTTATGGAAGCATGTTTTCATAAAAGAAGTCACTCACTGGACTTTCCAAATCACTATTTTTAATGTTTTCCTCCTCAGTTAGCAGTCGATTTCCCGAGGTCTAGCAGTTCTACCAATTAGTCACTTCCCAGACCCTCATGAAATTGAAGCTTAGGTGGCTCATCATGTTTCATTAATCTTGTCTTTATGCTGATGTCATGGGGAACATGGTAGACTTGTGTTGAACAAAGGTTGTAATATTCTAGTTTTCTAGAATTTTTATACATATTGAAGTTAATATTTCGATTAATAGTAATATGTATGCTTTAAGTTGTTGTTGAGATTGTGTGTTAAAGTGAATTATGAACTGCTAAACAGGTGTAACAGGTGTGAGGGGACACAGGTTTACAGGAGTATGTTGACCAATAGTTGTCATAAGAGGATTAACAACTGCTATCTTCACATCCCTTCTTAGATTGGGAGAGTAATCTGGGAAAGCATATAACAATAACTCAAATAATGGTTGTATAAATCAAAGCATAAGGGAGGCATTTTGCCAATTGAGTGGAGTTGGTAATTTTATAGTGAAAAATTGCATTGGGTAGTAAAATATATTTGTGTATTTGAAACCATGTCTCCCATTTTTCAACTTTGCGTCTATAGTAAAATTCCACTAATTTTTGTCTCAACCGTGGCTTCAAATGTTCTTATCGGTTTAAAGGACTCCACTTCCCCTCTTTATATAAAGGAATATTGTATCGGGGAGCGTAATAAACATATTTTCAATTTTGTTGGTATTTTATCAATATGCTAATATAGCAAAGGTATCATTATTTTGAACAAATCTTTTTCCTTTGTCTCCTCTCTCTCCTCTCTCTCTTTATATATATATATAATTTCCATTGTCGAATTCTCTCTTATTTTTTCTCCATCGCATCTCTTTTTTTAAAATCAAGTGTTAGTTTTCCAATCTTTTTTCTTCTATCATTTTATAACCTATCGATTTTTTTATTATATCAAAATTGTAGAGTATGTTAGTAACTATCAAACATTAATAAGCAAATATATTAAATTTGCGACAAGTACAATCATTAGTATATCGGATATCAATTAGAAAACATATTAAATATCTAGTCCACTTACATACTATTAAATAGACTCGATCACAATCATATTTCTTTTGAAAAATTAGATGAGTAAACACCAACATCACAATCACATTGGTTTACAATTGAGGCCCATTTCGATTGATGGTCCAATTGGAATCAACCCTAATTACATCGTTTTTCATTTCCCACCTTATTTGCAACCAAATTTTGGGTAAATCAATCTTAGCAAGAGGAAGCATTTTGGGATCTACATGATCTAGAACGTCGAAATATGAGCACAATATGAGTCGGTACACTGAATTACCTCATCGTCGTCTTTGAATTAATTCTTTGTAGCAAAGAGAATTTATTTCTTTAATAATAGTGAATTTCTTTCTCTTCAACTTGAAATTTTTATTCACAATAGAGATGAAACGATAACGGTTATATTATCCAAAGAAGAAGATGAGACGCAAAGAGAGTGAATAGGGTGTGCTTAGGAAATAGAGAAGTGAAAGAATGGAAAATTAGAAATGGAGGATAAGATTTTTTGTGGGTGAAAATGGGAGGGAATGGAAATGAAGATGCCAAAATGGAGTTCATTGGTTTTCGTGGTTCAAGAAGAGACTAAATGAAGAAAGTTGAGTAGCACAATTTTCTTTCTTGGGACAAATTTCCCCTTCCCTTACATATATATGTAGGGATGACAAAATTTCTCGTGGGTTACTCAATTGGGACGAAGAATCCCAATTTAACCAAATCAGAGATTTAAATCGTGTCCCTGATCGAGGACGGAACAGGGAGGGAGAGGGGATCCCCGCCCCGATATAATAAATTTAATTTTTATTGATTTATAATAAAAAAAATTAAGATATTTTTTTAATTATTAATTTAAACAAATATATGTAACAATAATACTAATTTCTAACTTACAATTTACAATTTCAATGTAAATACTAAATTTAGTTAATTTTAAATAATGACAAAATAAAATAATAAAATAAAAAACGGAGATTTTTTCCGTGGGGACCCGAATCTCTAAACGAAGACTCTACTATCCTGAACCCCAAAACGGGAAATGGGACGGGATGGAAATTAAAAATCCTCACAGAGACGAGGATGGGGAATGCATTCCTACCTTAGCTTGGCCCGATTGCCATCCCTATATATATGCACTCAAATTTAACCTAAGGGTCCGTTTAGTTCGAAGGTATAGAAGGTTGGAATGAGTATTGGAATGGGTATAGGTTTTGTATACCCATATTTGGTTAGAGGTTTGGAGATATTCATTTGGAAAAGTCCTTGATGGATTTTTAATCCCACGAAAATAGGTGGATTTTCATTAAACCTTCCCACTTTTGGCTTTTTTTTTATATATATCCAAATATTTTTATTTTCTCTCTCTGTTTTTCATTCATTTTTAGTTTTTTTTCTTTATCTTCTATTTTTTATTTTCTGTTTCTTTATTTTTTATTTTTCTCTTCTCTTCTTCTTTTTTTAAATTTATTATTTCAATTATTTCTCTCTTTTTTTTTGGTTGATGTTTTTATATGTTTTTTCTTAACATATTTATTATCTTATACTTTAAATTATTTGTCTTTCTATTTTTCTTATTTCTTTCAATTTTTATATTTTTTTCATCTGCTTCTTTTTTTTCTTCTATGAATGAAACTTAAATTAGATTGTTCAAAAATATTTTAGAATATTGATTTAAAATAACAAATTAACTAACAACTAATTGTTTAATATTAACTAGAGTAAATTAATTATTGAAAATTAAATTTGGTTGAATTTAATACTTTATCATTACATAAAATTGTTATTTATTAGCTTTTTAAAAAACATAATTAATTAACTAATAATAGAATGATTTAATTTTTAAACTAAATAATATTTTACACTTGTACTTCTAATTTTAATTTATAATTATAATTAATTTTTAAATTAAAAACATTGTTTAATTATCTAAAACCATTAGTTTATATAGCATCTTTTGTATATATATAAGGCTTATAATTAACTTCAATCAATTAACTAATACTCTTTAATTAACAAAACTATAGAAAAAGAAAGAAAGAAAATAGATATTTTAATTAATTACCAATATTATTTTTATTAAAAATTGATAATATAAATGTACAATATAAAAAATTAATTGACAATAAATACATTAAACCGAAGGATGAGATGGTAAATTTAATTAAATTTTAATGGTTTAAAATTGATTTAATAACTTAATGTAATAAAAACAATCTAACAAACAAAAATTAATTATTAGAATTTATTTTAATTAATTTTATACTTTATAATGACATAAAAAAAAGTATAATACATTCACATACATCCTATTCTCATTCCATACATAATCAAACATAGTTATCTTTAATTAAGATCTTATTTCTAGAAATCTTATTCTCATACATTATTATTTCTCAAGCATTCATAAAACCTTAAATCTAACGGGTTAATTGCAACACCTAACAAAATCTAGGAGGTGATCGATAAAATTAAAAATTTAAGGATGTAGTTGCAATAAATCCTATAGTTCAGGGTGATTTGTGTAATTTTAACTAAATAAATAAAAGAAAAAAATAATAATAATCCGCCCGACCGGCAGCCGATCCCTCCGTCGTGCCATTCCTTGCTAGGTCGATAACTGCGCCGTTTTCTTTTTGTGTCGCTACAAATTTGGCTTCATCCAACATCGAAGCTCGGACCAGAGCATAGCGGGTGACTGAATCAGGCGGGCAACAATCTACGGACATGGACGAGGAGATAGAGGAGGGAATGCTCATAGAAGACGAGACCGATCCCCCGCCACCAGACGGCGATACGGGCAAAATGTCTCCCTACGAAATGCTCCGAGAGAGCAAAAGTTCTGTGGAGGAGATCGTCACCAAGATGCTCTCCATCAAGAAGCATGGCGAGCCTAAAACTCAGCTCAGAGAACTCGTTACACAGATGTTCCTTCACTTCGTAACCCTTCGCCAGGTTCTTGTTTCTATACGCTCTCTTTTTTAGGGTTTTAGGTTATTTCCAGGATTCATTGGTTCGAAATGGCAATTTTTGTGTTATTTTGCCTCGCTAATGCGCTATGCGGTACGACGAACTTCTATTTTGTATTGTAGTAGATTTCAATTTCAAATTGCAGTCATTGATGACTCTCGTGGGATAATGTTTGCTCACAGGCCAACCGATCTATTTTGCTGGAAGAGGACCGAGTGAAAGCTGAAACAGAGCGAGCAAAAGCTCCAGTTGACTTCACGACTTTGCAACTTAACAACTTGATGTATGAAAAGAGTCACTATGTTAAAGCTATAAAGGCCTGCAAAGACTTCAAATCAAAGTATCCTGATATTGAACTTGTGTCTGAGGATGAGTTTTTCCGGGATGCACCCGAAGACATTAAGAACTCCACGAGGTCAAAGGACAGCGCGCACAATCTGATGCTGCAGAGGCTTGACTATGAGGTTTTCCAGGTAGCCTTCAGTTGTTGTTTGCTATTGTCTCTTTGAATTAATCACGGGTGCAGAATGTTTCTGGTAATTAGAGATACTAATACCTCGGTTAGGATGGATAAAAGCATTAACTTCATGTTCTATACCAAAATTTGAGGATTCAGCTTCTTCCTTTTGGTCGATTATGTGGTTCTAAGAAAAATATATTTTGGTCACCCCATAGGCTTAACTACTATTTTCAAGAATTCCGGGAATCTAGCTTGCTTGTGTGCCCTTGACTACTTCTAAAAGACATCCTAAACATTATAATTTGGATCATGACTGCAAACTTATGTCATACCTAAGCTTGAATCTTTCCCTTTTCAGGATGGGTGCATGTATGATGTTTTCCATGTTTTTAGTTTTTATTTGAAAGTTCCAATTTTCCACCTTTATCGACGGGGATGTACATATCTGATTTTTCCCTGTTAGTGAAAATGTTTTTTTTTTCCCTTCATTGCTGCTATTGAGTGTATTGATATATCCATCATTTTATCAGCGCAAAGAACTTTGCAAACGGCGAGATGAACTTGAACAACATAAGAAAAGTCTTCTAGAAGTCATTGCTAATAGAAAGAAATTCTTGTCAAGTCTTCCCTCACACCTCAAGTCCTTGAAAAAGGCATCCTTGCCCGTACAGAATCAGTTGGGAATATTGCAGACAAAGAAATTAAAGCAACACCAACTAGCAGAGCTACTTCCACCTCCTCTTTATGTAATCTACTCCCAATTCTTGGCACAAAAGGAAGCATTTGGCGAAAACATAGAATTGGAGATAGTAGGAAGTGTCAAAGATGCCCAAGCTTTTGCACGCCATCAAGCAAATAAGGAAACTGGTACCTGGGTGTTTATTTTCTTTGGACCATTAGTTGAATAGTTATATTTATATCATATATGATAATTTTTGTATTGTCAGAATTGTTTTAATTTTTTCAAATATTCTAGGTGCATCGACCAATACCGAGAGCAACAAGTTGGAGGATGATGCCCTTGACGAAGATGATGATGGCCAAAGGAGGAGAAAACGGCCAAAGAAGATTCCCGCTAAGGTGGACATTGAGCATGCAGGGATATATCAAGTTCATCCCTTAAAGATCATCCTTCATATATATGGCAATGAAACATGTGAACCCAAGTCAATGAAATTGCTTTCTCTGAAGTTTGAGTGGTTGTTAAAATTGAACGTTATTTGTGTTGGGATTGAAGGATCTCATGAAGGTCCTGAGAATAACATCTTATGCAACTTGTTCCCTGATGATACTGGCCTTGAGCTGCCTCACCAGGTATGAATTCATAAATTTCCATTTATGTTTTGACTGTTCTGCCCCATGCCCCACTCCAACTTACATTTTCAATGAAAGAGGGGAAATCCTTGACTGTATATTATTTTGTTTTAAATGATGCAGTCAGCCAAGCTTGTTGTTGGTGAAACTATTGCATTTAGTGATAAGAGAACCTCTCGACCATATAAGTGGGCCCAACATTTGGCTGGGATTGACTTTTTGCCAGAATTGCCACCGTTGGTGAGTGCACAAGAATCTGCTGGTGGTGAAACTGTTAGAAATGATATTGTATCAGGCCTCTCAATGTATCGTCAGCAAAACCGAATACAGACAGTTGTGCAAAGATTACGCTCTCGGAAAAAGGCTCAGCTGGCTCTTGTGTGAGTCATTGATTTGTATTCAAAGTTTTAATTATGAATGACTTTGAAGAATGATAGAAGATGAGAATGATAGAAGATGGTTATGTAGCTTAGAGATCAAATAAACAATCTGTTGTCTTGTTGCTTTGGTCACTTGCAATTTAGACTAACACCGTATTTTCTCAGGAAAACTATATTTGCCATGTTTACTTTTACTTCTGCTGCATTTTGTATAATGGAATTCTTTTCGGTTGGTGGGAGGATCAATAGTTCAACCAAGTATGGTTTGTGGTTTGTAGTTTGTGTTGAGAAATTGGGATTTTTGTATTGACTAACAGGGAACAGCTTGATTCACTAGAAAAACTCAAATGGCCAGTTCTGACATGTGATGATGTCCCATGGGTTTTGCATAAACCTTTATGCTGTCTGCAAGATTGGTCGCTCGTAGGTTACTCCACAAGGCAGGCATCATCTCTGACTACAATGGAGAAAGAGAAAGTTCAGGATCCAGTAGATGTTGATATGGTTGGAAAATCTGGCATTTCAAGAGAGGAGATTGACGGTGCTAGGGAAGATGGGGAACTTCCTGCGCTAGTTTCATCTACATCTATCTTAAATAATGCTCAAGTTACTCCCTTAAAAACATCCAATCTTGAGCATTCCAAACAGTTGACTCTAATTTCCAAAAGCATTACACCTCAAACCAATTACTCTAGGGTGCTAAGTTTCAATAAACATGATGAAGATTATGAGTTGATGCTAGATGTTGACAGCGACCAGGATGAGCCAGTGCAAACTGAGCTTGCAGCAGATGATTTGGCGTCTGTTCCTTCCAACGACATAACAACAAAGACATGGATGGATTACGGGTCCAAGGAATATTGCCTTGTTATTACCAGGAACACTGAGCCACCTGCCAAAAATCTTAAATTGCAAGCGAAGGTATCATTTTTTTCTCTCGTCAAAATTATATTTGATTGATTTTCTGATTCTTGACATCAATAATGTTATGGCAGATTAAAATCAGCATGGAGTACCCTCTTAGGCCTCCTGTCTTCACTTTGAACCTCTACACGATGAATTCTGAAGAAAACTCTCCTGACTCTGATTGGTATAATGAACTTCGGGCCATGGAAGCTGAGGTAAGGAGGAGGAAAGTTTGTTTTAATCTCCTCACACACCTGAATTTCATTCATCCTCTTGCCTGCACGTAAATAACCAGTACTTTTTCCAAGTGGTGAATGGTGTATGGGATGACATACTGGCATTTTTATGAATTTGACCTCTTCAGAGCTCGAGTACTGGTTATTGACTTGGTAGTTTTTCACTTAATAGATCTGTGTCCTTGGTTTTGTAGGTGAATCTCCATATACTTAAGATGCTGCCTTTGGATCAAGAGAACTACATATTGTCTCATCAAATTTGTTGTCTTGCTATGTTGTTTAACTACTGCATTGGCGAGGAATCCCTGTTCTCTGAAAGGAGAAAGAGCAGTTCTGTCATTGATGTTGGATTATGCAAACCTGTTAGTGGTAGTTTACATGCCAGATCATTTAGAGGAAGGGATCGTAGGAAGATGATATCCTGGAAAGATATTGAATGCACCCCGGGCTATCCATGCTAAGAACTTTTAGGATCTTAACAATATTATGTTAGCACCTCCTGCTACTGTTGCTGGTGGAATCGTTGGAGAAAGTTTGCCTGCCTGAAAAATATGAAGAATGAGATTATTTCTTTTTAGCCAGTTTCTCCAGTATTGAAATATTGATTGATGTAGTGCGAATGGGTGTTTAGATGCCTGATTCCGCAGGACGGTCGACTATAGGTAGATGATCCGCAACCTCCTTGATCTAATACAAGCTTGAATGTTCTGCCAAACCGATCATTTTCTTCCTAGTGCATTTGTTTATGTTCCAATGAGATCGTCTATTGAATAGACTCTTCGGAAATGTTCCAACAGGCTCACAATTCCCAGCATTTCAATCACAGCATTTTAATCGCAGCTTGAGGCATAATTTTTCACGTCATGGAAACTGTTGTAGGTTAAGGCTTATGAGTTACTACTGTATTACTTGACATCCACAATTGTTGCCATTCAATTTTATTGTCGCCTAGTTTAAAATAATGTAAACAATAGAAGAATGATTTTTAAATGATTTGTTATGGTAAAGTGGTTGTGTACTCAAAAACTACGGAAACCCCCACTTGAAAAAAGAATGGTTATTTGAACTCGTTGTCACCTAATTTTGGTTTTGAAAAATAGAAAACTACTTTTCAGAATACTCCCAAATAGCCAGGATTTGCTTCTTTATTTCGAGTTTTATCCCGTAATCCCCAGGATAGAAATAGACAGCAATTCAGGAACGAATCATCTAACACAGCTTTAAAAGAAAGCTACTTGTTTCGATAGCCTGATAAATACAACTAAAGAAAGGCCCGCCTGATTACACAGATCTCCCTCCCTACAGTGTTCTTCATTGTCCAACCTAAAAATGTCAAGAAGGATGTAAAGATCAAAACATAAAATTTAGATTCAAAGTTATAGTTGAGAATGTCCCCATCTGACCAAAGGTGACTAATGCTGAAGTCGACCGAAGTAGTAGTTTAGTTGCAGTATGATATTTTGGTTTAGCCATGATCGAGTACAAGTAGATATATTTTTTTTAACTCAAACCTAATATGACATGAACTCCATATAGAATTAAAGGGATACTTGATTCCAATTCAATAGAGTTTTTCATAGCATAAATACTGGCCATAGTACAAAATGCTATAAAGTTAGAGGATCTTGAGCATATATTCTGAACGCGAAAGAATTTAGGTGGCGAGTAACTGTGAAGAGCAAGAGCTCACCGATTTAATCACTAGAGACTAAGCATAATTGGATCAAGGAAAACTGGAGGTAACTGTTAGGATTTACAAAATTGAATTTTACCAGCACCTTCCTCAAGCAAGAGTCTACATTCACCCTATATCCATCTCGATTTGTGCATTTCAAATCATTAAACACAAGAGAACCACACAGGCGTGGTTGGTCAATTTCAAGCTTTGATATTCAAAGAATTCCTGAAATTGAATGATACAATAGTATGATTAACAGATCTTACACATGTTACCGACGGAAATTCCGTCTACGTCGCCGAAAATGCCTAAGAATGAAGCTTTCTGCGTGAAGAGGATACTTCTTTCTGATCAGACCCTTGATGCACTTCCAATATGAAAAGTCAACCAACTCTCCATCTTTTCTGACTATGAATAAACATCTCGAGCTTTCAAAATCAGGATGATATCCAATCTGCCGACCAAAAAAACACCAATACTTGATCGCTATGATCATTTCAGTTGACAAAGACAGAGCGTATATTCAATGCCCAGATAATTTCAAAGAAAATAGTTTAAAAAATGAAAATGGAACTGCCCATAAGCAGGTTCTTGTTTCAATATCCCATATAATCACTTTTCTCATGGCAAGATATTGGAATTCAAGTCAAGGTATAACCCTTTTGGCAGCATCACATATATACAATCAAGTAAAAAGCCAATGTTTCAACAAAGATCCAAATCATTGCCACTTATCAATGCCCACATTTCTCACTATCGTGCATTGAGAATTACTTGAAGTGTCTTCACTTAAATCATGGGCAACGCATCTTTTACAAAAAAAAATCCACAGTTAATGTAGATCATGAGCAGAGGAGAAGTAACTTTCCCTTCTAATACTTGTTCTGTTCAACAACATTTTATATCTTTCCAAGTCGAACATTATAGACAAATGTTTTAGGATTACAAAGTAAAGCTAGTCAAATGTTCCCGCAATGAGTGATCATGACTGATTGAAGTCAAGATCATCAACAACAATAATCAACGTGTTTCATTGGAAGTAATTAAGAAACTTGATAGTAAACATTTAATTTCTTTACCAGGTCCATGACCAAAGCTTTCTTTCATCCAAGGAAATAGAAAAGAAGCTATACTATAAGCTAAAAACAAGAGACATGTACAAATATGTATGAAGAGAGATATACCGTGATATAATCAATCCCACATCCAATCTTCTTCTCACTCTCGGGATGATATGGAAGCAACCTATCAAGAATCGTTTTCTCGTGCTCTGGGTTTAACCTATCCCCACTTCCATATCTGCATGTGTTTGATTGAAGATGAATAACGAATGGAGATTAAACTCTACCTCATCATGCTGATGAATTCAAGATATAACGTGTTCTCTTTCAGAGAATAGGTGCTCCAACAGTGTGTTCACAAGATCAAAGCATGCAGTCAAGAAATCTCATACATCCAGATGAAGAAAAATAACTATAAAACTGTTAGGTACTTAAGCACCTTGGAGAACCACACCCCAAAAGCCAGCTATTGAGGTGAGAGAGTCAAGCCACTTAAGTACCACATTTGGTCATCCCATTCTAACCCATGTGGGATAAAGGTAACTCATACTATCTTGATTCCTAACAAAAACGTTAAAATTTTCTCTGCACAAAGATATGCTGAAATGATAGCAACTCGAAACTCTTAGTGAAAGATATCAGCATACATGCTACGAATGCCTGATCGTTGAAATTATTATAAAAGAGAGAAGATATATTGAGTTAACAATTGGCTTAGACTACATATTGATATAGGAGTCATCTTAATCATTCATATTATGAAACCCCCTTCATTCATATCATATTGCGAACACTTCAAGCAATATCCATAGGCTAAGAGCCACAGGTTGAGTATGTACTGTTGTTGCAAGAGCCTTTTTTCTTCAATTTTTTAGATTCAAAGTCTTTGGATACGCCATCGCCATGTAATAATTAAATTCGAACAGACTGAATAAAAAATCAAAGAACTTTGAAGAGATTAACTGACAGAACTCGTAATTATTGTCCTTGAGCTACGAAAATTGATGAACATTCCGTAAAAGTTCTAGAATTTCAACCTTAAGTTATGTAGTTCCGTTCATCTTCGAGAACGCGTTTTCATTTTAGCAAAAGCAAGCTCGATATTAACCCAATGACATGGTTGCATAATTTCTATTTGACCAGGCAATCCAAATTCAGTTAAAAAACCAATAAACAAACCAATGGTTGCTTACTTTCCAGAGTGAAGAACCATCCTAACAAAGCCAACTAGAGGAACAGTATCCTCCAAAATCTTGTCCTCCCAATCAACCCAGTCCTCTTCCTCCTCGTCGTCATTTCCACTCTCCTCACTGCTGTCGTCATCCTCCGATAGTCGAGCCAGGTCCCTTGCCGGCGGAACAACCGGTTTTCGCAGCAAATCGGAACTATATTCTTCGTGGCTTCGAATTCTACTGCCTTCAGGGCCAGTTTTTAGGGCACGAGTAGATAGGTGAAACGACGTCATTGGCTGTGTAGGAAAACATAAGATCACTGGTGAAGAGTTGAAAAAGTTTGGATTTAGGGAGTGAGAGGGCACAAATGGCGGTGGCTTCAAAATGGACGCCATGGCCATGAGCATGTCCTTGTTCAATTGAAACAAGGAGCTTGAATTTGCAACTATTGAGAATGAGATGGTAGTCTGCGGTTGCGGAGCATGGTTTTTCTCCCAATTCTCTGAGAAAACGGAGGAAAGAAGAACTGTTAACGGTCACTCACATTATCATCAATCTCATGGATTTGTAGATTCTACCGGATTTCTCTTCAATCCGCATTTTCTGGCCTCGCGGTGTTGCTGAGCTATAGCCGTAGCCGAAGCCAAGCCCTTCCAGTTGGATTTCGAGCCATCAAAATGAGCCTTTCAATCGAAGCCCAAATGTCTTTTTTGGGCCTTTAGCTTCTTCGTTGGGCTCTCACTTAAAAGCGCTCATAAAGTCCAATCGACAGTGTCTCGTCACACCCTTTCTTTTAGGTTAAAATATTGTTTTGGTTGTGTAGTTTGATAATTATTTTATTTTAATTTCTATATTTTGAAATGTCTAATTTTAATCTCGAAAATTTCAATAAAACTTAAAAATAGTCCCTCACATCCAATTGAAAATAAAAACTCAGAAAATAAAAACAGTTGAGTTGGCAAATAAAAATAATAAAATATGATATATAATTTAAACTTCAAGGTTAAAAAATCTTTTTTATTCTAAAAAATGTTTTTCAATTACTTTCTCTCCCCTCCCATCCTCTCTTTCTTCAACAAGAAAACAGGACTAATTGACGAATAATCGATTCTCTGCTCTGTTGAATATTCTTGATTGGTTTAAAATTTAAGGCAAGATGGGTTTGTCATCCGGCGAATTTTCGGTGAAAATTTTGTTGAAGTTGACATTCAACATAGGGAAGCAACCAAAGATCTAATCAATCTAACTACATCAATTTTAGTTAATTAGCATGCATGTTCATAGTTTTCAGTATTTTAGGATTTCTAGTGAATATCTTTCATTAACTACATCAATTTTAGTTAATTAGCATGCATGTTTCTAGTTGGCCCAAATTGGTTGTCCTTTACATTTCACTTTTAGATTGAAGTTTGGGAGCGTTTTTTGTCACTATCCAACAAGGAAAACGAGTTTTTGAACATTTACTATTTGAAGTATAGAGATCAATGACATGCTTTCTAGCAAGATTTACGATTGTTCGGTCCTTTCATTGGTTTTAGATGAGTTGGTTGTTGAGATAACTGACTTTGACTTAATTTGAGGTAAGTGATACTATTACCGGTGCCTTCGTGCTAGACGGCCTAGATTAGATTTACAAAGTTAATTAATGAACTTTAGAAGCATGATTTTGTCTTTGTGATATACTTGTTGCATGACAATTATAAGTATTATGAGCATGTTTGAAATTTCATGTTATGCTATGATCATTGCGGCAGAAACAATACATAAATTATGTATGTGATGCATGATTAGATCAATAGAGCAGTTTACTGTCTCGCCTTGATGCATATTTTATTTTAGAGGATCGACGGGTCTAGTTTCATGTTTGACGGTGTGCCTTCGAGCCCCTGGACCTGCGTGAATCGACAGGTTCACGTTCATGTACTTTTCCATATTTGACGGTGTGTCTTCGGGCCACTAGACTTGCGTGAATCGACAGGTTCACATCCATGTTACTTTTCCATGTTTGACGGTGTGCTTTCAGACTGTTAGACATGCGTGAATCGACATGTTCACGTTCATGTTACTTTTCCATGTTTTAACGGTGTGCTTTCGGGCCGCTAGACATGCGTGAATCGACAGGTTCACATTCATGTTACTTATCCATATTTGACGGTGTGCTTTCGAGCCATTAGACATGCGTGAATCAACAGGTTCACGTTCATGTTACTTTTTCCATGTTTACTGTGTGCTTTCGGACCGCTAGACATGCGTGAATCGACAAGTTCACGTTCATGTTATTTTTCCATGTTTGACGGCGTGCTTTCGGGCCACTATTCACATACATGTTACTTTTCCATGTTTGACGGTGTGCTTTTGAGCCTCTAGACAGGCGTGAATCGATAGGTTCACGTTCATGTTACTTTTCCATGATTGACGGTGTGTCACTAGGGGACTAGACATGCAAGTTAAGGCGAGTCAGGTTATCCCCTTAGTTAGCCATTCAGGAACAACTTCACCATGAAAATTCCACTAACCACAAGCATTCACTATATATGAATGCACAACTCAATCCCGGTAATGGAATCATTTACTGGGTATTGTTATACATATCCTTTATTCCTTTATGTTTTTTTTTTTTTTTTTCAGGGAATGACAGGAACAAGTTGGCGAATGACAGACAGGACCCGTGATAAAGCCATATGGGGACAAGAGAAATTGCTTTTGCTCAGTCTATGTTTTTGTCATATGAATGTTTTGAAACTAGAATTTAATGTGAGATAATAAATTTTCACGTTTTGAATGTTTTCTTTATGAATATTGTTTTTTTTAAAGGACCCTGAATAAAAGTTTTATTTATTTATTTATGAGTTTATTTTAGAAAAACTATCCTTATTGTCTTAATGATTTTTTTTTTTTAACAAAATATATAGGTTTTAAATGTGTATTTAGTCGTAACGGCCTTTGTCAGAGTACTCGAAAGGTCGGGTCGTTACAGTTGGTATCGGAGCCTAAGTTTTAGGTTCTATAGACTGACTTACGATGTAAGTCTTCGTTTTGTGTCTCTTATGGCTATTCACGGATCCTTTGTCCTCGTCAGATATGTTCTTTCATTAATTGTTTTATGGAAAGTGTGTTTAAAAGCCTTCAAGTCTAAACTTTGTATTGACTAATTGTTATTGCTAGTTCAACGATCTGGAAGAAGTTAATATGGGATGACTATTTTGTTGGTGTTATGGAAATAAAGAAGGATCATAATAAGGTCATTTGGCGTTAGTTTAATTCATGGAAGGATTGTTAGAAACAAACATATATTTCTCTTCAGGGATATTGAAACCTGATAGAATTATGAAGTGTTATGCATTTATGACATGAAAGGAAGAAATGGATGTATTTGGTTAAGCTATAGAATACGGTAGGTGAACTGAAAATTCACTGGGGAACAATATTAAGTTTTGCATTACGAGAATAAAACTAGTGGTGCTACAGGGAACTTTATCACAAGGCAAATGTTCTTAGTTACGAGATTAAAGTTTCTTTAAAAGATAAGAAAGAGGTGAAAAAGAGACTATGAATTCTATTAAGAATTAGTAGATATTAAAGTCAGGTCATGCTCACTTTCATGGTACCGAAGTTGGTGGACCAAGTAATGTATGGTGTTTTGGTTCTTTATGTAACGTGCCTAAAAGGAAGAAGAATTACTAGATGGAGCATAAAGTGATAGTATGAGGAACTCTTTACATGACCTAGTTAAGATGAATTGGTTAAGGAATGTAACGACCCAAATTCAGGAGGGGTAGATGAATGAACCGATATCACATTGAATGAGAGGGGAATCCTGAGGACATGAAAGTATGGTTAAGAAAGGCTTAAAAGAATTGGGAGTGTCTACCTATACTAACCAGGTGCACCTTCCTTTTTGGTGGCTTAATCATAAGAACTCCAAAATTAAGTGTGAGGGAAAATGAAAGTATTTGAGATTTTTTTTTTTTTTTTTTTTTTTTTGAGAAGGTAAGAGAATTAATGTTTTGAGATTAAGAACATGGGTGTTTAAGATAGGTATATGTGTTTGCGAACCTTTGGAATTGGTATGAACAATCCTATTACGACATGGAACTTTAGATCTTCGTATTTGTTAGTTGAATGAATATCATGCCTAAACCATTGGTCCTGGAACTCAGTTTTAGTATGAGAATTTGATTAAGTCAGGAAATCACGCGTTGGAAGAGTGCTTGAAAAGCTACTTCAGATTATAGTGGAGTTGGAGGAGATATTATAAGTGGAGATATTAGTAGCAATAGTTGTTCGAGAACTATTGACATGGAATAATAATGCTTTATTAGTTAAAAGGTATGTCGTTGCTAATGTTATCAAGGTTTAAATGATCTTGATTTTAGGCATAAAATTAGAACAAGAAACAAATGATATCATTAATTTGACTTTAAAGGTGAAAGTATTTTAGCTCCAAGTAAAATACAAGTGGTACGAGAGTTGAAGTAGCCAAGTCACAAATACATAACAAAAAGGCAATTTTCTTATGCCTAATGTTTGTCTTAAGCAGAAGTTTTGTATGCTAAGGAGGTATATGAAAAACCAGTCTCATGTGTTGGACTACGAGTGCTTACATTTGAATGAAAACATGAGTTACGATGAGCAATCTAGGGAAAATTCTTGTTAGAGTGGTGAAGGCTTTCTGAAACTTGAAGACAATGCTAGTTAGAAGTTCCTTGGCAGAATTATCGGTCTGAAGAAGCGATTTGGAAACATGTGAATAAGACAAGAACTAAGTATCACGAGACTTTAACGACTTGAACTTTCGAGGACGAAAGTCTCTTAAGAAGGGAAGAATGCAACATCACGAATTTCAAAAAAATTTAAATTAATAATCTAAAATTATTGAGTTTAAATTTCCCTTTCATTTAGAAATTGGGATTAAATTGGAATAATTGAAAATTTTTTATTAGTTAAATGATTAGATATTCGAACTAATTATCTTGAAAATATCGAATTTTGTTTCTATTTGATTTTGGATTTTAGGGCCAACTTTTAAAAAAAAAATTAAGGAGATAATTAACTTCATGTGGTTTTGAATTGATTTAAATATTTGGAAGGATTTAATTTGTATCAAATTGATGGTCCTATGCCATTTAATTTTGTTTTTTGAAGTCTAAATTAAGATAATTTGAAAAGTTAATTGATTTATTAATTTAATATAATCTTTGGAGATTTTGGAGATATTGTGATAAAATATTTTATTTGTCTTTTCAAATTTTAAAAAAAATAAAAGAATTGAGATTTTTTGAAATTAAAGAGTAAAAAGAGGCCAAAAATCGGGGAGAAAGCAATTCGATTTTTAGCGACAACTTCCACAAAATTGTTGATTTCCAGAATTTAAACTGTTGGATCATACTCAATTTTGGTCAGTCTGTCCGAGACATATAGCGTTTTATTCTGAACGGTTGGATCGTTGTTTGAAGCTCTAGTTTGTTCGTAATCATTGTTGAATAAAATCTGTAAAACTAGAAATTCTCCTTCTCTCTCACTCTCACAAACTCTCCTCATGCAAGACCCTCACTACCAGCCTCTAGCCTAAACAATTTATGCCGTCCAACAACAACACCTGCTGCTTATCTATGGTTTCTACTGTTGCTGATACTATTGTTACCGAAATTGATATTTTGGGTAAGTTTTAGAATTCTTGGAGGTTCTTGACCACCCATTAGCTTTTGGCCCAAATTAGTTGATATCCTTTATGTTTCGCTTTTAGATTGAAGTTTGGGAGCGTTTCTATCAATATACAACAAGGTTGAACATTTACTATTCGAAGTTTGGAGATCAATGGCGTGCTTTCTTGCAGGATTTATGATCGTTTGGTCCTTTCGTTGGTTTTAGCTCAAGTAAATTGTTGGAGTTGGTTGTCAAGATAACTGTCCTTGACTTAATTTGAGGTAAGTGGTACTATTACCGGTGCCTTCATGCTAGGCGGCCTAGATTAGATTTACAAAGTTACTTAATGGACTTTAGAAGCATGATTTCGTCTTTGTGATATACTTGTTGCATGACAGTTATAAGTATTATGAGCATGTTTGAACTTCCATGTTATGTTATGATCTGTGCGGCGGAAACAGTACTGAAATTATGTATGTGATGCATGATTAGACTAATAAGGTAGTTTACTGTCTTGCCTTGATGCATGTTTTATTTCAGAGGACCAACTGGTCTAGTTTCATATTTAACAGTGTGTCTTCGGGCCGCTAGACATGCGTGAATTGACAAATTCGCGTTCATGTTACTTTTCCATGTTTGACGATGTGCCTTCGAGCTGCTAGACATGTGTGAATCGACAAGTTCACGTTCATGTTAATTATCCATGTTTGACAGTGTGCTTTCGGGTTGCTAGACATGTGTGAATTTACAGGTTCACGTTCATGTTACTTTTCTATGTTTGACGGTGTGCTTTTAGGCCACTAGACATGCGTGAATCGACAGGTTCACGTTCATGTTACTTTTCCATGTTTGACGGTGTGCTTTCAGGCCACTAGACATGCGGGAATCAATAGGTTCATGTTCATGTTACTTTTTCCATGTTTGACGGATGCTTTCGGACTGCTAGACATGCGTGAATCGATAGGTTCACATTCATGTTACTTTTCCATGTGTTGACGGTGTGTTTTCGGGCCGCTAGACATGCGTGAATCGATAGGTTCACGTTCATGTTACTTTTCCATATTTGACGATATGCTTTCGAGCTGCTAGACATGCGTGAATCGACATGTTCACGTTTATGTTACTTTTCCATGATTGACGGTGTGCCACTACGCCACTAGACATGCAAGTTAAGACGAGTCAGATTATCCCCTTAGTTAGCCATTCAGGAACAGCTTCACCATGAAAGTTCCACTACCCACAAGCATTCACTGTATATGAATGCACAACCTGATCTCGGTAATGGGATCAATTACTGGGTATTGTTATACTCATCCTTTATTCCTTTATTATTTTTTTTTTTTCAGGGAATGACAGGAACAGGTTGGCGAGTGACAGACAAGATCTGTGACAGAGCCATATGGAGACAAGAGAAATCGCTTCCACTTAGTCTATGTTTTTGTCATTTGAATCTTTTGAAACTAGAATCTAATGTGAGACAGCAAATTTTAACGTTTTGAATGTTTTCTTTATGAATATTATTTTTTTAGGGACCCCAAATAAAAGTTTTATTTATTTGTTTTCGAGTCTATTTTGGAAAAACTATCCTTATTGTCTTAATGATCTTTTTTTTTTTAAAAAAAAAAAAACAAAATATCTAGATTTTAAATGTGTATTTAATCATAACGACTTTTGTCAGAGTAATCAAAAGGTCGAGTCGTTACAATCCTACTTTCCATTTAATCCAATTTTAAATGTGAAATTGGGTTAATTGATATTAAAACCAAAGCTATAAATATGAAATTCTCAAATTCAAAATCAAATAAACAAAATTAATACTTTTGAATTTCATAATTTCAAAAAATTAATAAACAAATTTCATAATTTTGAATTTCATAAATTCAAATTTTAATAAACTAATTAAATCAATTTAATTCAAAATAATGTAGTTCTGTGATTCAAGAGGCATCCAAATTATTGTTTCAAGCTCTACACTAAAGACTATTCAAAATAATGAAATCGTTAGTAAACAAAATCAAATTTATTATCATCAAAATATTAATTAATTAGAAATAAGAGCCAAAAAACCAACACATTAATTCATTGCTAAAGTAATTGAATAGATTATCTTAACCATCATTCAGTCTAATATAATTGTGGATTGTGCAATATGCTATTAGTGTGATTTTTTTGTGTTGAGTGGTAAGAAGGCTAATGTTTGGATTGTACAACATGTTATTAGTATAACTTTTAGTGGTAAGAAGTTGATCGAGCATGTGATAAAAAAAGTATTAAAGTGAAGTGAAATGAATGTTTTAGTGAAAAAATTTATGTGCTCTAAAATTGTTACTAGTTTTAAATGCAATAAAAATTAAAATAATATATAATCAGACATATTGCAAATATCAAAATTAAAAATTTTAAAAATAATCTATATATTAAAAATTTGAAAATTAAAAATTAAAATAATACATAAAGATATTTTTTTAATTCAAAATTAAAACAATATATAAATAAAGAATTAAGAAATGCAAGAAAAAAAGATTAAAAAAAAAAAAGAAAAGCGGATGCCTTCAATGAGAGTAAAAAATTGTAATTGATTTTATATGAAATAAAAATTGAAGTTTAAATTAAAATAATATATAAACATGTATATTACAAAATTTAATATTAAAAAAATTTACGTATTAAAAATTTAAAAATTTTAAATTAAAATAATGTATAAAGTGATCTTTTAAATTCAAAATAAAACTAATTTAGTTTAGTAGTTTTATTTTGAATTTAAAAGACATTGAAGACATTCATTATTTTAATATGTAAATTTTTTTAATAAATTCAAAATAATAAGAAATACAACAAAGAATTTTTTTAAAAAAAAAACGAATGTTTTTTTAGAAATAAAAATAGATAAAATAGAAATGAAACGAGAAGTTTCCTTTCTCAAAATTTGTCAATTTTCTAAAAAGAGAACAGTTATTAAATAAATATGTTTTTTTTTTATGAGAATAGAAACAGAAAATAAAAAATAAAAAACGAAAATATTATCAAACATCTCTAATCTATGAAACACAGACACAGATACAACTACACGATACGGATACGATCGGATACGGTGATTCGTCAATTTCTAAAAAACCAAGATACGGATATGTCTAAAGATGCGCCATTTTTTTTATATATTTCTAAAAAAACGAGGATACTGATACGTTGAAAATACATTTTTTCTTCAAAAAAATCTAGGATATAGATAAATTTAACATACAAGTTAATAACAATAGCACAAAACAGAATACAAACATTGAAATACAATACAAAAAAAGCAATATCTAAGATGTTGAAGTACAATAGTTAATAAAATGTAATAGGAAAATGATTCATATAGCAAAGAAGAAGAAAAAGAAGATTAGAGAGAAAAGTATGAAGATAAACGAAGAACTTATTGTTGAAGATATCCAAATGATTTATATTTTGGTGTACTTTGTGGGGACTCAAATGTGAATTTGGAGTTTAGATGATTATAGTCTAGGATTTGATCCATTATTTATTTATTTTTCTTTTAGTTTTAGACTCGAGTAGTGAGCTTTTTAAATAGGTTGTCTAATTTTAGATTGGAAAAATTAGATAAGTTACTTGTCTTTTTTTCTTTAAAAAAATTACGCATAGAAATAGATACGTCAAATCGCGTGTCAGATACGTATCTGGAAAGTATTTAAAAGTATCGATATCGATATTCGATACGTGTCTTATACTGATTCTTTACCTTAAAGTATCTGTGCTTCATAGTCCCTAATTAATAATTTATTTTCAATTTTTTGTTTGGTTATGCTACCAAATAAATTCTAATTTTTTTTCCCTAGGAATAAGATATTTATCTGGCAGTTATCAACATAACATTTGGTATTTTCTAGGGAAAAGAAAAAGGGAGGAAATAAAAGAGTTTCGGCTGTTTGACAGTTAAAAAAGTGCCGCCACCGAAATAAAATATTGTGATAAAAAGTATCTGTACTTCATAGTCTCTAATTAATAATTTATTTTCAATTTTTTGTTTGGTTATGCTACCAAATAAATTCTTTGTTTTTTCCCCTAGGAATAAGATATTTATCTGGCAGTTACCGGCATAACATTTGGTATCTTCTAGGGAAAAGAAAAAGGGAGGAAATAAAAGAGTTTCGGCTGTTTGACAGTTAAAAAAAGCGCTGCGACCGAAATAGAATATTGTGATAAAAAGGGCCGAAGATATTTCAGTTGGTCCAGATAATATCTGCCCGATTCCTCAGCGTTAATCAACACTTTGTTGACGTGGCACATGTAGGCCCATTGCCGTGTGTAAAGCCGTGACAACTGTGAAGGTTCTTCTGTCCCAAAACACCGCCTCTCTCTCTCCTCTTCGATATCTCTCCCACTGGCCCGCTTCCATCTTTCTTCCCTCTCTCTGTCGCCACTGCAAATCTGGAGATAATCCTTCATCTTCTTCCCCATTCATGGAGTTGTTACCTCGAAACTTGGAGAATCTCAAGGCCGTAGAAACTCGCTCTGACTCAATCGTCTCTGAATTCGCCAAGGACGAGTCTACCGAGTTTGCCCTCCCGGTGGTATCTTCTAGCCAGGTACTGTTACCCTACTTTCTTCCTTATACTTCAGATTATCTTCGTTTTAGATGTTTTTGTTGTTCCGATCAGGTTTTGCTTCTGTGATGTTTCGTATCTTCAATTTCATGCTCTGTCACCATAGACTACACTGTTTCTCTTTATTTTCGTGTTAAAAGTGAAAATATACGAATTAAACAATTGAAAGAAAGAGGAAGGGCAAGAATACAGTACTGCTTTCGCACTTACCTATCGTGGCTGAAGGATTTTTGTTTTGTATTTTGTTCGGCTCTGTTTGGATCGATCTTGCCCTTTGTCGATGGAATTTGTAGGGCGTTGTAAGGGGTTTGGATCTTTGGCAAATTATTCTGGAAATTCAACACGAGTTTTGATTGTTCAACATTATGATTTGTGATTAAGATGACTAATAGTAGCGTTTTTCCGTTATTTAGTAAGATAGACCATGAACTTGCCGCGGGAATTGCTGATAATGCGGTTTCGGTTTTAGGGCACTCATATGACGGATTCTGTACCTTCTGATTGGACCGATGAGAAGCACCATTTGTTTCTTGAATCCATGGAGGCATCGTTTGTCAGCCAAATGTTTGATTCTGTGCATTCAGTTGGTTCCTGCCCCAGCAAGGAAAATTCTTCACGCGCAAAATTGCTCGGCCAAAGCCAATCCGCCTCTCATGTTCATTCACATTTTGGCCAGGTTCAGTTCCAATTGCTTTTTCTTTATGAGTTTTAACTCTTTTCTGATCATGGCTTGTAAATTCTCTTTTTGTTCTTTTCCTTGCTTTTATCTACTCAGTTTAAGGTTCTTCGACGAGGCAGCTGGAAGAACATTAATTTTGAACCAACTGAATCTCGGTCGAATTTATTAAATGATTACCAAGCTCTCTCACATAATCCTTGGATACACCACTTTAGAGCTGCTCGTAAAAACAAAAATGTTGCGTGCAAAAGTCAATCTATCGGTTCAAGAGGGAGGAATTCGTTGCCATTCGGAGCAGCTAATAATTCAGGATCTATGCGTGCTTCCGACTCTGATTTGTCCCAGCAATTTATCAGCAGTAATAAAGGTGGATCTTTTGGCTTTAGAACATATAAATGATCAATATTTTATATATAGATGTGTGCCTCCCTTTGGTTGTAATTATAATTTAGTTTATCAAGTTTAAGTTTGCTAGTTAGTGAATAATGATTCTACGTTGGGGAAGATGTTTGCTGTGTCTAATCTTTACTACCAGAAAGTTCCGAGTAAAAACAGATTAATGTGACTGAAGTGAAACTCAACTTCTTCTTGTAATCTGCTATGTTCGAGTTCCCATTATGATTTTAATTTCAATTGTACGACAATCAAAATTGCACTGATGTGAAGCTGAATTATTTCAGATGATAAATGACTGTTTAAATTTTAAGCTGGACAAATGATTTTCATGTTGCAGAAGTATCAGATCAGAACTTTGTTGATGAAGAAGCTGAAAAAGGAAGCAGTGATTGTAATGCCAAAAGGGTCAAAACTCCACAAACCAATGCTTTGATCAATGACCAGGTAATTCAAGTGATATAAACTTAACTACCATCTCTTGCTCCAAAATGATCACTGATTTCTTTTAGGTGTTCCTTAAGTTCCATGAAAAGGAGATGATGTTTAACAAGAATTCTATTACAGCCTGAAGATAGCTAGATCCCAGATTGTCGCCAAGACGTGGCAAAAGACTTACCGACTACTTTTCTAACTCGGGAAAGGCTATAGAAGATCAAAGATTGTTGGTGGTCTATAATGCTCCTTTTGATGTTCTTGGGGTTTTTTCTTTTTCTGGTAATGTAAGTTCTAATACTTTTGGGTATCTGCAGTTACGTAGTAACTAGAAAATCAGCAGCTATGTTTTTGACTGGGTAAATGTGTATGGTATTGTCATTCAGCATATGTGTATATATGTATTTCTTTTGGTATAACAAGATTATGAAACATTTTTTTCTAGTTTTCTCCCCTTTTGATAAACAGAAGCCTGAAATGAAATTGTAAGAAAATTCTAATTTTCTCCTCAATTGTTCATAAAATGTTTATTTGAACAAGATTTTTATGCCATTGATTGTTTGTCAATTGAAATAGATGTTTATTCACATCATTTTGTTTCTTTAGCTTTGTCCATTAAATAGAGATAACCAAATTTTCTCTATTGCCTGTGATTGGTCATTTCTCCTTCACAGGTTTGGATTTTTGAAGTTTGTTTTCATCTTTGTTTGTGGTTGACATGAACCTGAAAAGAAGACATTGGTTTTTCATTTTGATAAATTGGAAAATAATATACACCGGACAAAATTCAGAGACGAGTCTTGTGGGTGGATGTGTCATAATTTGTATGGATATGGATCATTTAGCATGATGTTCAAGTGCCAAAGTTAAAAATTATTTTTTAAAAAAATGTCTGATTTTTTTACCATATTGACATCTATCAAAGGCTCAATCTTAAGGCAAATTGACAACGAAAATCGAAATCCTGGCCAGTTTTCAAAAATAAAAACTAATTTTTGAAAACCCTTCCCTTCCCACCCCCCCCCCCCCAAAAACCATCATGATAAAACAAAGAAATTCAATGAATGAATGTAATATTTGTAAATTCGAATTTCTCCTCAAATAACGTAATACAAACTATTTGAAAACTATTTGAATTCAAGTACCACAATTCGATAACTTGAAATAAATAATAAGAGAAACATTTAACCCAAAAAGAAAAAAATTCACAATGTAAATTTGCTCACTGCCGAACCAAAATGCTAAAGAATAGAAATTTCGGTGCTCTCGACCTTCTCTTCTTCTTCAGCTGCATAAAGATACCTTCGGCTCACTTACAAAATTCTTTCTTCATTCACAAACATATATACAATGTGTGTTTCTGCCGCTTAATAATGGACAGGGCCCATTAACATTAAAATAAATCAAGAAATAATTCATGCATATTTCTTGTTTTATAAGTGCTCCACCGCCCAAATTTCTTCTTCTCATAATTACTCACCTATCCAATAACCAACACAAATTTTTGCTACATCGGTCCGATTTTCGGTGCTTTTATGTACGTTCTTAAGATCAGCTTAGGGCATCGGCAAGAAGAAGCGGAGTGAACAAACCATAGCTTTTATTTGGTGAATTTCTAGTTTTACAGATTTTATTCAGTAGCAATTATAAACAAATTATAGCTTTAAACAATGATCCAACCATTCAAATGAAACTCCACATGTCTCTAATCAGACTGACCAAATTTGAACACGATCCAACGGTTCAAACTCCAGCAATCGACAATTTTGTGAAAGCTATCGCTAAAAAACCGAATTACTTTCTCTCCAATTTTTTTCCTCTTTTTACTATCATTTAATTTCGAAAAAATCTCAACTCTTTTGTTTTTTTCAAATTTTTAAAAGATAAATAAAATATTTTATCACAATATCTCAAAAGATTCTATTAAATTTATAAATCAATTAACTTTTTAAATTATCTTAATTTAGACTTTAAAAACCAAAATTAAAAGGCATAAAATCCATCAATTTGATACAAGTTAAATCCTTCAAATATTTAAATCAATTCAAAACCACATAAAATTAATTATCTCTTATTTATTTATTTTTAAGTTGACCCTAAAATTCAAAATCAAATGAAGTAAAATTCAATATTGTCAAGATAATCAGTTCGAATATCTAATAAATTAAATTAAATTTAATCAATAATTTTTTTTCCAATTATTTCAATTTAATTTCAATTTTTCAAATGAAAGGAAAATTTAAACTAAATAATTTTAGATAATTAACTTAAATTTTTCTAAAATTCGAGATGTTACAAATATCCTCTCGAATTGCAAGGATTTATGTTGACGGACTTCAAAGTCTAGATCTATAGAATGAACTGCTACTCCCAATAGATTTCCTTCCGATTTTCTAATAATCACACTTATTTTATTGATGAAGAATCAGACTTTCAGGTTGCATCTACATTAAGTTTATGTGAGGACGAGCCTTATTGTGAGGATAAGAAAAAATCTTGAGTAGGTTGCGGTATTGTATGCCTATATTTGTATTATATTTATGAAATTAAATATGATAATTTTACATACATTTAATAGATTCATTAATTAAATAAATATATTTCAATATATTAATAAGAATGAATTAATTATAAATCAATAATAATTTTAACTATAAATACTTGAAATTGAGTAATTTATCATTAAAATTAACCAGCTAATATACCTAATGAATCTCATATTAATTATAATATAATATTTAATTATTTTTAATTAATTAAACATTAATAATTCTAATTTTAATAAATTACATAAGAAAATATATTTTAATAAAAAATATATTATATAAAAATTAAAAAAATGAGATAAAAATATGATATGCTAATAAAGAATATTAGTAAAGAATACTATTTTTTTTTTATAAATATGATAGGTTAATAATGAATAAAGAAATAAAATTTAGACACAATAAATAATTTACCGATCATAAATAATGAATAATGATCATATGCTCATAATGAAATATCATATTAAAATTAATCTTAGTAAATAATTGTTTGATTATAAAAAAAACAATACCTAATCAATTATTGTTATTGTAAAATGAATTTTTCTACTAACTAAATTATAGTTTACTAATTAAATATATTTGAGATATTGTTAACCAATTAATTTTTATTATAAAAATAAATTAAGTAAATATTTTAGTTTATTATTAATTTTTTATTAAAACAAATATTTATGTTAATTTTATTAAATTAATATTAATTAATTAACTATATTTAAAATAAAATTATATAATAAAATGAAAAACAGACAAAAAAGGGGAAAAAAAGAAAATACAAAAGAAAATTAGGAAAATAGGATGCATGAAAATTGTTTATTCTCAGACAAAATATTAAAAACGGTGAAACAAATTTATTTTTTAGATGCGCGTATCAATTTTCATGTATAAAACTCTTAAACCAAACGATTGTTGAATCAACGGAAGTAATTATCCATTGATCAAATGGGAATAAAAATTCAATCGATAATTTTTCTTAAAGATAATTTATTTTTTTAGATATTTTAAAAGATACTTTTAGATAACTTTTTTTTAATGACTACTTTTGGATAACTTAATTTCAGATAAATTATTATTCTCTTACTTTTAGATAACTTAATTTCAGATAAATTATTATTCACTTTATAATTATCAATAAAACTTTCTTTTTCACATTTAATTATGCCGAAATTAATTTTAAGACTCTCGTTCCAAAAATTTATTCATTTGCAGGCGGCGTAGGTAATATAAGTACGTTATCGATTACTTTACTTCAATGAGTATATACACAATTACATACAAATATAGTTTGTTTATTATGTCAGTACATGTGCTATATACACAATAATTATGTTTTCTTAAGTATTTAGAATTGGAAATTTCGAATCACAAATCTTTTAAATTAGTTGAGCTATGTCCAGCTTGAAGTTAATAATTTTTTTTATCATTATTGAAAATAAATTTATTTAAAACATGATTTGATTTTTTAAGATTTTATTTTCTAAAAAACAATTTTTTAAAAAAATAAGATTATCTTTGGATTATCATTTACTAAGATCCTGTTTGGTAATCATTTCGTTTTTTTTAATTAAGCTTATATTCTCTTAGTTTCTTATTATGATTTGCATATTTCTTAAATAGAAAAGTTAAAAACTTAATCAAAATCTAAAAACAAAACAAGATTTTAAAAACTATTTTTTAAAAAATTTTCAAATTTTGGATTGGTTTTTTAAAATATGGATAGAAAGTAGATACTAAAACAAGATAGCTAGAGGTGGGAGAGGTATCTAAAAGCTTAATTTTCAAAAACTAAAAACCAAAAACTAGGTTATGTTTGGTAACTATTTGATTTTTTGTTTTTATTTTTTAAAATTAAGCATCCCACATTTTTTACAATAATCTACATTTTTTTAAGTACAAGTATTTGAATTCTTAGCCAATTCTAAAAAAAAAAAATAATTTTTTTGAAAACTTTATCAAATTTGACTTAATTTTTTAAATCATGGATGAAAAGTAGATAAAAGTTTGGAAGTGAAAGTAGTGTACATAGATTTAATTTTAAAAAATAAAAAATAAAGATAAAATGATTATGAAACAGACCTAAATGATTATGAAAGACGATCTAAAGGTATTGGTTGGAATATTGATAGTCATGGCTAAGATTTGATTTGAGGCTACATTTCAAATGTCTGTAAAAAATAGCCCCCCCCAAAAAAATCAATTGTAAGTTCGGTATTTTTTAGGTAGCTACCTCGGGTTTGCCTATTGGCCAAAAAGGAAAATAAATTGAAATTGGGTTACGATCTTTGACTTTTGTGGACCAAAAATATTTACTTTGGAACGCAATTTTAAAGTGTATTTCTCAAAATCCACGTGGCATTTTCCCGGTCAAATAATCTTCAAGCGCTGATCAATCACGTGGGCGGTTGCACGTAGAGTCCAATTCGTAGACGGATTCGGATCGGGTCGGATCCGCAAGTTCATCTTCGTCAATCCTAAATACAAAAGGAACGGCAAAACAAAAACTAGAACAGTAGGAATCTTCCTTCCATTTGTATATATAACAACATTCAGTTCTTCTCCTGTTCAGATTTATTAACGGGGAAAGGAGGATTTGTTCGTGATTGTTTACCGCCAAATCTTTATCGCAATCATCGAGTCAGTACCTTTTTTGTTTGTTTCGTTGAATTGAATCCCTAGTTTTTGAATTTCTTTCGTTCCGATTTGTATTCTGTTTGCGAGAAGAGGCGGGAAGTGCCTAATCGTTGCTTAGGTTGTGTGGTACATTTGCAGGCGGAGAAACATTCAAGTTTTTTATCACCAAGGACAGCAATGCCGCCGTTTCTGTCTACCTCGAAGGTCGTTGAGTCATTGATTTCGCGTAGAGGTGGTATCAGACATGCGATCAAATACGCTAGGTGTAATGCCGAGTCGTGGAAGTATCAAAACGTTCGACATTTAAGGTGTATTCCCGGCGTTCAGACCTCGACGATTTATAGACTGTTCGATCAGGACCGTAAGATTTCCGAGAGCTTCCGTGATATTAGTGCTGTACAATCGAGACGATTTCTTGGCTGTGGAGACGGGGCAGAGACCGGCGTTTTATCCAAAATTTATGAAGAGAGGCGCGTAATGGGGTAAACAAATTAATCTTCTTTTGCGCTATATATAATATGCGGTTTTCTACGTTTTGGTTAGCAAACATTAGTATAGGAATTTGGATTTGTCTTATCGTGGTCCTGCATTGTCTAGGGGATTGAATTAGCTTTGTTAATAAAGGCTTTTATTTTATTTTTCTATTGAGAATCTGAAGCATTTGAGGAGGTATTTGACTTAGCTTCCTTCCTTTCACGTTTGATGTTAGCCAAAAAATTGGTTGATCATGAAATTTTATGTTTACATTGTTAGTGGTTGTTGCTGAGCTAATTACATCTTTTAAATTGTTATTAGGTATTCTCCGGAACAGTTATTTGACGTAGTTGCTGCTGTAGACATGTACCATGATTTTGTTCCTTGGTGCCAGCGGTCAGAGGTACTAAAAAAGTATCCTGATGGATCCTTTGATGCTGAACTAGAGATTGGCTTTAAATTTCTTGTTGAGAGTTACATTTCACACGTAGAGATGAACAGACCAAAATCTATAAAGGTAATGAACTCATCCATAACTTATCATGAATTTCTCATACTGAATTGGTAACTCATGCGGCTAGCTAGTGGTGATATTATCGTGGTTGATATTCAGAACCAAGGATTTTAGGGTATCAGTTAGTTTATGTTTGTGTTACATTGGGTAACACGACGATGTGGTGGATGCTTAAAAGAGGTCCAAGAAATTTGGAGATGTTAGGTGGTGTAGATTTCTTTTTATCTTCCAGTATTATTTTAGAGGGCTCAAGCATGTTGCATGTGTGATTTCATAGTCCATTGATAAATCGTATATATCAGGTTTTACAATCTTAACAGTAAGCTTAAATGCACATGGACTTTGGTCAAAGAAAAAAACGTGAGCCATGTTGGTGTACAGGTTGCATGCTTTTGAACATCAACTTATAGATCATGCCTTCACACATTTACTTCATATGCCTGGTTTTGATTTGTTCCAGACTTGTTTGTATTTTCTTCCATGCATAAGAAAGAAAATGTTATTCTTTTAGACACGAACACGACAAGAAAAATTTAAATTGCACACTAAGATTAAATAATCGGCAATGCACAGTGTTGGAAATATGGGCATATTGATATTAATAAGTGAAGGGTTGTTTTTACAATGTGTTGGCGACAGATTGTTGGCATTTTGAAATCGTTTCTGACACATTGATATATCAAGAATATTGGACACATGCATGATAATGAAACAATTACATGCCTGCAACATCTCTCCTACATGGACACTGTCTTTTACCGATGCCACTAGCATTGATATATTGCTAATCAACAGCATGTCGCCAATTTTGAAGTAGTCTATCTTTTCTAGTTGCAGGCAGCATTGTGCAGTGTTGTCTTTGAAGTGTTTAAGTAGGAAGTTTGCGCTCTATAGTCCTGAGAGGCACTGCTTTATATTGTAATTCAATGTCGGAAATTGGTTGACATGCTTTATTGAAAGAGAAAAAAAAATTGTATAGAATTTTAGGGGCTGGCTATAAACAAGACTTCTTCATACCTTCACTCAGACCATATGAGGAAGAGCACTCCATCCTATTAGACTCTTCATCTCCTTTTTGGTTCTGTTATCTCTCTCTCCCTCCCCCTCCCCCTCCCTTTTTCTTTTCATTTCTTTTCTTTCCTTTCATTTTTTCTCTTTCTTTTTAACTCTCTCCAGGCTTTTCCCTCTTTTTCAAATCCTTCTCTAGAAGTCCAAAAGTAAGCCAAGTACATGTTCAATTTGTGCAGCAGTAGCAGTCGAGTCTTTAGTGAAAACAAAAATGCATTGAATTTTTTAGATGTTTTCCTATAAACAAGACAATTTTCTCGCTTTCACTCACATCATTAGAGCAAGCACACTCCTTTCACCACTAGAGTCTCCATTTAGATGTTTTCCTATAAACAAGACAATTTTCTCGCTTTCACTCACATCATTAGAGCAAGCACACTCCTTTCACCACTAGAGTCTCCATTTCCCTTGTTAATATTGTTGCCCGATCGTTTTTCTATTATTGAATGGTGTTAGAATATAGACCTTTTTTAAAAGAAGAATTAACAAATCAATAATATTCTCCAATTCTTAGTTTTCAGTACTGTCTATTCCTGTATTCATGTGTACACTAGACACAAAATATTGATATATGTATCTATAAAGCATTTTTTGCTCTTGATTGCCCAAACTTTTGATGTTTAATAGGCATCGTACTGATTGTCTTGATTGCTCTTTCCACTTACAGACTACAGTATCTCGAAGTGCGCTTTTTGACCACTTGATAAATACTTGGGAGTTCAATCCGGGACCGATTCCAGGGACTTGCAACCTTTACTTTTTGGTAGATTTTAAGTTCCAGTCTCCACTTTATCGACAGGTAAAGCTCTCTCTCACTCCAAGCATCCTTCCTCATTTCAAATTTCAAATCTCAAATTTCAATTATATCATGGGCATTGAGCAGGAATGCTAAGGACTCCTGTTGAAGTCTAGCATTTAGTCTCTGACTCTCAATTTAAAAGAAACAGTAATAATAACAATGTAGCCTCCTTTGCTTTGTGGCCTTACCTGTGGTAGAGTATGAGGTTCCTCAAGGCTGGCTGCTTCTATAACTGATGAATAGAGACCGAAATTATATTCGTTAATTTTGACATCTAAACTTTGAGTGAAATGCCATTGCCAGCTATGCCTTAAATATGAAACTGGCAAATTTATCTAACCTGTTATTATGCGCTTGAGAGCATAATATTTGAACAATTTTATTGGAAATCTCATCTCAATTGATCCCGTGGCTGCTTTTAACAAAATTCAAAATTGCTGGCCGATCCTGTAGTTTTGTATACTGTTTTCATTTGTAACTGTCTACTAAAGCATTACTCAATTGGTTAAGTCATTATACCTCAACCAAAAAATTCGAAGTTAGAATATCCACTCTCACTAACGGTTGAACTCAATTGGTAAATAAATAAATTCAGGATGTATTAAATATGTTTTGTTTCATACTGCCAGCTGTTTTGTCACCATAGTCTCTTACAGCCTATCATTATGATTTCTCATATGACATTCTTTTTCAGGTGGCTTCAGTGTTCTTTAAGGAGGTCGTCTCAAAACTGGTTGGTTCATTTAATGAACGCTGCCGTTTGATATATGGTCCAGGGGTTCCAGTCCTTGAAAATTCATACAGCCAACGAGCTTAAATTTGTTGAAATTTTTCATAAGATGTATCATTTGATTGAGGATATTTAGCGAGAATGAATTTAGAATTGACAGAATCCTCATAGAGAGCAGATAGGGAAGTAGAAGTATCCTAAATTTGACTGATTAATGCACCTTCTGGGTAACTTGCAGCTTGCTTATTTTGCTGTGGCCCATCAAAAGACATTAATTATTTGGTTGAATTTTCATTTGTTTTCTTTTATTTCTAGTTCTTGTAATTGTTCACCTTTTCTTGTTTAACATTTAGAGTATGATTCGACACCTTTATGAATGTTGTTTATTCTTGTTAGAATAGGTCACATGCTGCTCTAGAAAAAATAATATTTCAAGTTTTAGGCTGTATTTTGCAGGTTATATCCGTACATATGAATCGACTGGCACTTGATATCCTCCATTCTTTAGTTATGATTTTCAAATAATTAACCAACTTGGTATGGAATTTAGAGCGCGTTTTTAACCACTAGTTATAATCTCAATTATTTTAATTGGCGATCATAAGTAACTCATCATTATCACTATGATTAAAGATAACAATGAAATTGTCTTCTAGATTTGTAGAGAAGAAATTGAAATTAAAATGTTTTAACATAATCAAATAGAGTTAAAACATGGTGAACTAAGGAATTTAGGGTGCGATTTTATTTTCGGGGTTTAATTTAGGATATATGTTTTAATCACTAGTAATTAGCAATTTTAAGTAACTCATCATATGAAATTGTCTTTAAATGAAATCGAAATTAAATTATATGGTGAAATTATTTAGAAAAGAATCTCAAATTTACATTAAGGGGTTATCAACGTGATGCCATTTAAAACAAATTTTCTAAAACATAGAGAATGAAATGTAATTTGACCTAAGAACACGTGTTTCTTTTCGTCTATTTCCCAGTCACTTGTAGGGAAAGGGACCAGCTAGCAGCAAGTACAATTATTAGCAGCAACAATATAAACACCAATTTCGTCATATTTTCTCCTTCAACCATACCTACCATACGATACAATGGGTCCCAGTTGGTGATGTTATGGACCAACTAAACGTTTGGGCTGGGCCCTTCTATCATGGACTTCTTTAGGATCTTGTTGGCCTTTTGGGTTTGTTCCTCTGATATGGTTTGTTTCATCTAATTTTTTCACCTTTCTCATCTTCTCTTTTTATTTGGAAGGTGGAGAAAGTATTTCATCTTTTTTCTCATTCCTTCCTTTTTTTCTTATGTGAAAAAAAAAAAAATAATAAATCTTGGAGTCACCAAAAGAAAATTTTGGCTATTGGATGACAGATTGGAAAAAGTGAAAGTGACCTCAAATAGTAACAAGATAGAGATAGAGAAAAAACCAAAAAGAAAAAATTTAAGAAAAAAAAAAAGAGAGACAAATCATATGCGGTTTCTATCGGAAGATACTCAAACAGTTGTCACTCAATGTCTCCTAACTTTGTTTCATCGATTTCAATCCATCATTTTAAGAATTTCAAAAAAGACTCCACCAAAAAAGCGATTTTTGGCAAATTAGATAACCTAAAGTACAAAAGTGGATAAAAAAATATCTTAACTTGATATGTGGTTCATAGTTAGTGCTTTAGTAGTGGACGATGGATAAAGTTTTAAATGGTTTTTTAAATAAAAAAATACTTTTCAAATATGGGTAAACAACTAATCTAAAATAATTGAAAATTGGAAATCGGAAATCTAACTCCATCCTTAATCTCCTGAATTGGAAAAATCACAAAAATCAATCAAATTAACAAACCTAGCAGCATACTAGGCAACACGATTAGCGTTCTACTGCACATATAGGGATAAAATAAGGAGACAAGACCCAACTCACTCCTCAAATTTTGAAGTTGTTATGTATTATAGGTGTGTATGTGTATGATTGAAATAGTAAAAGAAGAGAAAAAAAAGGGTAGTGAACTTTAGGGTTAAGAAATGAAGGAAACCTATGATTACTTATAGTGCAGAAGACAAGAGGTGTCATGATCTTGACTGAGTTGCCCGTGGAATGCCATGGCCTTTGAAGCACTATATCCAATAATTCATTCACTTTGAGAGATACTCTTCCAGCTGGATCTGCTGCAAGAAATTATGAATTGGGTCCCTTCCCTTTCCCTTCATTGCCAATCCAAATCCCCCATGCCAATTTCTACCTTTTCCTTGTCCCAAAAGTTCTTGCCACGTAAGTAACCATTGATTTCAACATACTTCAATTCGTCCAGATATTAAGTTTTTGTTAGTGAAAATTTAAAAGTGTTAATTGAAAATAAAAAGGTAATTTTAAAATCCCCATTGTTTTGTTTAGTTTGAGAAGTGGAATCTCCTTCTTATACTCTTATCTTGAATTATAGGTTTGGGTCTCAAAGGATAACTATATTTTAGAAGGATTGAGAAGATAGGTAATTGTAATTATTTTTTTTTTCTTTTTTTATTAAAAATAATTATTATTTTAATCTTTTTTATTTTATTTTATCATTATTATTAAATAAAAGAAAGAGTGGTCTTCCACCCACATTGCCGTTCCAGTCTTCTCCCGGCATCTTACGCATGGCCTTCGCGCACGTTTTGTGGTTACGTGCGTCCCTCTCCCCCATCAGTTTTGTGCAACGGTTGGCCTTCAAGGTCTATAAATATAGCCGAATTCCTTCATTCTAAACACAACAATTTTCTCTTCTCTTCTCTACTTACTTCCAGCTATTCTTTCATCCAGTTTTACATTTCCAAGCAATTTACATATTAAAGGATGTGAGTATTCCTATTAAGTTTTGGTGCAGCTTCGATTGAGACATATTTCATTTTAATGGATTGTTGGGGACAGTGTGACAATTTTTTGGACTGCTTGCACAAGGGGAAGAGCTGTGAAATGTCTTAAAGGGAGTGAGTTTTGCGACTCAGCCTATAACCAATCTTCTGTTTTGCAGGGTTTTTTTTTTTCGATGATAAACGTCATTCGTTTGCAATCATTTTCTGTCTAGTGGAGGTAGCTATTCCAACAATTTAGTTTAAATTCATTTCTTAGGTCTTTCATAATTCCTTTATTGTAGTTATTTTTTTTTTTTTTACTAAATATTTGATTTTTTAACAAAATTTAAAAAATAATAACAAATTATTAATTACTTTTTTTCAAAATTTGACTTGCTTTTTGAAAACACTGAAGTAAAGGCTCATTTGGATTGACTAGAGAAAAAAATGTTTTCAAAATAAATCATTTTTATTTAAGCTATTTTGATAAAAAAAAAAAAAACTGTTTAAAATATATTTCGATAGTGTTTTAAAAACTATATTAGTAGTTGTCAAACACTTTATTTTTTTTAAAATGATATTTTTTTCAATTGTTTTTTTAGATTAACTTGAAAAATAAAACGAAACACATCATAAATAGCAAAACAGGGAAATGAGTGGCCTTCAAAAAGAAAAGAAAAAGAAATGTGAAGATAATGTTTATAAATTTAATTCAAAAGAGAAAAAAAAAAGGGTAAACCAAACAAGACCTAAATTCCTATGAGTTTATTTATTGAGTAAGCTAATTCAATGAATCACTTTAACTTCTTATTAAAAAAAACTTACAATGTGAAATTTATATATTATATTATAAAATAGTTTTTTGTTTGGATAATACGTGAGAGAGGATTGAACTTTAAACTTTGAGGTTAATAATATAGATTTATATCGATTGAGTTATGTTCTTTAACAACTTATACAAGTTATAGAATGAAAAACATACATAAATTATACAAACATAATTATTAAATAGATGTTTTTAGATTAAAAAAAGAGGGTGGTTAGCTATGAATATCATCAACGTCCTAATTTATAATATGTTTTTATTATTGTTGTTATTATTATTCTAATGAATCCATATTTAGTAGAACTTTAATGTCTGATATTACCATGAAAAAAATCTTCTATTTTATCATATAATAATTATTTGAATTTCTGATTTCAAAGTCGATGGTATAAATCTCACCCACCGTAAAGAAAAAAAAACATAAATAAAAAGCATACTAAATAAAACAAATGAAATATAACAACTTTCAAGTATTATGGATGAAGAAAAAAATACAATATTTACACACGTATATATAATAGGAACATAATAAAAATGAAACTGTTTGTTAATTTAATTAGACTTTAAAAGTGAGCAGTGATCGAAGCGAGCGAGCCCATGAACTGAAAAGGATGTAAACCAACAATTTGGCACGTGCGGTCAACTTTTGGAATATTAAATTTATCTCTAATCGCTGTATTTCTAATACGTCTATGAATCTGACCTCTATAAATCTTATTTTATAACTTTTTAAGTCTAAAGTATTTAATAAATCTCTGACTTATAAAAAAAATTAAATTAATACTTAAATAAGATGTAAAATTAAATTGTGTATACTAAAATTATACACTTTCAATTCTATTTGATAAATCTATGAATTTTTTAAAGAAGTGTCGGGCAAAATCCTATTAAACACACAATTGAAAGTTCAAAAACTTGTTATAAAATGAAATTAGTGACTTATTAAACACATTTTAAAATTCAGAGGACTATTAATTAAACATGTTAGCGTGGGAAACTTACACGTGAGTCCTAGTTCATTTCTTCGAACCAGTCCTTTGGTCTAACATCGTCTATGGAGCTAACTTGTGTGAAAGTACTCAATAATGTGGAGTCGAGTCGAGTACACTTCAAATGCCTAGGATAGTAAAGGAGTATTTAGCTCAGCTAAACACATAGAGATTAGAGTCTCTCACTTGGAGTTCACTTATTTGTCCCCATGTAGTTGTCAAAAGGGGGGCTATTTATAAGGTTCTTTCTTTGACACCTAATTTGGATTATCTGTAACGTCGGGAGAGAGGTAAGGTGATTATGACCTTTGAGGTTGTAAAGTGCCAATATGGAAGAGTTTGACTGACTTATTTCCCTTTTGGTATAATTTTGTGAGTTATCTAGTCCACCTGAAATTCGAGAGTTTAACTTTTCTTGGACTTGGACCCGTCTATAGACTTTGGGCCTTACTAAACAACCTTCAACAAACAGATAAAATTCAACATTGAAAGTTAAAAGATTTATTAGTCTAATAATATATTTAACTCAAACTTACAACTTTAGAAGCTAAAATAATAATATAAATATTTTTGGTGATATGGTTTTTGGGGGGCTTTAGTTTTTAAAAAATTCTACTTGCTTTTCACAATTTCCTTTAAACATATTTTCATATTTTCCCAACTAAGCAAAAACGAGTATTTTAAAATTATTTTTTAAGTTAAAAAAAATTGACTTGGTTTTTTAAACCAATCTTAAAATAGATAACAAAAACAAATAAATAAATAAAAGAAGTGTTTAATTATATTCTGAATTTTTCCAAATATTTATCAGAAACAAACTTATACTCTCTTAAGAAAAAAAAAAATAGTTAGATAGGAATATTTGTGAAACAAAACCTTGTGGAAAGTGTAATGATATGGCTGAATGGTGCATTGTGGGTTAAGTCCCCCATCAATTATCCACCACCTTCCAACTCCCTTCACTCCATTTTAATGTGTTAAACATTAATACAAGACTTTATGTTTAATTTAATTTTTAAATCGAATAGCTAGCTACGAAACCACCCATTCTAATTTAATACAAACCATACATTCAAGCTCTCAAATATCATGTCAATTCTTTTAACTCGGTCTAATTTAGAGTAAAGTTATATTCATTTTTCTAAAGGTTATCTCATTATGTATGTGACTTATAATCTCAATAATTTCAATTTTTTTCTATATTAAAATTCCTTTATTGTGGTTGTCAATAATGAATAATACAATATAACCTTAAAGATATAATATGCCTTTCTAATCTATAGATGAATGGACTTCGTTTAAAGAATAAAACATTAATATTGTTGACTTAGATTTATCCAAGCTAAAATAATATAATTAGCAAAATAATGCCTTAAAAATAGAAATAAAGTTAAGCACTTATTAGTTCATGTAATTCATTTATTTAGTGTATTTATCTCGATAAAACTAAATGTATGAATGACCTCTTACAGATCATAAAATTAAATTTAGATTTATCAACTATGTTTGAATAATAATAATAATAATAATAATAGTAAATTGGTTTAACAAGTTTGGATGGATATCGTGAAAATGAATTATAAAAGGGAAAAAAAAAAAGAATAAACAATTTTTCTGGTAGATTTGACCAAATAAGTTTAAAAGGTTAGACACATAACCCTGACTTATTAGCAAAAATAGCAAAAAAACAAATTCAACCAACTTGATACATTTAATACCTTTGATATACTTAATATGTTATTGATATACACTTGATATACTATTGATACACACTTGATACACGGTTGAAAATGACTAATTATTGAAATGTTTTAAAAAAGACAAAAAAAATTATTTTATTGAAAAACACATTTTCTCTAGTTATTCCAAATACGTCCAAATTGTCAAAATGAGTATACTAAAGTTTGTGTTAGTGAACTTTAGGTTGAATCTCTTCGGCCTATTGTACATTTGTACTTAAAATTGAAAGAAATAACATCATTTAAAAAAGAAAAAAACTACAAAAGGTATAAAAATATAGAAAAAACAAAAATTAAAGTGAGTAATAACTCATATTGCTACAAACAAAAGATGCAAAAAGTTTACAAATCAATAGGAAAAATACACAACTAATAACTTTAAATATGACATATTAATTGACTGATATACCAAAAAATATAGATTTGTTAAAAGGGCAAAATTGGTATACGGAATAAACTAAAATTTAAAATTGATAATTTTTTCATATCTACAATTTTACATACGTTGAAGACATGGTTATTTATACATTTTGGATTTGTTACCCATTACAAATTTCCTTTATAAAATTCATTATCATACTAATTCTCAAGCATGTTTTGAATTCTTTTCTCTTTTTTAATAATAGACCAGCCTTCAAATCAATATCTATTGACTTGATTTTTGGACATCTTTCCAAAGAAAAAAAAAACTTTTGACTTTGTTGAGAGAAAAAGAGAAAAGAGATAAGATTTTTTTGTAAAGCAATAAGATTCTACTAACCGTTAGATAGTTTGGTATAGGATATATTGACAATCCAAATGTTTTTTCAATTTTTTTTAAATGTTTAGTGTGAAAATGTGAATCTTCGACTTCAAAAAAATGAGTATATATTAATTACATCTGAGATATGCTCATTTTGATATCATTAACAATCCTTATCAAATGAACATGATATTTAGAATTAACAATAATAGAAAGAGACTATTATAATTAAAATTTATAGACAAATACTAACAAATATTGGCCAACAAATGTGTTGTGTTTGCCGAAATTTCAACAAAACCTAAAGTAAGTTCGAGCTTTGAGTTTAAATAGTTTCAACTTATTGTAAAAGAGCATATTTTCATTTTCTTCCATCCTTGTATAAATAAAGAAGAAAATGCATGAAGATCAAATAAGTAGTCTGATAAGGTCAAAACACACAAACATCATAGATGCTCATGACATGACTTATTAAGAATAACACATATATTACTTCATAAGGAATCTAGGGATGTAGACGACTTAAAACGTGATACTATTTCAATTCTACAGTGACATACTACGTCGACACAAAAGGACATGCCATTGACTGCATATTTTTCTTACTCCATAAAGTCCTACACTTAAGTTAAATTGACGAATGAGCACATCTTTACATCACACGTCTAATTAATCTCTTGAGTCATTATTTTAGGTACCGTAGATCTCCCCCATCTCACTCGAACTAGGTCATTTATCTCCATCTCACCTAAGTCAAATTGCACGTAATCAAATCCATCCATATTGGAGCTATACTTCCCTATACAACTCCTAGATTATCTTATCTTAATAGTCAAACTAAGACGGCCATCAATCTCATCTTATGTTCCAAACTAGTACAACTCACGTTGTATGCCATCACTATGATGTTTAATTGCTTCAATTTAAACGGTTTTTTTTTTTAAAAAAAAAAAAATTGCAATTTTTTAAAGTTATTATAAAAATATATAACTTTTCAAACTATTTAGAAAAACATTATAGTTTTTAAGAATATCACATATTTTTAAAACACATATTCGAAGACAAAAAATCAACCTTTTTTTTTAAAAAAAAATGGAAGACTGCATGTTCACATGTGACCTTACTAAAAATAAATAAAAGATCACATGTTCAACATACGACCTTGTGAAAAGATGTAAACAACTTGAAAATACGATTACAAAGTAAGAGAGATAAAAGTAATATTTAATCATATGAAGTATTCCCCCTTTTTTTGATTATTTTATTCAAACAAAAGCAAAAATCGCGAATTTGCAATAACAATTATCGGATCCCTAATTTTGAAGAATTGAGTAGGGGAAGGAATCAAGAAAGGGGATGAAGCAAAGGCTTCCAAAAATGCGTGGGTGACGGAAAATAACAACCTCTTCCCCTTCATCCTTCAACGTTATAGTCAGATCAATGGCGAAGGCAGTCCAAAAGTTGGGCTCCTAGGAGCATCTTGGTGGAGTTGGAGGGCATGTAAGGAGCACAATTTGTCAGAGGATTGATTCTAAATTTATCCTTGGAAATAAGTGTTTTAAGAAGGCCGTTTTTAAAACAACAATATTTTTTAAAATAATTTTTTTTAAAAAAAAAAATCTATTTTTATAAAACCCCCCCAAAAATTTCACTTAAAAAAAAGTCTCAATTTAAAGTATATGGCAGTAAATATTTTCTGATAAAAATTGTAGAATCTTAAGAGTGGACACAAATTTAGAAGAGAGGGTGAATTAATATGAGAGAGCATGAGAAGAGTGGTTGGTGGAGTCAGTGAGCGTACGACTTAGACAATGGTAGCCTTGGACAGCTCGACAGATAACCCCAAAACAAGATCCAATTTCAGATTCTTCTCTTATTTCAATAAATCCAGACACCCAATACGAACCCACCACGTGCCACCTACCCCTCCAACAGCTTCATTTTCTGACACGTGTGCATCTTAGGCCCACACGCCCAGTACTAAACCATATCAACCTTCATCATTTCTCAAATCTTCACCCTTCTCTCTTACAATAATATCAATATAGATTCCTTTCCTAAAACTTTACATACCAAAATTATATAACTTCTAGTTCTAGTCCGATGCCCTTTCTCTCCATCCAGACAAACAAATGCATTTGCTTCGGATCCTTTCCTCTCGTCTCCGCTTGCCGAGTGATATCAACCTCTAGGTTTTGTCCATTTTTTAGTGCAAATGAGACCTCCTCACGAACTTTGCGGGTGAATACGAGACATAAAATGATGCTATGCTTTTGACAGTGTCAATTTATCACATCTGAATAATGTTGTTAAGTTTTAAAATTTTGGATTTTAATTAAAAAAATACCTAAAATGCTTTACTCACATTATATTCAATAAACACTTTCAAGCTTCATTGCACATGCAACTAGCCAGCATTCTACACCTTCAGAAGACTTTCATGTTTCATTTTGTCCATTACCTCTGTTTTCAAATTTTTAAAAAACTAAACCAAAATATTTACATATAATACCTAAATATCACAATTTATCTGTGATAGCTAACGATAAATAGCGATACACTATTATCTATATAAATGTATTTTTCTATTAATTAAAAATATTTTTAACAGTTTTGTTATTTAAAATAATTTCTTGTTATTTTATCGTTATTTGATTTTCTGTAATAATTTTTCTCTTTTTGTCAATTTAATAAATTTATTATTATTTTAATTTTGAAAAGCATACCTTTGTCTACCAACAAATAATGTTTCAAGAAACTAAAAAAGAAAGTGGTTACCTTAATACGTTTGGAGTATTTTTAGTAGTGGAATAATCAAATCATTATTTTTGTCAAAAAAAAAAAAACAAAAAAACAAAAAAACAAAAAAACAATGCTGGTTTCTCTGGATTTTTTTTCTTCTTTAAATAAGAAAAGTAATAAAAAGAAAATTAAAACTTACCTAACAAATTAGCATTTCAGTATAAATTGCATAAATTGATTGCTCTCAAACTTTACACAACACTCATCTCAAATAACGAGTAGAACTAAAATCAAAACATTATTTCTTCAAAATTCAAAACAAAACAAAACATAAAAAATGGGGAAAAAAAATACTTTTCAAATCCTAAAATAAAGCCAAAACGGTAATAAAAATTAATGTAAGTGTTAGAAAAAAGAAAATGATTTTTTTTTTGGAATATTCTTATAAATAGAAAAATCTAAAAAATATTTATACTCTATAGCAAAAAAATTTAAAAGTGTTTTATATTTTTCGAATTTTTTGTTATAAATTATAAATATTTTTAAATATTTTCTATATTTAAGAAGGTTTCTTTCTTTTTTTTTCTGTATGAACGTATCATCAAATTCATCCAACCAAACCTTGTAAGTGCATCCACTACTGGATTTATAATTTTTCAATATTTTTTTTCTAACATAAGAGATTCAAAATTAGCCCCACTAAACAGTGATCACTTATATAAACAAAAACGATATAGATATATATTTAAGAATTAATGGAGATGGAGCTGTTATTTATAGGATCTCCACCAAGAAAAAGAAAACTGAAATGCAAAATAAATTAAAAAAGTAAAAGTCTTTTCTTTTCACATTTAGGAAAAAAAAAATTGGGAATGGGCCACAAGGGATGTTTAACAAGTCATGAGAAAAAGCCAGCTGGCAAAGAGGCTGGTGTTGGTGGAAGGCATCGCAAGGCGAATTTGAAATTAGGAGTTAAAAAGGTGGACGCACAGATGGGGTCCACGTCGTTCAGAGAATTCCACGTGGAGCCCTAAAATTGACTTTACCGTACACGTCTACATTGACGGCCCCACCGAATACGAATCAATTATGAAACTCAAAAACTCAAAAGTAAGAAATTCGTTATTTAAAAAAAAAAAAAGAAAGAAATTCCATACCACCCTAAAACGGCGTCGTCGTCGGAGATCTTAAGAATTCCATACCACCCTCCCCCACACGTGAGCTGGATTCCAATTCCCACCACGAAAATCTCGTCCATAAAAATATCCCTCATTCATTTTCCCCCTCATTTTTATTATATGAAAATGAACTTGAGGACTTAAAAAAACTATCCTCACTTATTAGTATTTAAAATTATTCTAAAACTTTAATTTTTAACATTTGGATTTAGTTTCGATTCGGTCACTAGATTTTAAAGTGTTACACATTTAGTCATTAAATTTTGAGTTTTATTTCAATTTATTCCATAAATTTTGAAATGTTATTATTTATTAAAATTTGAGTTTTATTTTTATTATTGAAGTCAATTTCTATTAATTAATTAAAAATAATTATGAAGTGAAATTTTAAGTTTAATTTTAAAAGTGATAAAACTAGTGAATCTTGATTAATTATTATTCTTTTAATGACTTTTATTTATTAACATAAATTCATACTAAAGATGGAAAATGAATATTTAGTGAATAATCGAGTTAAAAAAATGTAAATATTGAAACATAGGGACCAAATTGAAGTAAAACTCAAATGTCAAGGATAAAAATTGTAACATTTTAACTCAGGTACTAAATTGACACCAGACTCCAAACTTAAGGACTAATCGTGCAATCTTTTGAAATATAGGACTAGATATAAACTAGATCCAAAACTTAGGGACAAAAAAATATTTTTTCGTATTTTTAATTATTTGAACTTTTTATAATATGAAATTTGTGTTTAAAATTGCAAACTTAGACACCAGATTGATTTTAAATTATGAATAAGATAAAAATAATTTTAACGATTTTAAAATTTTACTTAAAAGGCCAAATAAATACAAACTAAGAAGCTCAAAATTAGCCTTTTAATATATATACTTCTTTGAAAATTTTAATTTTCTCGTTCTTACATGTGATTTGTTAGGTAAGTTACAGGGATTTATAATGTTAGATATTTCTTGCAAACCTTTTTTTTTTTTTTTTTTTAATAATATGTAAACAAATTCATATCAATCGTGTTAGGTTCAGGTTGGCACTTTCCTTTACTAACATGGTTGGACATATGTATTAAATTTTAAATTTTAGAGAAAAGTATTATTTAAGATTTTATATTCATTATTCGTTTTTTTCTAAAAAATTAATATATGAATACAAAGGTAATATATACACATGGCGAGGAAATAAGGCCACAAAATTGATCTCTATTTAAGAAATGGGAAATACTTGTTTATTAATCTGAATAATTTTTCACATATCTATTGAGTTCTGCAATCTTTCCACGAACGTATGTGATATTAATATTTATTTCAATGTCTATAACTATAATGACTTTATTTTTTTTCAATTGAATTAGTGGAAGTAAAGATTTGAATTTTAATTTAAAAAGAGATAGAGTTCATTTTAATTACCATCGGATTATGTTTACTTTGCCATGTCCATAAATATTGACCTTTTTGTCTAACATTTTTTATTCTCCTAATTAATTTATAAAACCATACAAAATTAATTTCTTAAAGGACATTATTTTATTTTTCAAGCTGAGATTGTTGTTGTATTTTAGTTTAATTATCGTTGGATGTTGAAATGTATTATGAATATATAACGTTTTTTTTTATTTATGAACCCTACTTTTGTTATTAATTAATTAATTTAGTTAATTTCTTTTAATTAGAATAGTTTTCAAAAAAAATCAAAGTTTTAAAAACTGCTCAAAGTGATTTTCAAAAACTTGTATTTTTTTCTTTAGTTGGGTTTAGAATTCAAATATTTAATTAGGAAAGATGAAAACAATGATGAGAAAATAAATGGTTATATATATTGAGCACAACGGTAACAAGAGAACTTAATAAATAAATTAAAAAGTAAAACAAAATTCATCCATATGGAGGATGGTGTTGGAGCTAAATTTATGAAAAATTGAGACATTAAACATGAAAAGTTAAGACATGAGCAACATTTACACTGACGGTTGACAAAAAAAAAAAAAAAGTCGTGAATCGAACAACCTTTATGCAAATCACACGGAGAATCAACCAAAAAAAAATCTTATTAATATATCTAGACTTTTCAATCAATAGGTTCTAGATATTTAAATTGTTTTCGCCATGGAGAGCTTGGAGATGCTATTGCACCTCTAAATCAGTACGTAATTTAATAAGTCTTTAACACATTATATTAGTCTTATTTTTCTTAATAATAATTAAATCTTATCCCGTGACGATCATTAAGACCGTGATATGAAATCAAAATTCACTATTGAAACTATTAAGGGACTTGTGCTGTACATATAATATAATTATAAAAGTATCTCTCTCTTATATATATACATATTCCTCACATTGAATCAAACCTCTAATTTCTAGGTTGATAGTACAAATATTATGCTAGTTGAATTATACTTATTTTGGTAAAATAATAGGTCCTTGAAGTATGTGTTTGTAGTTTTTTTCTGCTTGAAAAATATGTTTACAGTTTTAAAATATCATCTCTTCATTTTTTATCGAAGATGGTCAAATCCACCCGAAATTTTTCTCAAATTACACTATAAGAAAATTGACCATTTTCGAAGGTCACAACCTTGACTTTCGATATATCTATTTTCTAAGGTTATCTCAACCTTTAAAAAGTATCGAAATAAAAACCCGTCGAAAAAACTTTTTCAAAGGTTTACTAACTTTCAAAAATTATTATTTTTAAAGATTTATTAACCTTCAAAAATAATTATTTTTCAAAGGTCACATACCTTCGATAATTGTCAAACTATTCGCCGATGATTATTTATTGTCAAATGTTTTTTTGTCAAAAGTTTTTATTATATTTTAAGACTTATTATTTTCAAAGATTTTAAAGTCTTGAGATATAATTTTTATCAACAATGGTAAATCCTTAAAAAAAAAAAAAATCATCAAATCAGAATCTAAAATTGCAGTAAGTCCAATGAACAAATAACAATGATCTCAAAATTTCCTATAAATCTCGAATTGTTTTGTAACTCAATTTTACATAATAGACGAAATTGTATCTGGTGAATCAAAAAGAGAATTGAAATAGGTCAAGTGATCCAAATTATTTGTTCAACCTAGTTAACTTTTTCTCATTCCCCAAAAAAGGTAGGGTGAGCTCTGCTGCAAACAATCCTCCTATTTTTTTTACTCCCATGTTTTGATACCAGAACCTATTGATAAATAGAAAAATTTTAACAATAAAATGTTGGAAAATAACATTCTTTTCTTCGTCCCTATTAATATAATCCACATACTTATTTAAAAAAAAAAATCAAATTGTTATAGTACATACATTTCATTTGGGTTTCTCTAACACCAGAAACAGATATATAATGTAAATCAATAGAGATTAGTGGTTTCATGGTCTTTTAGGTTCAAAATTGAAGTTGAATGTCTAAATAGAGCACTTCAATTCATGCTTATTCCTAATTCATGGAAAATTAAAAGCTACACAAATTAAACAATTCACTTTCAATAATGGAATGGGAAAGTTAATGGAAAGAAGTTAAACAAATTTTAAAATTCTAGCACCTTATTGTTACTCAAGAACACCTTCCTCCCTTGATCTCTTTTCAAAATTATAGTACCTTAGCACCTTATTAAGCAAGCTTAAAATAAGAGAAAATAAGGAACATCTTCTCATTTAAATCTAAAATTTGATCTACGAAGGGCAACAAATTATGAAAGGTGAGTGGGGGAAAGACACGGAGAAGAAGACTAATTTGATGATCAAAACCTATCCTAAAATTAACTCAAAAGAAGATTTAAGTTGGTCTTTCAAAAATTGAGATTGGTTAGAGTCACTTCTGGTTTGGAGATAACAAATGACTTGAGATATTCATCACCTGCAACATAACTCATAAGATAAATTGAAAGCCTAGATTCAAAGAGATTTTTACAAGTACTATGACAATAGTAGCCTACAACTAAAAATAATTGATCGGAAGGAGTCATGTTCCTATCTATCTTCTAACTTATTATGAAAATTACATGAAGTATAACACACAGATTGATCTATATAAGGACAATTCTCTCATATTTGATATAATAATTGGGAACACAGTTGATCTTCATTGATAGAATTAAATCAAAATGAAATCATAGCTTGTAGAATCAAATTTTGCAAACAACAATTTACTAAATAACGAATGGATTTTGAAAATGCCAAAAACCAAATCTTCACTAGTAATTATGATTGCTTTAAGACTTCTATCTTAAAGTTGGATTTTGTTCCACTATATAAAAGAATCTAAACTCTCTTACCGAAGATCTCTTCCCCAAAACCTAATCTCCATTAAACCAAAATTTGTCTCTTGTTCTGAAAGAAACAAGATAATTATACAAGTTGGTCCAGAATACAATCATACATATATTCAGAATCTATACTTTTTTTTTGTTTTTTTAAATACTGATGGATTTTGAAGTGGCAATAACTCCTAGCACCCAGTAGTATTGAAGTCTTATACTAGAGAATCAAATTTTACATAATTGAGAAGTAATGGAAGTCATTTTTTTGATATCACAGCCATAAATGTGCTTATGTATCTTAATTCGAACCACTGACCTTCACTACCAAAGGTGCATAAATGAGAAAATTGTCAAGGAAAAATGACTGAACAACGACTCTGAAGGAATTGACGGTGGCGACGAGGTAAGCGCAAAACTTGATAATTCGTAGTAAGTATAGAGAGAGGAGTTCGGTCATGTGCAAATTAAACGAAAAACTCTCGAACTCCTCCATCAATTTCTTCCTTATATCCAACGAAAATTTTTATTGCAATAATTCATTTAAACAAGATTCATAAATAAAAAATTGCAAAACATCTCAATTAAATTCTAGAAATTATTGAAAAGCTTATGCCAGAAAAAGGAACATGGGAATGAAGATAATGTTTCATGTTCAACTTCGACAAAAAGCTCGATCAGATTATTCATCAATGGTGAGTAAAGAACAAGAGAGATAGAGAGATAGAGAGGAAAAGAAGATTGCCTTTTTACACTGACGAAGAAGCTTAGAGTTCCGCCATTGTTGATCTGGTAATGAACGGCACATGACCTGACAAGCGGCGAAGTTGTGTCAATCAACGAAAATGTGTGATGCTGAGATTGAGAGAGAAAGCAAGCGACGACGCTGTTACTAATGAAGGATGAAAAGAGTAGCGGTGAGGGATTCATAGGGTTCCTTTTCCTGAACGAGAGTGGGTTGTGCGTCCAAAATACTGAGCGTACAAAATACATATAAATTTTTCCTTATACATGTGTACAAAATACATATATTTTTAACTTAACATCTTTCTTTTTATCCTTTTGGTTTTAAAATTTAATTAATATATCTCACTCTTTTCAAAGCTTTTAATAACCTTCAATGAAAGTATTATTTTCACTGGTAGAAACACCTTTAATAAAGGTTAATAATTACTAAAAAGGACAGAGGTCAATATATTTTTATGAATATTATCTCTTTATCGATTTTTAATAATTTTTATAGTAGTATTTTTTTTAATGGTTTTTTAAAAAACCTTTGATAAAGGATAAATATATTTTTTCGAAAGAAGTCTAATAACCTTAAAAAAAAAAAAATAATTCTCATAAAAGATAATATATCTTTCAAAAGTTTTTAAAGTTTTAAAGTCTTTGATAACTGTATATTTGTTTCAAAGGTGTTTAATAACTTTTGATAAAAAAAAAAAAAAAAAAAAACCGATATTTCTCAAAGGTTTTTAGAAAACCTTCGATTAAGAATAATATATTTTTTAAATGTTTTAAAAATCTCCTTAATATCTTTTGATAAAAGTATATATTTTTTAAAGGTTTTTTAAAGCCCTTCGATAAAGGATAATATATTTTTTCAAAGAATTTTAATATCATTTGATAAATGTATATCTTTTTCAAAAGTAATATTTTTTTTTTCAAATGTTTCTATTAACCTTCGATAAAAATTACATATTTCTCAAAGGTTTTTTCATTACCTTGGATAAATGTACATATTTTTTTAAGATTTTTAATAACATCCGATTAAAGAGGTCAAAATAGGTCAATTTTTTTTTATAGTGAAATGTCCATCAACAAATTTAAGCGCCATTCTCAGAAATTCTAATGGAAACCTAATTGGAGTGACATTCCGATAAATAGAGATAGATTTTGAAGCCCCTTCCGTTGAAATATTGGCCATTCGAGAAGTAATCAAATTTGCAAAATCCCTTTTATGTAGCAACATCATCGTCGAATCAGATTGCATTCAAAGCCATAAACCAAATTTTCGATGAAAATTGTTGGTCCTATACTGCTAATTGCTGGATTGAAGACATCAAAAATCTCTTTGAAGCATGTTAATCTTATTTGTAATGTTGTTGCTGATATTTTGGCAAAAGAAGCAAGATTTAATGACCTTAATTTAAATTTGAGCCCTGATTTCCACATAGATTGTAAACATCGTCCCAAATGACAATTTGTCCACGAAAATTTCACGAAATGACCCGAAATTCGAAAACTTTTCTACCACTAACCTTTTTCTCATGCGAAATTTCAAAATTACCCCGAATTTTTAAAAAACCTTCAGACCGCACGGTGAACGCGTCTCTAAAATACTTTAAGCAAGCATTTAGATATTACTCAACGATCGGATAGATAATACTAAGCGATCGTTTAGCTAAATGTTACGCGATCGTTTAGATATCTGTTATGCGATCGTATAGTTTTTGTTAAACGATCGTTTAGGTTTTGTTATGCGATCGTTTAGATTTTGTTATTCGATCGTTTAGATAAATTTGTGCTAAATTTGTAGAATACAATTGGTGTTGTACATTTAACTAAGCAAATAAATAACTAAGCGATTGTTTAGATAAAATTGTGCTAAAATTACACATTGTACAGTATAATTGATGTTGTATAGAATATAATTGGTGCTGAAATTACATATTGCATAGTATAATTGGTGCTAAAATTACATATTGTATAGTATAATTGGTGCTAAAATTACATATTGTATAGTATAATTGTTGTTGTACAGAAAAATCGAAGCGAAAATTACATATTGTTTAATCTAGATGGGCTAGTGCCAGGTGTTATCAACGTTTGTCTGCATGTTTTCTTGTTATGTCCTGTCTGATCACATCATGTACACCTGTGTATTTGTCGTGGCTCCTCTCCAATTGAAGGTATCCTGACGGTTTGACGTCGATCTACACTTACTACAACCCAATCTTGACTGTGTTTGACTGGGAAGATTGGTTCGGCGTAAGCAGTAAGCACGTGGCTCAATATGATCATTAAGTGAAGACATGGTATGAATTGGATTGGGTTAATCGGTTGGATTGCAATGTTGATGTACTCCATGATTGTTAGCAGGTGTAACTGATACAAATAATGGCATCCGGGATGCCTCACTACCTTCTAAAAAGAAGCTAAGATCTTCATCGTTGACTATGTCAATTGGGGAGCCGAGACTAATAGATTGAAGCAACATTTGATGTGTATATCAAATATATCCAGATCGATATTCAGTCGTTAGTACATCATACTCTAATTCACTGACTTTTATATCATTTCTGACTTTCAGACCTTTCATATGACCACCAACAAAATTGAAAACTTTTCTAAAACTGAAAATGCGATCGTTTATAATTTATTACACAATCGTGTTGTAATTTATGAACGATTGTGTAGTAATTTATAAACGATTGCATAGTAATTTACTAAAGGTTCACATAGTAAACGATTCCTTATGTTATAAACGATCGCATAGTAAACGATTCCTTAAGAATATTCATTGTATATATTACTAAACGATCATTTATAATTTACTAAACGATCGTGTATAAATTATTATACGATCGTTTATAATTTACTATACGATCGTGTATAAATTACTATACGATCGTTTATAATTTACTATACGATCGTGTATAATTTACTGCACAATCGTATAGTGAATTATAAACGATTGTGTAGTAATTTAATGCTAAACGATACGTATTATGAAAGTGATCTCAGAGAGGAAATCGTACATTGAATGAAGGGCTGAAGAAACCGTTGAAGGAAGAAGAAATATAGACTGAATCTGACAATGAAAGCTACGAGAGAATTCGAAGATGTTGGGCTGAAACTTTGAGAGAAAACTACGAGAAAATAATGAGAAAATTTCGTGGGGAGTTCGACGGCAGAAAGTGAATAATGAGAGAGACATTTCATTCTCTTCAGAATATTAGTTGAGAATAAATATTTTGGTGAAATGTTGGTGGTACATTGAATGCACATTGAACGAAGGGCTGAAGAAGAAATGTGGTTTTTTAATAAAATCTATTTTTAATTCAAAAGATCATCTCTTCATTTTTACATCTGTAAAATTTTTATTATGAAATAAAGTAGATAAAGCGGGCCACATCCATGTCACGTGACTTCACGACCATATACAATTGAGTTGACTACTTTTTGTCATTTTCTTTTTCTTTTATTTTTCATTTTCATTTGTTTTTCGAAGAAACATTCTTTATTTCAGAGAATAATTCTTTTTTATTATTATTATTAATTTCCAAAATGATATTCCTACGTGGCAAACAAGAAACTATTTTTTTCCACCGGACTGGCCGAACAGGACGAAGATTCTCTGTTTTGAGCGGGGAGAGAGGACAATCTTCCCATTTTAATTTGAGAATTTGTGTAAATGGATAAAATATATCAACCACGTTATTTTCTTGAAATATAATGGATTACATATATAAAGAGCTGGAGATTTCATTCAGAAATTTAATTTAAATATAGTTTATTTTCTAAAAAAAATCCATGATTTTTCATGAACACATTTTAATTTACTAATTGAAATTATATGTATTTTATAAAATGAAAAGTGAAATAAAAATCTTATATATAAAAAATTTAATAAAGTAAAGTCGAGTATTTATGAGCGAAGTGTTGAAGAGAACAATCAAAAGATATCTTCTCCCACAAAAAAATGAATTTTTTTTACCACTTTACATCTTTTATATTAAGAGAGCAAACAAACTCCCTTCAAAAGAAAAAAAAAAAGAAAAAAAAAAAGAAAAAACTAATAATATTTATATTTATAATAAGAAAACTTTATAATAAAGCTAAACAACTTTGATTAGAATTAAAAACCTATTTCTATATTAAAAAAAGTACTATTTTTATTCTATCTAAATCTCAATCTAAAAAAAATTAATCTCAATCTCAATCTCACAAAAAAATAAAAAAAAAATAACTAAATAAAAACAAATATAAAGAATATTGTCTTCGTATGTCCTCTACAAAGGTGAATGTAAAAAATAAACATACATAAGGGACTGGTGAACAAGAAAATATAAGAAAAATTGGAGAAAGGATTTACCTCTAAAAGTATAAAAAAAAAAAAAAAAAAAAAAAATAGTTAAGAAAGAGAGAGAGATATATTCAGAAATAAAAAGCATATTGTTAACAAAATAAAAGAGATAAAGAGATCATATATAGGGAAAATTAAAAGGATATTGTAGTTTTAAAAATAATTTATGAAAATATTGTTGTTTTGAAATTATTTAAAAAAATATTGTTGTTTTTTTTTTTTAAATATGTCGAGTGTTGAAAATTCGACCAACCTAGGTCAACATTCGACCTTTGCCTTTTTTAAAAAAAAAATTAAAATTTTAAATTTTCATATGTCAAGTGTTGAAAATTCGACCTTTCGACCTTTACCTTTTATTTATTTATTTATTTTTCATTTTATAAAAACAATTTCTAAAAATATTTTATTATTTTATCATTTTATTTAACTTAACTCTAAAAAGAACAAATTAAAAAAAAATAATATCTCATAAAAATAAAAAAGTGTAAATTAAAATATCTCATTTATATAAAAATAATTACAAAAATCAATATGTCCCATAAAGCGAACGTCGTCGATTTCGAGCTAGTTTTCGTCGTCGACTTCGAACTTGAGGTTGCTCTGGTTCTTCCTGATATTGCTCTGGTACCTCTGCAGACGCTTCATAATATAAATATTCATTATCAGACTAACATAATAAGTTTGACTCTGCGTCTGCATCACATGGGGCAATTCTTCCACATTATGGACAACCTCATCAAACTCATCCTCTTCCCAAACAGGTCCTCTACATCTAGAAGTTGGTGGAGGAACAATAGGTATATCGTACATATAATGTATCTTCTCCATATAGCTTTGGTTGTCACTACATATAGCAAGAATTTGGTTCGGATCATTCGCAACATCATGGAGTCTATTGTTGTTCGATCTTTGTGAATTATAAAACAATTAGATAATATTTAAAATAAATTTAAATTAAAAATAATTAGATAATATTCATTCATTTACCAGATGACCCTGCTCCCAGACGAGTGATGTAGTGTCTTGTGATATTATTATACCAGTGAATGTAGTCTTGAGTGACATCTCTATCAAACTGATAAATAGAACCCCCACTGTAATAAACCTTGCACAATAGTGCCATCGTATTACCAAATGTGCAACTTTTTTGGACCAATTTACAGTCTTAAGTCGATATCATGCAGTAATAGTTCAGTATTACAAGGTGATGGGACATACTACTAAAAACCGAATTGTCTCATCATCTTGTCAAGAAGATGCCACTCACCAATGTAAAAACATATGAGAGGACTCATCGTCCACTATATGTTTTGACCATTCGTACAGAAATTGCGCAAAATATGCATAATAATTTTGTACGACTCCCAAATAACCTAAAACACAAAATATTATATTGGAGAACATTTAAGACAAATACAATAAAAATTTGTATAAAATAATCAATTTGGTTCAGTATTAATATACCTAATCAGGTTGAAGCAGATCAAACATGTATCTGCACTGGCTGACTACATGTGTGGTTGTCCTAGTTACACAAATTTTGTCTCTCCACCTAAATTTTTAAATTGATAATTTAGATTCTAAATTAACTAGATCAGTGATATAAAAATCAAATTGAATTAAAATAACATACCGAGAACCGTAGGCTCTAACTGAGCACCATTGACATGTTGTAGTTGTGGAGCCATTGTTGGAAATTGCTCCCAAGCCCATAGTTGCAAAAGTATGAGAGGCCCAGCTATGTTTTGCTGCTTTGCATAGTTGTCTATACAACCATGCGAAGCATGCTCCACCCCACGAGTACTGCCCCGCATCATAGAGGTTAGCTAATAGTGGTAGGAACATCAAGTAAACAAAATTACTTGATTTATCGAAAAACAGACTTCCACCTATCATTTATAGTATATATGCTCGTGCATGTCTTATGACGGTTTCCTCGTCTGCATCATTTGCGAGCTCATAAAATTGTGTCCCTAACCATATAAAACTTAACCTTGATCCTTTAATTTTGTCGGCAGGAGGGGTCACATCGAGGTACAGTTGACAAACTTGTGACCAACCATCGTACATCACTTCGATGACCAGCTCATCGTCAACAGGTAACCCCAACAACACTTCTATGTCATGTAGAGTGATATTGCACTCTCCAACAGAAATATGAAATGTATGTTTCTTAGGCCTCCATCTCTCGATGATCAGCTGCCAGTCCAACTAAATAAATCCCAATATGGTAACCCCATAGAATCCAAATGTGTAGAGTAGCGATAGTATTTGAGGGTGGAGTGGGATAGTGTGCTGGAGAACTGCCTCTTGACGCCTGCAAGATATTTCTTTTCTCGCCATACAACAGATGATCGATGAATGGATTGGTCATACAAAACATCGGGATCAACAGGTTTTGGGTTTAAAGCCATGATTTGAAAGAAAAAAAAAATATTTATTTCTCAATTAGAAGAATAATGTATAACTTAATTAACTAAATTAAATATACATGATAAAAAATTATTTATTTCTCAATTAAATAATGTACAACTTAATTAAAAGAATAATGTACAACTTTATAAATTATAATAAAAAAATTGAATATACAATAAAAGTATCTACACTTAATACATTCAGTTGGATCTTCAAACTGACTAACCGGTATATTCAAGTTTATATCCACCCTATCCTATTTACATTTAAAGTGGTTTTACTTTTTCAAAGTTGGGTCATCAAGTTTATATTTTCAAAGTTAATATTAAAAAATCAAATATCATAAGAAATATATTTTAAAAATTATAATAATTTTGTATCAAACTAAAAACATTAAAGCATAAACATCAACTTTTTAAACATAACAATGAACTATACTTAAATACAAACAAAATATAAATAAGATTAACATGTTAGTATAACATCTCAACTATAAGATGACACTAATAACAACTACTAAGATTGACACTAATAGAGAAAGAACTACTAACATCAATATGTAAATATTATTGAATTCAACATGATAAATCTACTAAATATAATAAAACTAGTAATAAATAAATAGTAAACTCACAAGTTTAATAGTGGTTTTACTTTTTTCCCCCAAAGTGACAAAGGTCTCTCTTTTCTCTGTTATCCAACAACAAAAACTATGAAAAAAATAAAATATTATGAGAATATATCTACAACAAAAACTATGAAAAAAAACAAAATATTATGAGAATATATGATTTTTTTGTTAACGTTACCTTTTTTGTTCTTTGTTTCCCAAACAGCAACAAAAACTATATATAAATATATATATATATATATAATAGTATGAGAATAGGAACAAAATTTATAGTTCTTTGAAAAAAATGAAATTTTGTATAGTAAAGGTACAAACCTCACAATTTCATGGACGAATGTGGGAGAAGAAGAAGATTTGCCAATGAAGAAATGAAGAAGACAGAAACAAATTTGTAAGAGTTTTAATTAGGTTTGAAGAAGGCAGAATGAAAGAACGAAAGCTGAAGGTAGTGAGAATGAGAGAATAAAGGCAGTGAGAAAATGTGAGAAAATGAGAGGCTGAAGGTAGTGAAAATGAGAGAACGAAGGCTGTGAGAAAATGAGAGGAGAGGATATAGGTTATTAGGTTAAAGGTCGAGTTTTGAAAACTTGACCCACGGGCGTTCGACGTTGGGAAAATTAAATGGATGGGATGGGACCTGTCTCTTATACACATCTAGATGTGTATAAGAGACAGAGGAAGAAGAGCTCTTGAGAGTGGGAGTTCGGAAGACGCTGTCGTGAAGAAGCTATCGCAGTGTGTTGTTCATCGTCTACGTCCATTAAGCGATCATCTGTCTCTTATACACATCTAGATGTGTATAAGAGACAGGCTCTTGAGAGTGGGAGTTCGGAAGACGTTGTCATGGAGAATCCATCATAGCGCGCCGCTTATCATCTACTTCCACTATACGATCGTGTAACAAAGCTTAGTGATCGTGTAGCACTTGGTAGACGATTGTATAGTAAAAGGTAGGCGATTGTATAGGTTCTGAAAAGGCGATCGTCTAATAGTAATAACTAAGCGATCGTGTAGGAGTTTGTGGACAATCGTGTAGTGAGGAAAGAAAACTCTCGAGAGTGGGAGTTCAGAAGACGCTGTCCTAGAGAGGTCATTGCAGCATGCCGCTCATCGTGTACTTCCACTAGACGATCATGTCGTAAAACTCAGCGTTCGTGTAGCATTTGGTATACGATTGTATAGTAAAAAGTAGGCGATCGTATAGGTTTTGAGAAGGCGGTCGTCTAATTATAATAGCTAAGCGATTGTGTAGGAGTTTGTGGGCTATCGTGTAGTAAGGAAAGAGAGCTCTCGAAAGTGGGAGTTCAGAAGACGCTGTCCTGGAAAGGCCATCGCAGCGTGCCGTTCATCGTGTAATAAAGCTCAGCGATCGTGTAGCACTTGGTATATGATCGTATAGTAAAAGGTAGGCGATCATATAGATTTTGAGCAGGCAATCGTCTAATTGGAATAGCTAAGCAATCGTGTAGGAGTTTGTGGGCGATCGTATAGTGAGGAAAGAGAGCTCTCGAGAGTGGGAGTTTGGAAGACGTTGTCCTGGAGAGGCCATTGCAGCGTGCCGCTCATCGTGTACTTCCACTAGGCGATCATGTAACACTTGGTATACAATCGTATAGTTAAAGGTAGGCGATCGTATAGGTTTTGAGAAGGCGATCGCCTAATTGTAATAGCTAAGCGATCGTGTAGGAGTTTGTGGGCGATTAGGTAGTGAGGAAAGAGAGCTCTCGAGAGTGGGAGTTCAGCAGACGCTGTCGTGGAGAAGCCATCACAGTATGTCGCTCATTGTCTACATCCACTAGGCGATCGCGTAGTAAAGCTCAGCGATCGTGTAGCACTTCGTTGACGATCGTATAGTAAAAAGTATGTGATCGTATAGGTTCTGAGAAGGCGATCATGTAATAATAACAGTTAAGCGATCGTGTAGGAGTTTGTGGTCGATCGCAGAGGATTTAGTAAGCGATCGTTTAGTCATACTGAGCGATCGTGAAAAGATTGTAAACGATCGTTTAGCGTCTCGTAAGCGATCGATTAATCTTGTTTGATTCCTATCGTTTACTTGTTCTTTCCAGAAGTTTGCAGCTATTGTTACGTTAATAAAGAAATACTAAATGACCGTATAGTAATTTTATTAAACGATTGTATGCGATCGAGTATAATTACTAAACGATTGCATTGTAACTTACTAAACGATTGTGTGCGATCGTGTATAATTACTAAACGATTCTTTAATTTCCTTTAGGTCGATGGTTTCTTCTTAAAAATTTGTCCTCTTTCCTTAATTTCCTTGAGATCGAGGGTTAAACCCTGGACCTCTTCTTTAATTTTCGACAGGTCGAGGGTCTATTATTCAAATTTTGTCGTATTTTTCAATTTTCTTTAGGTCGTGGGTCAAACCCTCGACCTCTTCTTTTCTTTCAACAGGTCGAGGGTTCGACAAAATATTTTACATAAAATCCTCACCCTCGAAAACTCTAAAACAACCATAGATTTCTAAATAGTTTCAGAACCACTATATTTTCCTAAATTGTTTTCCTAATCACAATATTAAAAATAAAAATAAAAATAAAAGCTCCTCATATATACACGGATTGTAGATATATCAAATTGAATAAAAATGATTGGAGTTCCAAGAAGAAAAAATAACTATAACGAAATATAAAAATAAGAAAGGGGAGGAAGAAAAAAAAGGAAAAAAAAAAAAAGAGAGAGAGATGGCTTAGAAAATTGTAAGGTAATTTAGCTCTTGTATAGAGGAAATTTAGATTCAAAATTTAATTTGATTTAATCTTAAAAATTATTAGATAAAATTATTATTTTTAATTTATTATGCATTTAACATGAATGATCTTTTTGTTATCTTTGTTATGTATTTAAACTTGGATATAATGAGATTATTCAACGATATGAGATAAAATGTGATTCTTTATTTTTTTTCTTTTAAGGTGAATTATAAATAAATTGTGATTTTTTTTATCTAATTCTTTTCTTTTAACGTGAGTTAAAGATAAAATATGATTAAAAAAACTACAATAATTAAATGTGAATAATAGGTTTTTAGGTCGCATGACTTTTTCTTTTAAAATTTCTTTTATTATTTTTTTTATTTTAATGTAAACTAGAGATAGATATGAAATAGAAAAATGTGATTCTCTTTAGATTATTTTCTCTTTATTTAACATGAATTAGCAATTAGAGGATACAATATGATTTTTTTAAAAAGATTAGAGGATAAAATGTGATTTTTTAAAATATATATATATATATTATCATTTAACATTGTGAATCCCAAAAATAGGAGATTTTTTTTTTAATATTTATTTTACGTGTAAATGCTGAAAAAATAAGGGATTTTTTTATAAAAAAAATTAATGTGTGAATGCCAAAAGATAGGAAAAATATTATGACTAGGTTACCAAATAAGTTAGTCATGTTAAAAAATATAAGGTTTCAATTTTGAATTAGGTGGTAAAGCAATTTTCTATAGGTGATCTCAAAAGTAGTTTTGCATTCAAGATTTTTGGCCTTTCACTATTTTGACACGTTGTTGATATTTTACTTTACATTCATCTTGCTCAATCCATGTTAGATGCAATTTCATTTTAAACATATTTTATCTTTAAAATGTTAATAAAATTTTAATAGTAGGGACAAAAATAAAAAACACTTTTTAAAAATTCAGATATTAAAATGGATGTTTTTTTAAAAAAAAAAAAAAATTAAGGATCAAAATAGAATAAGGTTGAAAGTCCAGGCATCAAAATAGGATTTAAACCAAAATTTTAATAACAAATTAATGTAAAAGGTTGAAAATTAAATCTAAAATGATTTTAAAGCAATAAAAATTAAGATTATAAAATAATAAATAGAGGGTGTTACAAATAATTTAATATTGGTAATTAAAATAAAATTTCATATATTGATATATCCATCAAATAAAAGGGGCAAATCTTTTGGGTATATATTTCTAATTTTTATTTTTTAAACTTTTAATTTAAATAAAGATATATTTTTTAATTAAAACCCTAAAAACTTAGATCTGTTTTGATTTGAAATATTTTTTTATTATAAACTTTATTTCAAAATATTATGAAAAACAGGAAAAAAGTGCAAAAACATATAAAATATAGTAAAAATTATTTTTAACCGTGTGCTTTTACAAAAATTAAAGAGCGAAAAAAATTACAAAAATATACAAATAGTGAATCACTTTCTTGTTGTCGCTTTGTGGACTTCTAAATTACTTAATCTCGTTGAACCTTTGCCTTCTTCTTTACTCTCTTCAATATTTAAAGATTAGTAGGTAAATTTGTGTGTATAGGAAAAAACTACAAAAGCATATAAATTATATAGTAGATTACTCTATAGATTTTACAAATTTAAAAAGTGAAAAAAATTGAAAAAGAGAACCTAAATTAAAAGAAGAAAAAAGAAGAAGAGAGAGATGATATTTCATATAGACTTAAAAGAGATATATGAAGTGGAACAATTAACTCTTATGAAGAAAAAGAAACATTTGAAAGATGTTACTATAAATAAAATTAAAATAAATACCTAAATGCTACAACAAATTCCTTAAAAAAATGAAAGCAAAATAGTGTCCAGGTTAACAAAATTTTCTAAAAAAGACGGGAGTTACCTTGAGAGGTTGAAATTAGTTATTTATAAAAAAATTAGATTTCAATTTGATGAAATATAATTTAAAATTATAATTTTTTCCTTATTTTAACGTGAATTATATTTGAAATTTTATAGATAAGATGTGTTTTTTTTCTTTTATTTAATGTAAATTTGAGATTTTACAGGGAAGATTTTTTTTCATTTAATGATTCCATGTGAAATTATATTATATAAGCATATGATAATTAATTAAAAGAAACAAAAGGAAAATCAAATATTTTTCCCCATAATCAAGTAAAAAGAAATTAACAAACCAATTCCTTTTTCGAAAAAAGACTAGAAAATTTTGCTGATTATTCTTACAACATTTAACTTATGCTATATTTATAATCATGTCAAATTAAAAATTTAAAAAAAAAACATAATAACAATCGTCTAAAATCTCCTCGACAAAAAATTATACTATTGCCACACATATGTTAAAATGAGCATAGGTCAATTAACACAAATTTGGTATATATTATCGATATTGAAGTTATATATATTGAATAATAAAAATATCCAATATTAGATATAGCAATACCATACGCATTCAATTTAACAAAATCATCTTACGGTCGATCTTAACGCACGTCTTTCCAAAAGACAAACATTCCCAATCAACATTTCTAAACGGTTTCAAATTCGCTCATTTTTTTCTCAATTAGTTTCAATAAACAATATTAATCTTCCATTTAATCTCTAAGATGAGGAAAAATAAATTATTGAGATAATTATATTTTAGATACTTTTCCGTCATTTCTCTGATATATATCTAACAATATATATAAAGTTACATTGTAGCAGTCTCCTCGAATAATTTCTTCAAACCAAAGACGGTTGCATGCATGGCTCAAATACAATCCCTATAACACAACAAATAAGGAAACGGCACGTGGGATTGGTACGTGTGAAAGTCAGTAGGGTTACAGGTTGAAACACATGACATGCATGAAAAAAGGGAACGTAAAGAACTGTTTATTAATGGCACTGACATCCTTATTCTGTTTGTTTTCCTTTATTAATTCACTATTCAACAAAATTTTGGTAAGAAACACTCCCTCTTCCCCTTCCTTTCGTATAACGCCTAACCACTTCTTGTGCATCCTTCCATTTATTTAATCACCTCAGTAATTACAACACTCCCTCCTCTTTTTCTTTGGACTCTTTCTCTCTCTCTCTATCTGTTCAACTTTTTCCACATCAATCACACTCCAATCTCTACCCATCTACTCCCTTTTTACTAATTTCATAATCCAATTACCAAAAATGCACCCAACGTTATAGAAGACAAGATATCGTTTCAACGATAGATTAATGTTAAATTTACTTTTATCTATCAACTTAAGTTTTGGGGTAAATCGGTCATTTATCATGATATTCGAACATAAATTTCTATGTTTAAACCCCTTTTAATTTTTTGGATTAATCAGTGACTTAACAATATATTTCTATGGGCCTACAATAAGATGATATCGTTTACTTTGAGTGCAAGTATTTGAAAATTTGCGCTTCATAAGTTTCATACTAATAAAGATAAGACCTTTTTGAATCTTGTATAGTTAGCTAGCTTGTTTTCTTCGATGAATTGCAATGAGAAAGACGATGGTTGCACACATTCACGATTGAAAAAGTAGAGAAAGGCAATGGAAGGAAAAGAGAAGATATTGGAGAGAGAGAGAAATATGAGAGGGACGACGAACAAGCGTCGGGAGAAATTTACGGGAGGAGAAAGAGAAAAAGGAAGAAAACGATATAAAAAGAAAGAATTTGATTGCCAACTCATGTGTTCAATCATCGAAAAGTTATTTAAAATTAATATAAATTATCTATCACACGTCATATTTTTGTTAGTTAATTAACGACTTCAAATCTCATAAAATCAAAAGCGTGACTAAATAAACACCCATCTTAAAATTCAAGCGAAAAAATAGTACTGGGGCTTATTTTTATTATTACATAATTTTCAATTTAGGTTATATTTATAATAAAAAAATGATAAAAATTCATTCAGTAAGATGATAAATTAATAACTGTTAGATGCAAATTTAAAATAATCATATTTTAAAGATAAATGTTCAATAGAAGTATAAAGTAAATTTTTAAAATTTTAACCCATACATTGAGTAGTGTAAAATTTAAGGGGGGAAAAAAGGAAATAAACTAATAAAAAGTCAATACTGTAAATAACTCAAAAGTAACATTTGGATGTGCACTAAAAAATATGGATGCTCTTTAACAGTAATAATTAGATAATAAATTCTTATATTTTTATTTCATACATCTAACGGTAAAAAAAATAGCGTAATTTATCAAATAAATTTTTTTGTAAAAAAAGCAATCTCCCACATTACTCCAATTCCAACAACTCCCAACAAATTTTCTTTTTAAAGAAATAACGCTCGACTAATTTATGGGAGATGACACACGTGGACGTGGACGGTAAATTTGAATGGAAAGAATGAATGGAATTGAAAGTGTAAGTGATTAACCCTAAAGTGATATTTGGGGTCAGGATTATCATTAAAATACAATAATGACATCTTGTTACAGTAAAAATTATTATTTCAAAACCTCAATTTGCTACGATATTTATTATTTACTATAGTTTTTATTAGTTTACATTTATCATTTTTTTATTATTTGTTACATTGTTTACTATTTCCTTCTCAAATTTAAATAGTTTACAAGTCAAATACATATTATTATAACTCAAACTAAAATAATCTACACTTCAAATACAAACTATCATAACCCATCTATAATAACTAACTCATTGTTCCAGACGCATCCTAAAAATGATGAGTATTCGAAATATACACCAGGAGGAAAGTTATGTATCATGTTTATAATTATCCAAGTGGATAAGTTTCCCTTTTTGATGCATTGAATTTGAAATAGGGAGTGGTAAAAAGAAAATTATTAAATACATAAACAAAAAGGATTTTCAAAAATAAAAAAATAAAAAAGTTATTTACATAAAATATCAATTTTTTTTTTTTTTATAGAGATTGATAAAAATATATCAATATTTATGGAGGATAACAATTGAGATGTTGATTGAAGTCTTTATCAAAAAAAATATATATATATATTTTGTTATTTTTATGAATAGTTTGACATTTTTCCTGTATGAAAATATTTCTAAACAAAAGGTAGATAATGCGGATTAATTTGAATTGGAAAATTAGTAAGTGGATCATCTCCAGGTGAGACAGAATGTAACTGACCATAAGAAGTTTGGCAATAACATTAAAGCAGGGAAGCCCAAGGTCTTGTCTTGTACCATCTATTATATATAGATATGTATTTTATATATATATATATATATATATATATATNTATTTTATATATATATATATATATATATATATATTACATATCTGTCCCCATTCTATTGGATACCTACAAATCTTGCCATTTGTATAGACTCTGTGTCCTTGCATCTTCAAAAATGATATGTTCACTTCTTTTTTTTCCTTCCTCTGCCTCAGTATAAAACCCACTGCTTTGGCACTTGCTTTTGTGTCTAAAAATCATCACTATTGTTACAAACCAAATAAAAATTCCTTCAATCAATTTCACAGATAGAAAGATTAAATGGGTGTAATTTTTCTATCTGTTTTGGTTTTTTTTCTTACTCTATTATGGTATATTTCTTTAAAAAGAAACAAGAAGGCAGCCATTAGATATGGAACTAAGCTCCCTCCTGGTTCTTTGGGATGGCCTTATATTGGAGAAACTCTCCAACTCTATTCTCAAGACCCTGAATTTTTCTTCGCCACCAAACAGAAAAGGTTCTTATTTTTCTGTTGTTTTTTATGTTTCGAAATGTCTCAATTGTTGAGCTTGTTATTTTTCTTTAGGTATGGAGAGATTTTTAAGACGCATATACTTGGATGCCCTTGTGTGATGTTGGCTAGTCCTGAGGCAGCAAGATTTGTGTTAATGACACAGGCTCATTTGTTTAAGCCAACTTACCCCAAAAGCAAAGAGCTTTTGATTGGCCCATCTGCCCTGTTTTTTCACCAAGGTGATTACCATTGCCGTCTGAGGAAGCTGGTTCAGAACTCTCTTTCTTTGGATGCCATCCGCACCTTAATCCCCGATATCAACTCCGTCGCCGCCTCCGCCCTCGACTCTTGGGCCACTGCCGGACTCATCAACACCTTTCATGAAATGAAAAAGGTTTGTTAAGCATTGAAAACTAAGAAGTATATCTCAATCATCACTCACCTAAATTTATTATGTTTACTGTAATTTAAGTTTTTGATTAAAGTGGTAAACAATTGTTTTTACATGCCTTTTTGACTGTATGTATTTGTCTTAATTAGATATCGTTCGAAGTTGGGATATTGACCATTTTTGGCCATTTGGAAGCTGCTTACAAAGAGGACCTTAAAATCAACTACAGCATATTGGACGCAGGCTACAATTCTTTTCCCACCAACATTCCCGGAACTCCATACAAAAAGGCACTCTCAGTAAGTCAAACTTAACAACAAGAACCCAAAAAAAAATTGTCTTATCTTATCATTATTTAAAATAATAATAATAATAAATATTATGTAAACTATTAAAAAAAAAAAAAAAAAATCTAAATCATTTGTGGTTATTGACAGGCAAGAAAGCGGCTAAGTAAAATCCTAGGTGATATAATCCATGAGAGGAGAGAAGAAAGGCTTGGAGAAAAAGATCTATTGGGGAGCCTTCTCAACTCCCTTGATGATGAAGGTGAAGTTAAAATAAGTGATGCCCAAATAGCAGATAACATAATAGGAGTGCTTTTTGCAGCTCAAGACACCACTGCCAGTGTCATGACTTGGATTGTTAAGTACCTCCATGACCGACCCAAGCTTCTTCAATCAATAAAGGTATGACCGGCACAATATGACTCACCGTTTATCAAATTACTAATTCACATTTTAATATGATATCATAACCATAAAACAATTTTTATGCATTTCACTCTCATCGTACACACAACATGTTAAGAAAATAATTTGTCCATAATTGGATGATTTGGTGAGATGGACAAAGAACTAACTATTAGATTATACTTAGAAAAATTTAAAACCATTCATTTTTAAAATATTTAAATATTTATTTCTTTAAATTTTTATTAGACAATTGTTTGAGCCGCACAAAAATAAGTGCATGCGACATCTAAATTTGGTTTTGAGCTTCTTCATTTTCAGCTAACAAAAAATGATTTTTTGTTTTTCTTCAGGCAGAGCAAGAGGAAATTCTAAAATTAAATTGTGAGAATGGTCAACGGTTGAACTGGGTTCAGACAAGAAACATGCCAATCAGTTACAAGGTTAATTACTGAATGAATTTATATTATGAATAATAATTTAAATTAATGATAATTTTAAGAGATTAATTTATATGGAAGATTTGTAAAAACACAGATGGTATTGGAGAGCTTAAGGATGGCGAGCATTATATCATTCACTTTTAGAGAGGCTGTAGCTGATGTGGAATACAAAGGTTAGTGAAAAAGAGCCGAAGATAAATTTTATTTTATTTTTATTAATTTAGTTTGAAAATAAAAAATAATAATTTTGAGTTTGTGAAATGACGTGGAATAGGATACTTGATTCCAAAAGGTTGGAAAGTGATGCCTTTGTTCCGAAACATCCATCACAGTCCAGAATATTTCCCTGATCCTCACAATTTTGACTCTTCGAGATTTGAGGTAACAAAAAAGCTCATAAACTTTAGAAAATTAAAATACTATTTATTGTTTAGATTTTTTTTCTTCATTTTAATTGATTATAGTTCCTGCCTTCTTATTTCCTAACATGTTTCAGTTACCTTGTTGCCATTGATTGTATTAATGAGTCAAATCTAACCCTTTATTAAATATAAAACCGAAAGTTGTAGAATTATAACTAAGATTTAAATTTTATTGTTATATCAACTATTGTTCTATTTTAGTTTTTAAATTTTTAAAAACGTTTGTTTTAGTCTCTAAACTTTGAAAAATGATCGTTTTAATTCTCAAACATTTAAAAAGTGCTTATTATGATCCCTGATATGTTAAGATTTTGTTAAATTTTTAACAAAATGACAAGGTGACTTGTATTTTTAGATGACTAGACTATCAAAGTTAGCTACGCTAAAATAATCGAGAGTTTCAATTTTGAATAAGGTGAAAAAGTGGGAGAATTTAAAAGATATTTTTAGTTCAAAATTTTGGTCTTTTATTTTGGCGTGTATTGGTTGTTGGTCTTTTAATTCACCTTCATCTTGCTCAATTCATCTATAGCTTACTCATCCAAAAATACAAGCTCGCTCACATTTCTGTCGAAGAGTTAACGTAATTTCAATAGTAGGGACCAAAATATATCGTTCTTACAAGTTTAGGGATTAAAATGAATGTTTTTTAAAATTTAGAGATCAAAATAGAATCAAATTTAAAATTAAGGAACTAAAATAGGATTTAGACTTATAATTAAGACCCCAACTTGATAATCATTTTGTTTTTGAAAATTTAGTATATTTCATCCACATTTCTTGTAATGATTTACATCTTTCTTAAGTACAATGATTGAATTCTTAGCCAAATTTTAAAAACAAAAACAACATTTTGAAAGCTACTTTTTTCCCTCAAAATTTGGCTTGGTTTTTTAAACCATTGGTGAAAAATATATAACAAAAGAAGAAATTTAGAGGTAGAAGTAGTATCTATAGGCTTAATTTTAAAAAACAAAAACAAAAAAAAAATAATAATTATCAAATAAGGTTAAATAGTTAAACTTTAAAGTTTCGTTTAAATGCATAATGAACTATGCAACCCATTTTCACCTTTTATTCTCTCCATTGTTTTAGGTCATCGTTACATAATCTTAAATCTTGATTCATGTTGAAAATTATAAGAGATGCAAGTTCTTCCCCTCTGAATCAGATAGATTGATATCTGAAAGAGGTTGACAATGTTGAATCACCATTTAGCGGGTCTGCTAGGACCGGGAAATTCTTATATCAATCCCGATAAAATAAGGGAATCTCAGTAAGAGCATTTAAGTTTAGAAATTTCTTCCTTTTTGGTGACATGGCCTTCGGTGAGGAATGAAGAGAATTCTATCTCGAGGATAATTTTGAAATGTTTGTGAAAGTGAGTAATATAATAATTTTTAAAAAAATAAGGATATTTTTTTAAACAAGGGACGAAGTTTTTGAGTGATTGTTATAAATTAGTCCAAAATAATTAAAAAAACAAAAAAGAGAGAGATAAAAATTGGGGTTTCCATTCAGGTTGCACCGAAACCCAATACATTTATGCCTTTTGGCAGTGGAGTTCATGCCTGCCCAGGAAATGAACTTGCCAAGCTGGAGATCTTAATCATGATTCATCATCTAGTCACCAAATTCAGGTAAAACGATTCGTTTAGAGTATGAATATTGTTTTTTTTTTAACCTTTTGAGTAATTATTTAAATTCTTTACTCACTTTTGTTTTATTTTGCTGAGTTGGCAGGTGGGAATTGGTTGGTTCGCAAAACGGGGTTCAACACAGTCCATTTCCCGTTCCCTTTCAAGGCCTTCCAGCCAGATTTTGGAAGATAGCCCATTAGAAAACTGTACACAGGAAATATGAGCCCGCACTATGTGGGCCGATTTGCCATCCAATCCAAAGCCCAGTCCGAGCCCAAGCCCAATCTTTCCTTTTCCTTCCCAACTTAATACCCCCCTCCCCCCCCACTTGTACGCTGTCGTTTCAAGAATCCATTTACATTTTCCTTTTTATTTTATAAAAAAATTGCACATGCCCCCATTTTGATCGTTAATTCCCAGCATCTACACGTCATTACGGCTATTTAAGAATGCAAAAATCGTAAAATTTCAATTTACAACATAACTAAAACTTTCAACTATATTATACCAAACTTCTTGAACTATTTATTAATATAAAAAAAATATTAAATTGAACTGATTTAGACATATATACTCTAAATTAATACGTGAAGATATCAAAAGTTTCAATATTCATCTACCCATTGATTAAAAAACAAATAATACAATAATCCCAACGTCAATATTTTGAATTAACATTATTCTAGATGGTTTGTGTGGCCTAAGTTTTCAACCTATTTTTTGGCCCATCATCAATAATTGGCCAACTTATTTAATGACATCTTCCAATTGATACAACTACAATTTTGCTTACAACATGTAAAGATGTGTAGGTTTAAATTCCCGATCTAAAAAGAAATTATACATCAATTATTTTTAAATCGTGAAATTTTTGTGAAATAGATAATAAAGTCATGAATTCGTTCTAAGTTAGACTATAATTATACTAGGAAGAAATTCACTCTTCAACATATCTCCAAAATTGGAAAAAAAAAATTATTGTTGACTTGGGCATAATCAATAATTATTATTATTAATTTTTAGTTAACAAACATGTGCATTGTGCATTTGGGGATTAGAACCTGAGACATATTAGTATAATGTCTTAGTGAGCACCTTAAATTTTCATCTTAATGCTGACATTTCGATTTATATTTTCATAAAGTAATTGATTCGACAATAGGATGAAATGACATTTTTTTTTAAATTTTAATGTTAAAAACCTATACTATAACTAAATGAGGCAAAAAGTTGCATTTTTTAAATGACTATTTTGTCCTTATATATCCCTTCGTTTCAAATCGTTTTTGATTCAGCAAGATATCTCTTTAGTAAATAGACGTATCTCACGAATCATCATATAAATAGAAGCCTATTAGAAGAGAAATGAGATCATCTTCAAATATCTCCTACCCTAAATCTAAAAGTTTATAAAAGTAAATAGAAGAAACTCAAGTATCATATTTTTTTTTTCTAGGTTGTGGTGGTAATCTCAAAGGAGTGGGTAATTAAGTATTTTTCATGAGGTGCATCATGCCATTGGATCGATAAACCAAATTACCTTACATTTTCATGATTATTGAGAAAGTGGGTAACACACATTTTCTTTTTCTCTCTCCACAGTTTCATAGATAAGATGATTTCCATCTTTATTTTACCTTATTTATTTATTTATTTATTTTTCTAAATGCAATGAATTTATACGTTTTTATTTCTTTTAATTTAACTGCAATGGCTTTATATGCTTTTTAAAATAAAAATCAAGTTTTTTTCCGAGCATTAAAATTGACATAAATAATTATTAGATTTGGAGAAAAAAATTATTCAATGTTTTACTTTAATAATTATATTATAAATGAGGTATCTCATTTACATATTAAATGTGATCACAAGATTTGGTTTTTTTTTTTTTTTCTGTAAATGTATGATTTTATTAAATGGAGTAAAAAAGTTTGCATACCAAGCCACATATAAACTATAATTATAAAAGTACAGCATTTTTAAGGTAAATAACTGTAAAAATATGATATTTTTAGTCAATTTTGTAATCAATAACTTTTTTAAAAAAAAATAAAGGAAAATTTTTATAAATAAAAATATCCCTAAAATATTTACATTTTATAACAAAAAGTTTCATGGATGTTATGTACTTTTTTGGACTTTTTATTATAAAATGTAAATATTTTTATATATTTTTTATATTTAAAAAGACCCCAAAATAAATTAACAAGATTCAAAATTTATAATAATATTTTAATTGTCACACAATAAAATTCACAAAATGCACGCGATTAATTACTAGTTGATAAAAATACAAGAAAGAAACACAAAATGTAACTATCTTTGATCAATATCTATATCTATACTATATTAAAAAGGAAAAAGTAGGAGAATTTTTACGTTGCCTTTTTTGCCCTTGATTTTTAGTAAATAACTACTTCATCCTTCCATCTTTAGGACAAGACTTTCCATTTGGTGTTGTGAGCAATGTTAGGACAATAGAGGTGCAACCTTATGTTGACGGAACACAACTCATTGTGCAAGTAGTTACACATAAAATCAGTGTATCCATTCTTGTATGAATGTGATCCATGTATAAAAATGTGACTATTCGAGTTTAGATATTCGTTGATACCCTTCAATATTTGGGACACGACTCTTCGAGTGTAGGTGTATATTTATTGTATTTTGTGTAGGTAGTTACTAGGGGTGTACATCGGTCGGTTGGTATCGATTTTGGGAGAAAATCAGCATCGAAATAGACCAAAAAAATAGTGTAAAATTCGTCTGACCATCGGTCGATCGGTCAGTTTGATCTTTTTTTTTTTTTAAGAAGAGCCAAAGTGAATGAAAAGAAAAGATGAATTGATAATGTGTTATTGTTAGGTTACTATAATTAGCAACTTTTTAACAAATCAATCATTTTTTAATGAAAAATTTAAATAAATCATGTAATGGGTTTGAAAATTAGACAACATAAAAAATAATAATAAATCAATATTAAAATATTAGGCTTGAGTTTGAGTTGGTAGTAATGGGCTTGCTTTTATATTTATTTTTAAAAAAGAAAATTTAATAGGCAAATATAAATAAATAAATATATATCTATATATTATATGTATGTATGTATATGTATATGTATGTATATAGTATATTATGTCGGTCAGTTGATAGGTCGGTTTTCAAATTTTTTTTAGGAGAACCGAAAACCAACCAAGCCGACCCCTAGTCCCGACCGATCTAACCTTAATTCGATCGGTTTTGACCGGTTGCGTCGGTTTTCGGTGCTTTTATGTACACCCCTAGTGATTACACATCGAATGACTCTATTCATTCATATATGAATGTGATCCATATAAAAAGCGACTTATCGGGTTTAGGTGTTCGTTGAGAGATATTACAATAATAAAAGTTATCCTTCGAATTTTCACTTTACAAGATAGATTTATTATATGTGAAAGTCAATATTGAAGTTGAATAAGTATATTTAATGTCAACAGAACACTGTTATTTGGGTGCAGTTGATGTTCCATTTCGAATCTCTACCTCTATTACTAATTTTACAATTTGTTTTTGTCCTTAGAAGGAGATTTCAATATATCATATATATTTATTATAACATCCTGAATTTCAAGAAAATTTAAGTTAATTATCTAAAATTATTGAGTTTAAATTTCCATTTCATTTGTGAAATTGAGATTAAATTGAAATAATTAAAAAAAATTATTGGTTAAATTGAATTTAATTGGTTAGATATTCAAACTAATTATCTTGAACATATTGAATTTTGCTTCCCTTTGATTTTGGATTTTAGGGCCAACTTTAAAAAAAATAAAAAAAATTAAGGAGATAATTAATTTCATGTGGTTTTGAATTGATTTAAATATTTGGAAGGATTTAATTTGTATCAAATTGATGGATCTTATGCCATTTAATTTTGGTTTTTGAAGTTTAAATTAAGATAATTTGAAAAATTAATTAGTTTATTAATTTGAACCATTGGAAATTTTGGAGATATTATGATAAAATATTTTATTTATCTTTCCAAAATTTGAAAAAAAAAAATAAAAGAATTGAGATTTTTCGAAATTAAATGAGGGTAAAAAAAGGCAAAAAATCAGGAGAAAGCAATTGTGTTTTTCAGCGACAACTTCCACAAAATTGTCAATTTCCAGAGTTTGAACCATTGGATTTGGTCAGTCTATTCGAGACATATAGAGTTTCATTTTGAACGGTTGGATCGTTGTTTGAATCTCTGGTTTATTCGTAATCGCTGCTGAATAAAATCTGTAAAACTAGAAATTCTCCTTCTCAATCACTCTCGCCAACCCTCCTCATGCAATACTTTCACTACCAGCTGCTAGCCTAAACAATTTATGTCGTCCGATAGCAAAACCCGCTACCTATCTTTGGTTGCCACCGTCACTGATGTCATTGTCACCGAAATTGATATTTTGTGTAAGTTTTAGAATTCTTGGAGGTTATTAACTACCCATTAGCTTTTGGCTTAAATTAGTTGATATCCTTTACGTTTCGCTTTAGATTGAAGTTTGGGAGCGTTTCTGGTAACTGTCCAACAAGGGAAACTAGTTTTTGAACATTTACTATTCGAAGTTTGGAGATCACTGGCGTGCTTTCTAGCAGGATTTACGATCGTTCGGTCCTTTTGTTGGTTTTAGTTCAAGTAAATTGTTGGAGTTGGTTATCGAGATAACTGTCTTTGACTTAATTTGAGGTAAGTGAATCTATTACCGGAGTTTCCGTGTCAGACACCCTAATTTAGGTTTATCAATTTACTTATTGGGATCTAGAAGCTAAGACTTGGAAATTGTAATACCTTATTGTGTATGTGTATATATATATTTGGAGTTTGAGCATGTCTGGACTGCGTGTTATGTCATGATATGAGTTGTGGAACTACCCATGAAATATTTGTATATGATGCATGATTAGACTAGTAGGGGCAATATACCATCTTATTTCGATGTATGTATATTTACAAGGGATCAATGAGTCCAATTTCATGTTTGATGTTGAGCCTTCGGGCTGCTAGACATGCATGAATCGATAGGTTCAAGTTCATGTTACTTTTTCCATGTTTTACGGTGAGCCTTCAGGCCACTAGACATGCGTGAACTGACAGGTACACATTTATGTTTCTTTTCCTATGATTGACGGTGTGCCTTCAGGCCACTAGACATGCATGAATCCATTAGTTCATATTCATGTTACTTTTTCCATGTTTGACGGTGTCCCTTTAGGCCACTAGACATGGTGAACCGACAGGTACACATTTATGTTTCTTTTCTCATGATTGACGGTGTGCTTTCAGGTCACTAGACATGCATGAATCGACAAGTTCATATTCATGTTACTTTTTCTATGTTTGACGGTGTGCCTTCAGGCTACTAGACATGCATGAACCGACAGGTACACATTTATATTTATTTCCCATGATTGACGGTGTGCCTTCAAACTACTAGACATGCGTGAACCGACAGGTACACGCTTATCTTTCTTTTCCCATGATTGACTGTGTGCCTTCAGGCCATTAGACATGCGTGAACCGATAGGTACACGATTATGTTTCTTTTCCCATGATTGACGATGTTGTTGGAAAGGTAGCACCATGCAGTGGAAGAGATCAGGATCCATAAGCACTCTAATTCATTAATTTTGGCAGAAAAAAAAACATGTTAAAACAGAGTTTAATGGGTTTCAAGACATACCTTTGAAGAACCATTGAAATCTTAATTTTCAGCTCCTCCAAATCTTTGTGCAGACCACCACAAGATCTTCTCTACTATTCTCTTGGTACTCTAGATTAAGTTGTGGGACTAAAAATAAACTGGAATCAAAGGGAATTTGGAGAATGCTCACTTAATCAACCCAATGAAAAACACCTTCTTCAAATGAATTTTTAGCTAAAATTCTATCGGTTCAATCACCTCAACTTCACTCCAATCTCTTCCATATATTGCAGACTATCGTGTAAAGAGATTTGCTGCATGGGATTATGTTTGAAGTAAATGAAGGTTGAAGAAGTGAGTTTCATTGTGAACTAGTTGAAGATGGAGATGGAAGAAACCTATTTTTCCTTTTTGTGTTTTTCTATTTCTAAAACCCATTTTTTATTTTAAAATAATATTTTTGTAACGACCCGACCTTTTTGAGTACTCTGACAAGGATCGTTACTCATAACTACACATTTACATTCAAAACATTTCGACCATTGAGGAAAATAAATTTTATTAAAATAATAAAGACAGTTTTCCAAAATAAATAACAAATAAGTAAAATCTTTGTTCGAGGCCCCTAAAATAATGAAGAAGAAAAAAAATAACTTAAACAAATAAAATTTTGACCAACATTGAGTTTCAAATCAAAACTTTTAAATAGCTTGAAAACGTAAACTGAGCGGAAGCGATTTACATGTCCCATATGGCACGATCACAGGTCCCTCTCGTCACCCGCTGGTCCGTTCCTATCATTACCTGAAAAACATAAATTAAGAAAGGTTGAGTATAAAATACTCAGTAAGTGATCCCATTACCAGGATCAGGCTATGCATCTACGAGCAAAGAAAAATAGCTCGTGGCTCATACAGCTACATCGATTTTTTATGATGAAAGGAAAACCAAAAGACGTACTATCTTGCCTTGAAATGCATGTCACCCGTAGGCACACCGTCAAACATGATAATAACATGAACGTGAACCTATCGGTTCACGCGTGTCTAGCGGCCCGTAGGCACACCGTCAAACATGATAATAACATGAACGTAAACCTATCGGTTCACGCATGTCTAGCGGCCCGTGGGCACACCGTCAAACATGATAATAACATGAACGTAAACCTGTTGGTTCATGCATGTCTAGTAGCCCGTAGGTACACCGTCAAACATGAAACTAGACCGTAGATCTTCTAAAATAAAACATGCGTCAAGGCGAGATAATAAACTGCTCTACTAATCTATTCATACATCACATACATAATATCAGTACTGATTAGAAATTTGAACATGCTCATAATACTTGTAACTGTCATACAACAAGTAAAACATAATGACAAAATCATGCTTCAAGAGTCCATCAGTTAACTTTATAATTCTAGACTAGGTCGCCTGGCACAAAGGCACCAGTAATAGTACCACTTACCTCAACTTGGTAAAAAAACGCAAAACAAAATCTACTTAGAACTTCTTTAGCACATTTGAATCAACCTAAAGTTGTGGCTTGGTCCAAGACAAATTCCAAAACTTGATTCAATTAGCCAATCTGATTAAGAATTAAATCCAAAATCAATAACTTAATTTTTCCACTATTACTCTCAATCCAAAGGAATAACCAACCAACAACTTACCCAAAACTTACCGATCTTTACAATTTTTCTGCAATACGAAAATGGTCTCTAGTTTGATGGTCAATGCTTCAAAACTTCCAAATCTTGAATCCAAGATTTTTCCCAAGATTCCGGCAAAGATCGGGCAGTGGCGGCTGATGGCGCATCAGCTTGTGGCTACCATAGATAGGCAGCGGGTGTTGTTGTCGGACGACATAAATTTTTTAGGCTAGCGGCTTGTAGTGAGGGTCTTGCATGAGTAGGGTTTGTGAGAGTGAGAGAGAGGAGAGTTTCTAGTTTTATAGATTTTATTCAGCAGAAATTACGAACAAACTATAGCATCAAACAACAATCCAACCGATCAAAATGAAACTCCATACGTCTCGAACAAACTGACCAAATTTAAGTACGATCCAACGGTTTAAAATTTAGCAATTGAGAATTTTGTGGGAGCTGTCGCTGAAAAACCGAATTGCTTTCTCCCAATTTTTTACCTCTTTTCACTCTCATTTGATTTCGAAAAATATCTCATTTTTTTTATTTTTTTCAAATTTTGAAAAGTTAAATTAAATATTTTATCACAATATCTCCAAAATCTCCAAATATTCTATTAAATTTAGAAATTAATTAACTTTTCAAATTATCTTAATTTAGGCTTCAAAAAACCAAAATTAAAGGGCATAAGATCCATCAATTTGACACAAATTAAATCCTTCCAAATATTTAAATCAATTAAACCACATGAAATTAATTATCTATTTTTTTTTTTTAAGTTGACCTTAAAATCTAAAATCAAAGGGAAACAAAATTCAATATTTTCAAGATAATAAGTTTGAATATCTAATTATTTAAATTCAATTTAATCAATAAATTTTTTTCAATTATTTCAATTTAACCCCAATTTTCCAAATGAAAGGGAAATTTAAACTCAATAATTTTAGATAATTAACTTAATTTTTTCTGAAATTCGGGATGTTACAATTTTAATTCTAAAAACAAAATTTATTAATTTCATAAATTAATTTGCTAATAAAATTAATAAATAATTATTTAAATAATTTAAATAATTCTAATTAATTTAATATCTAATATTAAATTAATTTTTACACAAATTCATCTTCACATATTTAAATCATATTTAAACATAAATTCTCCAATTTCGTTTGATTCTAATTTGAATGTTTTAAATTAACTTATTACGCTACTCTAGAGATAATCCATTTTCAAGCTAGTAGGGGACTTCGTGGACCTAAAGATCATAGGCTCCAACGATCCGAGATTAAACGCTAAACTCATTAAACCGATCTAACCCCTATTTGTTAACTAATGAGTCTCTCCACTAAAGCCCATAGTTGAACTCCCCTCACTATAGATATATTATGTCCACTCGAAATGACCATGATTAGTAATTCAACCCTTCACAAGTTGTTCGTAATAACGGCTGGGTCAAATATCTATTTTACCCCCGAAATTACCTATTGTTCCTTAAGTCCCCACTGATCCCCTAATGAACAATTGTTTTGTGATCCAATCCACAAAACCAAGTCCTTCTCGGGCCAATGAAAGGGTGGAATCCCTTATTCTAGATACAAAATCAGCACTTAAGGGAACCTCTCTACTATCCCTAAAGTGGGTAGGAGTGAATTCTCTCTTGCACTCTATGTCCCCAGCTATCTATCCGGTCTTACCCCTGAAATAGGAGTCTTATTGAGCCAGCGTTGTTGAGCCAACCCTCACCTATGCAAATCTAAGGGTAATCCCGAATAAACAGGAGTTCATAGTTAGCTTAGGTTTAAGGTCAAGTTACTTAGGTCATCGCTTTGAAATAGTCAGTCTTAAATAGTAAACAACGTTATAAAGTAAGAGTGACTCATTTCGTGGTCCGATCTTGTACAAACTCTTTTGCACAAGGACAACCCCACTCCTCATGTCTAGAATTAGGATCACTTCATTTGTAGCACCTTACAACTCCTTGAACAACTATAAAGCAAGCCGTATCCAATAGTGTTACCAGAATAAGGTACCCAACCTTATTCATATACTATAGATCATTTTGACTATTTACTCGAACCCGATCCACCTTTATGTCTCCATATAAAGTTCAAGTACTCATCCAATAGTCAAAATACTTTTATGTTTATTGAATTTCTATTCAAGCAATAAACTATTCAATAATACCTTTATTGAATTTTCAGAATAAGTTCCATTGTTTACATACCACGAGTTTTAGGACATAAAACTCAACAATACTCCCACTTGGACTAAAACTCCAGTAGTAACTTATATATATGATATATAAGACTGAGTTTATGAGCTTTATAGAGAAATACTATAAACTAGTGCATCCCCTACCCATCTTTTACCAATCGGTATCTCTATACCCGATATTTCTCCCACTTGCCCTAGGTTATCTGGTATTCCTAGTTCTACTAGATAATTCTCAAAACACTTTAGCCGAGACAATCATTATAAACATTATTTAGTATACAATAGGCTTTTGAATAAACTATATGAGGATTGCATCTTAATCTCAATAATGGTCAGGAAGCACACTTTCCTCCCACTACATTGAGGTACTCTCAACTCTTTGAGTAAGATGCATCTAACCAGTCTCAACAACTCTTTGTTAACAGTCAGATCTAAAAATCTTTTAAACTTTTTATACTTTGATCTAGCCATTTAAATATCTGAATATTTACACATGGCTTTTAATAATTTGATTCTTAATAGAGGTTGCTAAAACAAACATATTTTTTTTGAAAATGAACACTTCATTTATCACAAAAAGACATACAATTTGTTATTTTCAAGATTTAGAGCAACTTCTCTCACTGGATGAGCTGAGCAAATGGTTTCAGGAATAAGTTAGCCTAATTACCTTTCTCTGCTCTCTTTTCAGCAAGATACTGAGGGTAGTGTCTCCTCTAGTGCCCTTTTTCGTTGCGGTGGAAACGTTTTCCTTTTTTTATAGCGGTATCCTTGCCTTTCTTTCCAGTAGGCTTCTTCTTCCCTTTTCCTTTGCCTTTCTTTAGAGGAATACTCTTATTCTCTAAAGAGGAGGGAACATTAGGCTTGGAGGACATTCCTCTCTTCTTGGCAGTATTTAATATTTATTTCTGACACCAGACCCTTTGTTCTCAACATTGTCTGGTAAGCCTGTAACTCATTCAGTAGAGTAGTCAAGCTGTATTCAATTTTATTCAACAATGCATTGGTAAAGAATTGCAGAAAACTTTTCAGAAGAGATTCTAGAATAAAACCAACATGACTTCTCTCGTCCATGACAACACCGTTTACTTCTGCCACATTAAAGTGGACCATTATGTCCAGGACATGTTCACGAAAATTGGTCATTTGATTTGTATGGGTGAGAGTGGCCAGATCACCGACTCAACATGTCTACCATTTTGGGGATTCATCTGATTGGGGAGCTGAGAACACACTTAAACAAGAAGGAAGTCACTCATTCTCAGAGGTAGGTGTAAGTAGATAAATTGCTCCCTTAAGGGTTAATTTCGGGGCTTGAACAATGTAGCGCCACACCCTCTCCTGGCTCGAAAAGGGATTTAGTCATAGCCAGACTATGATGTATTGTTTATTAGAGGGACCAGTGATGTTTAATGAGTTAGATGTAACTACATGGGTAAAACGGTAATTTTGGCCTAGCTGTACTTACGAACAATTTGGAAGGTCATCGTATTGTTGATTGGTTATATCCAATAGACACAGAAAATATCTGTAGTGCGAATAGTGCAACTGTCGGTCTTTAGTGGAGTGTCGAACAGTTAATGGATGGTGAATAATTTAATTAAAGAGTTTGATTAATTATTCATATATCGTTGGAGCTTCAAGCTACAGGTCCATGAGGTCTCTCGGTAGCTCAATATGATTAAATGAGAATAAGTTTTTGGATTAATTTGAATTGTTCAAATTAATAGAGGGATTTAATTATATATGATATAATTATATGATTTTAATTATATGTGATATAATTATTATAATTTATTTGATACATTATAGCTTAATTGAGAGGAATAAATATTTGAATAAGATTCAAATATTATTAATATGAACTGGATTCATAATTATTAAATTTAATATAAATGTGATTTATATTAATGCCATATAAGAGAGAGAAAAAATACTATAGCTTGTATTGTATATGATACAATATTAAAAATTATAGACTATATGTTATATTTGATATAACATATAATTTAATATCAATAATATGATAAAGTAGTTATCATATTTATATTTATATATATTAAATGTCATTTTTTTTTATTTTAAATAAAAATGAGATAGGGAGTTATAACTTCCTCCCTCTATTTTCTCTCCACTCACGTAATTGAGTGGTTGTTGTATTTGACTTTTGAAAGACAGGACGGATTCTCCTCCTCATTCATCATCTGGTTGATCGAAAAATATAGTGTGAAAAAGACAGAATTGTTCTGCAAGTTTTTGAATTGTTGGTGAACGTGTTGGGGTTGATGCCCTAAAGTCTCGTGTCCTGTAGTTTGTAAACAGTTTGTACGTAAGCTTTGTGTTGTTAATATATGATATTTACTTCACATCTTGTATTTTTGCTCAATTGCTTGTTTTATTTACTTTACCACAAATCAATAAACATAAAATCCCTGGTTATCTATATGTGACTCAAACATGTATGTGGTGACATACAAGTGGATCATGTCTTTAGTGATAACCAAAATGGTCTGTAGTATATGGATATAGGAGGGAAACCTTATCCTGGTAACGCTACGGATGCGACCCGCTTTGTGGAATGGTCACAAGTGTTGTGACTTGTCATATATGGTCTGATCCTGATCATTCGTGTTGGGGACATGTGAGCGGGGGCGTCCAATACAAAGAGTTTATATAAAACCTGACCATGAACTGTTAACGTCTCGTTATATAACACCGTTTATGACAGTGACTTCACTTCACTAGGATAACCATAGGTAACATTGACCTCATTCCTGAGTGAGTTGGGAACTCCTGCCATCGAGGTCGGTTCCTTGATTTGTATGGGTGCGAGTGGCCTGGTCGCCGATTCAAACCTACCATTTTGGGGATTCGTCTTATTTGAAAGCTGGGAACTCAACTACACAAGATGGAATTCACTCCTTCCCCAAAGCAGGGGTAAGTAGATAGATAGCTCCATTAAGGGCTGATTCCGGGACTTGAACCATGTGGCGTCACATACCTTCTCTTGGCCCGAAAGATGTTCACACATAGTTGGACTATGTTGTATTGTTCATTAGAGGAATCAATGGTACTTAAGGAGTGAGATGTAACTATAGGGGAAAAAGGGTAATTTGGTCAGTGTACTTACGAGCATTTGTGAAGGGTCATCGTATTCATGATTAGTTATATCCGATGGACATAGAAATATATATGTGGTAAGAAGAGTTCAACTGTTGGTTTTTAGTGGAATGCCTGACAGTTAACGGATGGTGGATCTTATGGCTAAAGAGTTTAGTCAGCTATTCATGGACCATTGGAGCTTCGAGCCACAGGTCCATTAGGTCCTCTGGGTAGTTTGGATAAAGTCCCCTGGTTAGCTTGGATAAAGTCGAGAACCAGTGTTTGGGTTAATTTGAAATGTTCAAATTGACAAGAGGAAGTTGGATTATATATGATATAATTGGACTAGTTAATTATATATGATATAATTGGCTAAATGTATGAGATACATTATTTTGGAAGAAATTAGATATAAAGATGATTTATATCAAGTAGAGGAGAAAATACTATAGTAGATATGTGATATCAAACTATAGGATAAAAACATAATATGATTATATTTATTAATATTTTAGTTGGTTAATTATATGATAATTAACCCAAAATGACGTTTGGACGTGAGTTAGTGGGAATGAGTCGGTTATTGTAACCGATAAAGTAAAAATGAAATTGTTTCATTTTGAATCGTTTGTTCAGATCGTTCAAAAGAAAGAGTGAGCGCGTGTTGGTAGAATTCTAAAAGATCACTTAAGCATTTCAAGAGCCTATACGATAGCTCCTCTCTGCCTAAATGATCGTCCACCTTGCGCCTAAACGATTGCACACTATTTCCTACACGATTGCATAGCTTCTCTAAACGATCGTATAGTGTGCTGATTTTGTTAAACGATCGTATACCATTTCCTAAACGATCATTCAGTAAAACCTACACGATCGTGTAGCTTTTCCTAAACGATAAACATCGTGCTATGCGATAGCGCCTTTTTCCCTCTCACTTGCTTATCGCCTACACGATCTGGTTTTCTTCCTTCCTTTACCAAATTCACCAAAGACCACGCTTTGGGTTCTCACTCCGAGAATACCCAGGACTCTTTACTGGTGGTGTCGTCCTCGCAGTGTTCGTGGTGCGGTTGTTCGTGCTGCTGTAGTCGACGCTGCTGTTGGGCGTTGGTAGATCGCGTGGAGGGTTCCGCTGCTTTGAGTTCCGAAGTTTGAAGATTGTCTTCAACTGGTATGACACTCTTTCCCTTGATATATCTTGTTTATAGCATTTTGTTAATTAAGATTTGTTTGCATAATTGTATGTTTTGAATGTATAATGTGTATTTCGGTCACGGTGAGATCGGAGCAATCCGACGCGTACATGGAACTCTTCTGTAAGAGTTCCTTTAGAACGATCTCCAAACTTCTTCATCTTCACTTGTCTAATTTCTCTCATTCCAAAATAATTAGATCCCACCACTTCTGGGTTCTCTGCCTGAGAATATCGAGGAAGCCTTCGTGGTAGTGATCGAGGGATACTTGAAGAAAGTCTTCAAAGGTAAGGGTTTCTGAAACCCTAAGTTTTTTTTTTGTTAAAAAATCTTGTAATTTATATAAATGCATATCTTGTTCTTAATTTACTGTAAAACTTACCTTCAATGAAAAATGAGAATTGAGACGATCTTTCTTCCGTTCAAGATTCTCTTCTCTTAGAGTTCCTTCGGGAATATGAACAAGTTTACTATCCATTTATTTATAAAATCTTATTGATACTTCATGGAATTTTAAAAGGTTTGAGATGGTAACAGTTTAGCTTATTATTATTATTATTATTTTAAAAAAAAGGACTTATTTTTCATCCATTTGATTGCAAAAATAGATATTTATCCTTATTTTTCTTAAATTTTTCCTTTTTTAATATAATAAGAGTGGAGGATTTGAACCACATAGATCTTTTGGTCGCTAACACATATTATATGACACTTGAGCTATGCTCAATTTGACTCTTATTTTTTTTCATTGCAATTTGTTGATCCTAGAGTTTTTATGATTCCAGGTGCAATAGTACGAGATGGCATCAATTTACCAACCAAGCAACGATCAAGATGTTAATGAATTAGAAATCCAAGCTGAGAATCAAATCCAATTATCAAATTCTCAATGCCAGAAAGTTTCAATTTTTTCAACTCATCCAGAAGTACGTCTGTTTCCATCTTTAGCAAATCCGATGATAGTTTTGCATCAGATATTGTAAAACAAGGAACTGTAAGTCTATTTTTAGGGCATATAAGTACGGATAAAAGAAAAAGATATGGTGAAACTTTGATCAGCACAGGGAGACCAATTAAATCTAAAAGAAAACGAGATCTTGGAGGAAGTTTGGAATTTATAGATCCTACTAATTGATGTACTTGAGATACATTTCCTCGAGCTGCCGAAAAAGACATTATATGGATTGGATTAAAAGGGTTAATCTTAAAATTAAGATTCATTTCTTGTTGCAAATATTCACTTGTAGCATACCATATCTCATTGGACTCAAGTAATTTTTCTACTGCATATACGTTTCCATAATGATGGTGTTTTTCCAAAATCGAACTTTGTTGTTTAGCAACTTGGATTAGCCATCCCTCAAAAGAGAATGTTAAAAGATCATCAATTACTAATCAAATGGATGTAGCAGTAGCGTGCTGGAACTCTAGAGTCTTTAGTTGATCCAGGATGTGTGATGTATGCCATTCCAAAGTGATCTATTGTTATGCTAATAAATAATTTATAAAAGCTGAAATTTATTCAATAATAATATGCTTCCTATTATAGCTAAATAAGCTAATTTACCTTTTTTTTTTTTAAAAAAATAAAAAGATAATTTTACGACAATTATTTTAGAAGTAAGAGTAATTAGGGATGTCCATTTATGGTCCCGTAGGGACTTGCCCCGAACGGGACGAGGAATCCCCGATTAGACGGAGAATGGGGGAGGGAGCAGAGATAATTTTTTTCTTGTTGGCTAAACGGGGACGAGGATTATATTCCCCGTCCCGCCTTGATGATGATAATAATAATAATAATGATAATAATAATAATAATAATAATAATAATATTATTATTATTATTATTATTAACTCATATTCTATTTACATAAATATATAAAATAATTATTATAATAGTTATAATAATAATAATAATAATTTTATCTATATACATTTTATAAAAATTGTGTATAAAAAATTAGTTATTTTTTAATTTTCATTTCAACCTTTTCGTACTTTAATAAATTTTTAAATTATTTTAATATTTAATATTTTCTATCTTAAGTCATAAATGTTGTAGTATTTAAATGGAAAATTTAATATGAATGTTAAAATTTAACTATGATATTGTAATATTAAATTTTAACATTTAGAACTTATATGATTAAATTATATTTTTATATATAATAGTTTTATATTTTTGTAATGAATTTTTATACTATTTTAAAATTGTATTGAAAATAACTCATTTAATATATAAAATTTTATTTGATTGAAAATAAAAAAATTGTTAAAAATAAATATATTAAAAAAATAAAGGAGAAAATTTTTCTCACAGGAAACCGATCCTCACAAATTTCCGGAGAATCCTCTAAGAGTAATGCAGTGGAGTAAAAAAAAGAAAAAAAGAATGAGAAAAAGGGAGAAAAGAGTACTTATCGGCATTGGGATGCGTGTTCTTAGCGTCTGCTTTGGGGGTTGTTAGTTCGTCAGACCCATCAATTCATTATTCAATTTACAACTCTTCTCATTTCTCTCTCTTTCACGATGTTAAAACGCCACCGTATCCCCCATAACTGCAAACGCCTCAGCTTCGTCTACGCTCCATTTTCCTCCACCTCTCTCTGCAATTTTTGCACTCCACCTCGTTGCCAATGGCCAATTTCGCCGATTCTCCCCTCAAATCCGATGCTCTTTTGGAGCAGATGAAGCAGCATCTCGCTACCGATGCCGGAAAAGAGATCGTCAAGAAAGTTGGCCATGTTTATCAGATCAATATATCTCCCAAGGTCTCTCTCTCTCTCTCGCGTATAATCTTTTTAATTTTGCTGGTGTGTTGTAATTCTGCAATTTGAATTGAATTGTTGGCAGAAAATCGGAACTGATGAGGTGGTTTACACCATTGATCTCAAGAAAGGAGAGGTTACCAAAGGTTAGGGTTTCTATTTTATTGGATTCGGAGATTTTTCTTGCGTGAGACGTCAATTTTCTCTATACGACAGACTGATTTCTGAATGCTTTTACTCTCTCTCCTTTCAATTTTGTTATCGATCATTCAAAGGATGAAATAAATATACAATCCATATCCAGTGCTTTTAGATTATGGTGAAAGGTGGATTTATCTCCTAAGCTGAATGCCTTGTGCTCGAACTAGTATTTGACTACGGCCATAAAAATTCCTGATGAATTTCGATTTCATGAAGAAGCGTTTCTTAATCTAAACATCATCACGCATTTTTTAGAAGTTTGTTTTATCATTATGACCGTCAATTTTCAGTTGCATTTGTCATCTTCTTGGTATCAAACAATTGTAACTTTTTAGAAGTGGCATTGCATATTCATATGCTTCGGCTGGAAAATTGAGAAAAGTATTATGATTGTTTTGAGCTTAGGTCCATATGAAGGAGGAAAGCCAGACGCTACCTTATCCTTTAAGGACGAAGACTTCATTAAAATTGCTTTGGGGAAGATGAATCCCCAGATTGCTTTCTTGAGGTATTTTAGGTCATTTTGATCATCATTATTGTGGGTTCTGTTTCTGTTTTCCGCACTAATCCCTGCGTATTTCGAGTGAATTTAGCATGACTTTGAAGTCAAGGATGTTCCTTGTCAGTTAGAAATGCTTTTCAAAATTTGTCATAATGTTTAGTTTAATGACTAAGAGGTGGGTGAGTTTGGAACGTCTTAAGTGTGACACTTTTTGATAGAAACACAAATTAGGTGCTTCTTCGAAAAGTACTTTATAGTTTCTTTTCATGTTTTTTAATCGGCTAATCGAAAGAAATCCATTTTTGAATACTATGAAAATTTTGAAGTGCTTTTTAATCGGCTAAAAATACTTTCCACCATCCTTAAATTCATACTCATACTAAACTCCAGAAATACTCGAGTGGTTTTCATTCATAAATGCTTATTGAATACATTTTTTCTCCAAGTCTTACAAAAATCACCAGTTCAGTAGTATTAGCTTTACAGAAACTGTGTAAACTCCTCCACAGGGGTGCTCTGAAAATCAAGGGCAGCATTGGCGCGGCACAGAAATTCACTCCCGACATTTTCCCCAAGCCTGCAAAGTTATGAGCAGACGCAAGGGAAATTGCTGTTCCTGAAGCCACTCCACATTGTCATGTTGGGAGATGTATGGGTATTTAGACAAGGAAAGTTAAACCAATAATTTTAGTGTCAAAGTATTAGTCCAATTCTCTTGTAGGATATCATAACATGTTGGGAACTATACCTCCTCATTTAATGTTCAAATCATCTTCTCTTTCGCCATATTTCATAAGGCATGAAAATTGCTCTTTGAGTGCTCTGTTGTTCTTGTCTTCTTTTTTTTTCTAATAGGTTTATATGTATATTTGTTGCATTTATTTTATCCGAGTTGCTCTGTTCAGAACTGTGAGCACTTTCATTCATCTCACCTCGTTTTTCAAGTCAATGTATTATTTGTGCTTACAATTCTTGCTTAATGACATATTGTCCCGCAAGTTCATTTGTTTGTTGGTCCATCTTTTGTGGTTGCAAGTTATCTGTACATGTAAAGCTGCAGGGTTCTGGATTGAAGGGATCAGATTAAGGTGCTGACCACTTGCACAATCCAGAGATGCATATGGATATAGTATATATCTAGACATTGATTATTGAAGTTATAAATCAATTTATTATATTATCTAATAGCATGGATTGTTGCCTTCCCTGGTGCTCTTCCCTCGATCAGCACCAACCAAGCACTCTCTTTATGGTCAATTTAACAGTTCCAAGTACCCAAAGGTTTCTTAAAATTATATATCGAAAAATATTGGCATAACTATTCACTAAACATAATTTTAGCTAAATTCATTAGCTTGTTCTTAGTGAGTTGACCTCTAATAGTCAAATCATTATTTAGTTAAATTGTGGGTCTGGTTTCTAAACTTCCAGAGACAGAAAGCAAGAAACACATAAATACAATAAATATACTGCCTCGAAACACTATTAACTGGCTAAATCAATATAATATTTGATTTTTTTAAAAAATAATTATTTTAAAAAACAAATATATATTACTATGTGATATTATTTTATCGAGTGCAGCTTGGATTGCACCTAAGTTTTTTCTAATCAAACTCATATACTCTGATTTTGAATGATTATGTTTCAATTTAAAACCACAGTAATTTGAGTGTCATTCTTCATCCACAGCTCCCAACCGTCTTCACAAGACAATAGAGCCTATTTTGCCCAATATCAGTTTCCCAATTGTTTGTAACTAGCTTCAGTTTAGTTTAGTTTAGTTTTTTTTTTATTTTTTATTATTATTATTTTTTATTTTTTATAATAACCTAAAACAATCCCTTGTTCTCCTGGCGCCTCTCTGCCTGTTGAAGGGCTACAAATACAGAGGACAATGGCAGATGGGATGGAGCTGAGGATTGAAAGAACTCCAATGGAAATTAAGCATTCTGGAGGATGGAGGGGTTTTCAATGTTGTTCATTTTACATTTTCATATTATGGCTATATTCAATATACTCAAACTTAAAACCACCATCGTTACTCTAGGTTTAGACATAGAGTATATACGGACATCAACAATATCATTTTTGTAAAGTATTTATAACGTCCCAGAATATGAATGAGAGGAATACTGGACTCGATTAGATAATTTGGTGGAATGCATGATCCAGTAGATGGATAATTTTTCTAAAATTCCCAAATAGGCTTCTACTGTGTGAGTGATCCTTACAAGCACGAAAAAAGATATTGCGTAGAAATCAACTCTTGTTTCTCGAATTAAAGGCTATATTGTCTTACGAACCACATTCAAACAACGAGTCTTACGTGTCACACACGATTAATTCTTTAAGTAGAAAACTTCTTACTTCTTGACTAGACCTTCTGCCTGCCCAGCATTCATTCATCAACCTCTTTCCTTTCTCACTCGTTCTCACTATCTACGCATCAAAAGAAACAAAGGCCTACGAAGTCATTCTCAAGACGCAAATCGAAGCTTATAAAACCAAAATTCCCACTGACCGATTCCCAGCAATGGGGTTTCTAGCTTCTCTGTGTTTCCTCTACCTCTGTGTTTCCCTCTTCCCATCCCCTTCTTCTTCTTCTACCTTACTGTTTCAGGTAAGCAAATCCACTTTACTACTTTCACTCTTCTCAATGGAAACTCACTTTTAATAGCTTGAAATTGATTGTAATGAAACATACAGGGCTTCAACTGGGAATCAAGCAGCAAAGGAGGATGGTACAACTCACTAAACAACATAATTCCTGATCTTCTAAGTGCTGAAGTTACCCATGTCTGGCTTCCTCCACCCTCCCAATCAGTTTCTTCACAAGGCAAGCTTTCTTTCTCTCTGTTCCTTCAGCTCATTACCAAGAACGTTTGTTTAAATTTGTGTAAATCCTCTTACAGGATACTTACCCGGAAGGCTTTATGATCTCAATGCATCGAAATATGGAACCCAGAATGAACTCAAGTCTCTAATTGCTACCCTCCATGAGAAGGGAATCAAAGCCATAGCTGACATAGTGATCAACCACAGAACAGCAGAGAAACAAGACCAGAGAGGAATTTGGTGTATTTTTGAAGGGGGAACTCCAGATAGCCGCCTTGATTGGGGCCCTTCCTTCATTTGCAGCGATGACACTGAATATTCCGATGGAAAGGGCAATCCAGACAGTGGGGAACCCTATCCACCAGCACCAGATATCGACCATCTCAATCCCCAAGTTCAGAAAGAATTATCAGAGTGGATGAGATGGTTGAAAACAGAAATAGGGTTTGATGGATGGAGATTCGATTTCGTAAAAGGCTACGCACCAAGTATTACAAAACTCTACATGGATCAAACCTCACCTGAATTTGCAGTCGGTGAGAAATGGGATGGACTTTCATATGGACAAGACGGGAAACCCAATCAAAACCAAGACTCACATCGCGATGCTCTTGCAAATTGGGTTAGGGCTTCGGGCGACATAGTCACAGCGTTTGATTTCACAACCAAAGGGATTCTTCAAGCTGCCGTTGAAGGAGAGCTATGGAGGTTGAAGGATTCTAACGGGAACCCGCCAGGATTCATCGGAATCAAGCCGGAAAGTGCCGTGACTTTCATCGAAAACCACGACACTGGCTCGACGCAAAGAATGTGGCCGTTCCCTTCCGATAAAGTGATTCAGGGATACGCATATATTCTGACTCATCCCGGAACTCCTTCCATTGTAAATCATTCAACAAAACAGTTTAGATTATTGAGTTTCGAAACTTGATTACCTGTAATTCAAAAACTGTTGGTTTGTTGCAGTTCTACGACCATTTCGTTGATTGGGGACTGAAGGAGGAGATAATGAAATTGAGTGGAATCAGGGCAAGGAATGGGATTGGGAAAACAAGCACGGTGAATATTATGGCTTCTGAGGGGGATCTGTACGTTGCTGGTGTTGATGGGAAAATTATAATGAAGATCGGAGCCAACACCAGTCTTGGGAATTTGATTCCGTCGGATTATCAGCTTGCCACTTATGGAATGGACTATGCTGTTTGGGAGAAAAGGTGAATCCTTGAATGTCTGCCATTGATGGAATAGTTCCTCTCTGCAGGTCCATTTCCATTTTCAAGAAAGTTTCCAAATTATATAATATAAATTAATTAATGATGTCTCAAACATTAAATGGGAGGAACAGGTACTTGCAGTTTTTAGCCGCAGCATATCATGCATCTATTTTCCATTTTTTTTTTTTTTTTTTTTTTTTGGCAAGATAGTAAATAATAGTAAGAAATTAATTTTTTTAAAGAGAGTTTCCCATACGACAGTCTTTCATTAGATAAGTGGTTTGGTTACACTTCCAGCAAGGTTTTCTTTTTCTTTTTCTTTTTCTTTTTTGTAGATGCTTCTTTTATGAAAATAGAATAAAGTCCATCTTTTCAGTTGCTCAGTTGTACAAGCTATATAGTATAAAGCTTAGCATAACATTTAACTTCCAAACCTTTTGATTTAGTTCTCCAAAATTTGGAAGTATCCAGTTTAATATTTGAACGAATTAAACTTTGAAATTCGTTCGATACTCTCATTTTTTTTTAAATGTAAAGTTTTTGGATTTTAAAAAATAGTCACTTTTGATCTTTACCTCTATTAAATCCTTGTAATTCGAGAAAAATTTGAATTTAGTCCATATAATTTAAAAGTTAGAATTTAATTCTTATCATTTAAGAAAATCTAAAAAGTAGATAACATATTGCTTGACAAAATCATTATGAATAGCCCCTATGTCTTTCATTCCCTTATCCTACGTGTTGGCTTGGCTTTGGGTAGAACCAAGAGGAAATTTAGGTGGACGAAGGGAATTGTCCATGGATGAGAATCTACAAATCGTAGTAATTCACCGTCTTTCAACTGAAATACGAGAGACTCTTTATGGTGATTTTATTAGATCACACAAATAGAGACTAATTATAAAGATTTTATCAAAGCCATAAATACTAAATTTTAATTAGAAACTATAGGAACTAAATTCTAACTTTCTCCAAATTATAAGGACCAAAATTACAATTTAACCCTTTTTCTTTAAAATAAAGGGATAACATAGCCTAAAATATTAATATGGGCATGGTTTCAAACTAATCGAACAATTAACATCCAAAGACCAACAAGAAACAGCCAAAAGTATAGGACCAACATAGTATTTTAACCTGAATTTTATTAATACCTCACTTTATTGCTATAATCAAATCAATATTTTAAAAACTTTGCTATAAAGTTTTTTTTAGTTCAATCAACCACATGCGATGATCAAATTATTCATCTTTTAAAATGATTATTGATGTATTATTTAATGAGCTACTAATGTTCACATCAATTATAATTAACAAATTGAGCTCGAAAGTTTGCTAGTTTTAGAATTAGTACGTATATAACGTTGATAATAACAAGTACTCTATACAAATAGGGTTTGATTGGACAAAAATCACTGAAATATAAACCAATGCAAATATGAATCCAAAATAAAGAATATGTCAGGCGATGAGATGATTGTCCTAAAGTCATATTCTAATGTTCTAGAATTCAAAACCTTGCAAGAATAATATCAAGGTCATTCATCATCAATAAAGACAACTCAAATTCAAGCCAAATTCTTCATACTTACAAAATTACTAGATAGATCCAAAGGAGACAAGATATGGAACAATACACTGACTGAGGTAAGAAAAGTTTCATTACCAAATCTCTTGTTTACGTGTTGGTTTTGTGTTGGTTTTGGATTGAAATTTGAATAACGAATCCAATTAGAGCAACAATAAGAGGATGGTCAGTTCAATTCAAATCTACCTGTTGATTAGGGGCTGCTGCTAAGTTCCTAACAGACTCATAATTCTCATTTCAATCCATTCCCACTTACACTTTCGTTCAAGAGATCATCATTTCAACATCAACTTTGAAGTTAATTTCGTGTCTCCATTCAATCTTAAGTTATTCTGAACCAACAACAAATCTGACCATCCAAAACTAAAGACTTCAAAATGTTGAATTGGTTTGTTTGATGGAAGTACAATGGCGGCAAAACTTGATTAGTTTCACAGTGCATGTTTCTTTTTCATTTTGACTTTAGGGAGATTTCTTTGAAAATTCCCCTATAAATAGGCATGAAAGCTCCTCATCCACCAAAAAGCTAAGCTATGGCTTCTCCATCTCCATGGTGCTTCTTTCTCTTGCTCGCTATTGTCTTCCCTTCCTCTACTACTTCCCAAATATTGTTTCAGGTTCTGCAGTTTTCTCATTACCATCTTCAATTTTATTTATATCTACGACTCCATGATTCCTTAATAAGAAACTTGTTTATGTTCATATCGGAGCAGGGTTTCAACTGGGATTCAAAAAGCGCTGCTGGTTGGTATAACATTCTGAAAACCAAGATCCCCGATCTCGTTAATGCCGGAATCACTCATGTTTGGCTTCCTCCTCCCGCCAACTCTCATGCCAAGGGTCCAGAAGGTTCTTCCAAAATCTAAATTATCTTCTTCCTTTCAACCCCAGATTGCAGAAGCTACAGGATTTTCCTATCACTGATTATATAACGCTTGTGTTGTTCTATACTTCTTCTACAGGGTACTTGCCTGGTAGGCTTTATGATCTTGACACCTCCAAATATGGAAACAAGGGTGAATTGAAGGTGCTAATTGCAGATCTTCGTCGAAACGGCATCAAAGCCATCGCTGACATTGTAATCAATCACAGAACTGCCGAGAGACAAGATTCAAATGGCAGATGGTCCATCTTCGAAGGGGGGACTCCAGATAATCGTCTTGATTGGAACATATCATTCGTTTGCAAAAATGATAGCCCCTTCTCCGGAGATGGAAATCCTGACACAGGAATGGACTGGGCAGAGGCACCAGACATAACCATTTGAACCCACAAGTTCAAACAGAGTTATCAGACTGGATGAACTGGCTCAAATCTGATGTTGGCTTCGTCGGATGGCGATTTGATATGGTCGTTGGCTATACACCAATGGCAACCAAAATCTACATGGAGAGAACCTCGCCGGAGTTCGCCGTTGGCGAGAAATGGGATAATCCGCCAGGTAGGGTTGTCCAGGAGCAGGACCCTCGTGCACTTCTCAACTGGATTGAGGCTGCCGGAGGAGCCGTTGCCGCCTTCGATTTCACGACCAAAACCAGAGATCGGTCGGTTGCCGCCGCCGTCCTCCACACCGCCGTCAACGGCGAGCTATGGCGGCTGAAGGATTCAAACAACCGGGTACCTGGTTTGATAGGGCTAAAACCAGAGAACGCCGTAACGTTCATCGATAATCACGACACATTCTCTCAGAGATCGGCTCCATTCCCTGAGGGCAAAGTCATGCTAGGCTATGCTTACATTCTCACCCACCCCGGAACCCCAACAATCGTAATTTCTCAATCATATTCAAACGAAATTAGGGTTTTCAGCCATTAGTTTCTCTTGATAACATTACAACTTTGATTCATCGATAGTTCTACGACCACCTATTGGAGTGGGGACAAACCCTAAAGAAACCGATCGTGGAGCTCACAACAGTGAGGAAGAGAATTGGGATAAACAACAAAAGCAAAGTACGGATAATGGCGGCGGAGGCTGACCTTTACATGGCGGAAATTGACGAGAAGATCATTGTGAAGATTGGAGCGAGGTTGAACCTCGGGAATCTGCTTCCTCCAACCGACAGGGAGAACGCCACCGTATTTGGAGAAGATTATGCTGTTTGGGAGAAGAAGTGAATCTATGTTGTTGTAAATTATATAAAGAAACAATATTGTAATAAATAATGACGTGGAAGACGAACACCACATCCATCTGCAAAATTTGTACCCATCATGTAATGCAAGCACACGCCTCAAGTAATAGTATAATAAAACCGTCATTATTAATTGTATCAATTTTAACGTAAGGAATAGAAACTAAATAGATGACTTGTTTTTCAAAATAAAATCGAATTTAGACAATAAAATTGAAACTTGAATAATAAAGACTTCTAGAATGTTGATTACATTAGTTTCATTTAGTTGTACAAAAATCCTATGGAATTGTGTGTTATTGAGATGTTTAAGTCTAGAAACTAAATTCTAACAATAAACTGTTATCATATAAACTTAGTTGATTACTAATATTTTGAAACTAAAATTAGAAGAATGACATTAAGCAAAGTCATAAGTAACTTTTAGTATTAACCAAACTATTTTCATGATAGATTAACAATGGTTCAATATTATAATTCTGGTTAAACATGCAATCTATCCATTGAACATTCAATCTAACATGCATTGATGATCAACCAACATTAAGATAAACACAACAATATTAAAAAACATTCAATTCCACACTATCCATAAAATTATGTATTAACTCAAATCCATAAATGAATTAATCAACACCCTAGAACAAAAGAGTCTAGCTACTCATAGTTGTCAAATACATACTTTCATATAATTTGGTAAACATAAATAGTAAAAAAAGTAAAAAGAACAAGAAAGTATTATTGTTGAAGTGATTCCTTTCCATTGCACACTGTCGATCAAGCCTTAATTGGACCTTGGGATCAAAGAACTATCTCTTACGAATTTTCCTCACACTCTTAACTCTTCTCTGCAACAAAACTCACTTTAGGGCTCCAAAATTTTGTGTTTGAAAGCTGTTGAATATCTTAGATCTTATAGAGATGAATTTTCTAAAATACAGAAATTTTCAATTATAAAAAGTTGACGTCGGGGCGTTGTAGGACAGTGTCACGACACCATCTTGATCTTCACTTCTCGGTAGTATGTGTTGGTCGGACATTATAGTGTTGAGCGACATGGTGCTGCAACATTCCTCCAAAGTATGAATTTTGTCTTTGGAGTAGCGTGCACCGCTACGCAACCCTCCAATTTCTTTTTATTTTGTCTCTCTTTTATCCCAAATTTTGAAGTTTTGGTTCATTTTGATTCTTTGACCCCCGAATCTCATTTTTGTTCAATATCTGAAAATCGCTAGCAAATAACATTTAACAAAAAGGAACTCTAAATAAAAGGTAAAGAAAGCATTTTCAAGGGTATTTTAGATGCCAAAATTTGGCCCAAGGTTAAAAAGTGGATGAAAATGACCTAATGTTAATGTTAGCCACATGTGAAGGTACCCATTTGATCCCAAACGCGTGCAAGCCTGACATTCCTAGAGGTCTTGCTTCTTCCTTTCGTTCCTCATCAGACACAACAACAACCTTTTTCTTTGATTTATTTCCTTCGTTCGGATTCTTCCTCTCATTTTGATTTACGCTCTAGCTTCCATCTTTGATTTTAGAGAGAGGGGGAGAAGAAGAAGACAAAAGAAAAAAGAAAAAAAATCACCAAAGACAAAAGAAGAAGAAAAAGAAGACAAAAGACCGAAGAGTCGGGAGATAGAAGAAGTTATAGATCGAGAGATTTTTTAAAAACAAAATTGGAGATCGAGATGACAAATCAAGAAACGGAAGAAGAAGATTGTGGTGATTTTGGTAATTTCACCGGCGATGACATAAGTAAAAGACCTAGAAAAAACATTTATTTTCAAAACTTCAATCAAATTTTATTTGGACCTCCCATTTTGTGCTATCTATACCATTTTCTCATCCATCTACCCCATCTCCATTGTTGGTAATAAAACGGGGTCTATATGTCCGCCATTCATGGAATAATTATCGAGACTTACATTTTTATTTTAGTAGAGCAAAATATATATATAGACACACACATACATCTCTTTTTTTTTTCCCTGATCGATCAATATCATATTGTGACACAAATAACATGACTAAACTAATACTAAATATAATAAAAAAATAAAGAACACCTGAAATCAATTCTCCTGCAGATGATTGCTAATGCGAGCAATAAAAAGATATGTATTCATTTGATTCAAATACTTATCCTTAGATTTCTAACAATTCTCAAATAGTTATCATTTGATTCTTTTTTCGACTTCATTATTCTTCTTCAGCATTAACATTTGTAGCAAAAGGCTCAAGTGCTCGTTCTTCAACATTAACGTGTGTTTCTGCTTTCAACTCTATTTTTTTCCCCATCATTTCCTGTTTGCAGATTAAGAGTTTTAATCTTTTTTAAAACTTTTTTTAAATAAATGAGTAAAAGACCAAACCAAAAACCACAAGAGCAAACAATAATTGATTTTTTTATTGCAACAAAACAACTAAAGATAAAATTTCAAGTTCAAGAATTTGCAACTGTCGGGGTTGTTGCCCTAAATCTCGTAGATTTTGTAGTTTGTAAATTATTTATACATGAATTATTTATTTAATAAAATAAAGTGTTATTTTATTTGACATTTAATCTGCATTAATATAAATTCAATAAACTAAGATCCATTGTTATTTAATGTTTGTATGTGGTTGACATACAAGTGGATCATGTTTAAGCAATAACTTGAATGGTCTGTAATATATGGATAATGTTGGGTGCCTTATCCTGGTGACACTAAGGATACGATCTACTTTATAATTGTTACAATTGTTGTAAAGTGTTATAAATGATATGATCCTGATCATTCATGTGGACACATTGAGTAGGGGTATTCTATATAAAGAGTTTGTAAAGATCAAACCACGAAATGATTAGTCTCTCTTTATAACATCGTTACTTGAAGAGACTTACATTTCACTAGGATGACCATAGATAACTTAAGCTTAATCCTGAGTGAGTTGTGAACTCTTGCCTATAATAACGATCCTTTGATTTGTATGAGTTAGAGTGGCTAGGTTCATCGACTCAATATGCCTACCATTTTGGGAATTTATCCGAGTGGGGAGCTGGGAACACAACTCACAATATGAAATTCACTTCTTCCCGGGCATATTCATACTGTTCTATGAAATCTGAAAATGGAGGATCACACTTGGAAGAGTTACTAAGTGTTAGTAAGTTCTTGACCGAAAATAGTAACTAAATGACTATAGGAATAAGATTTATTCTGGATATAGTATTTGGTCAAGATTGTCTTGCTTCAGTGAAGGAGTATTTGACTGCCCCTTAGTAGCATCTATTTTGACTCACTAAAGTATCGTTGCAAATAAAAAAAGAAATATGGGTACTTTATTACTTTTGCTAAAATTGGGTTTAATGCAATAAGTCTAATAGAATTTGTTTAAATTTTAGCAATGTTGAACTCGATTATACAACTACTAGCTTCCAATAAATTCAATGAAAAAGGGTACTTAAATTGGAAGTCAAATATAAATACAATATTAGTCGTTGACGATTTGAGGTTTGTTTAACGGAGGAATGTCCTCCTCTTCCCAGTTCAAACGCTAACCAAAATGTTCAGAAAGTTTATGATAAATGGGTTCGAGCTAACGATAAGGCCAGAGCCTATATCTTAGCGAGCATATCTGATGTGCTCAATAAGAAGCATGAAGCCATAGTCATTGCACATGAGATCATGACGTCGTTGTAAGAGATGTTCGGGCAACCGTCTTCCTCGATATGACATGAATCTATTAAATACGTCTATAGCTCCCACATGAAAGAAGGGACCTTTGTTAGAGAACATATCTTGGACATGATGGTCCATTTCAACATTGCGGAAGCTCATGGCACTGTCATAGATGAAATGAGTCAAGTTAGTATGATAATGGAATCTCTTCCGAAGAGATTTCTAACATTTCGTACTAATGCTATAATGAATAAGATTGATTACAATTTGACAACTTTTCTGAATGGACTACAGACTTATCAATCCTTGATGAAAACAAGGAAAGTGAAGCAAATGTTGTTTCACAAAAGAAATCTCTGAAGGGATCTTCCTCTGGAATGAGACCTTTAGAGAAAAAGAAATCTGTTTCTTCTTCAAAGGATAAGAGTATCCAGATGAAGAAGAAAGGAAAAAGGAAGAAGAAAACCCCTTATAAGAATAGTAAGAATAAAACACTAAAAGGTTTCCATTGCAATGAGGAAGGGCATTGGAAATGCAATTAGCCGTAGTATCTTGTTGGAAAGAAAGCTGAAAAGGAAAAACAAGGTAAATCAGATTTACTTGTAATTGAAACAAGTTTAGTGGAAAGTTCTCACTTAACCTGGATATAGATTCAGGTGCCGCTAACCATATTTGCACTTTTCTTCAGGAAACTAGTTCTTGGACTCAGCTTTCACAGAATCAAATGACTTTTAAGGTGGGAACGGGTGAAGTCCTTTCAACAAAAGTAGTGGGGACGTCAAGTTATATTTTAGAGGCTCTTACATTTTGCTTGAAAATGTATATTTTGTACCAAGAATGAAAAGGAACTTGATCTCCATTTCTTGTTTACTAGAAAATATGTACAACATAACTTTTGAAATCAATGAAGTATTCATTAGTTCAAGAGGAGTCCATATTTGTTCTACTAGACTTGAAAATAACTTGTATGTATTAAAACTGGCTGATGCAAAAGCAATTTAAAATATAAAGATGCTTAAAATGACAGAAACTCAAAATAAAAAGCGAAAGATTTCTCCTACTGCCTATCTTTGACACCTATGACTTGGTTACATAAATTTCAATAGGATTGAGAGATTGGTGAAAAATGGTCATCTACATCAGTTAGAAGACATTTCATTACCTCCGTGTGAATCATGTCTTGAAGGAAAAATGACTAAACATCTTTTACTAAAAAGATCTTAAAGCCAAAGAACCCCTAGAACTTATACATTCAGACCTTTGTGGTCCGATGAATGTTAAAGCTCGAGGTGGATATGAATCTTTCGTCAATTTTGTTGATGATCATTCAAGATATGACTATATTTACCTAATGAGTCACAAGTTTGAAACTCTTGAAAAGTTCAAAGATTTTAAGACATAAGCTGAAATACTTCGATCAGATCGAGGTGGTGAGTATATAGATTTACAATTCTATAACTATCTGGTAGACCATGGAATTCAATCCCACTCACAGCACTTGGAACACCACAATAGAATGGTGTTTCAGAAAGGAGAAATCAAACCTTGTTGGACATGGTTCGTTCGATGATGAGTTATGCTCAGTTACTTCAATCCTTTTGGCGGTATGTAGTACAGTTTGCCGTATACATTTTGAACATGGTTCCCTAAAAAATTATTTTTGAAACATCGTATGATTTATGAAGAGGACATAAAGACAGTTTACGTCACTTTAGAATCTGGAGAAGTTGGAATGACATTCAAAATTATGCCTATTTGTAGGATACCATAAAGAAACAAAATGCAGACTATTTTATGATCCTCAAGAAGATAAAGTATTTATATCAACAAATGATACATTCTTAGAAGAAGATGATATTAGAAGTCATCAACCTCGTAGTAAATTAGTACCGAGTGAAATGACCAGAGAAACTACAGATAGATCGACAAAAGTTGTTGACCAAATTGGTCCATCAACAACCGTTGTTGCCTCATCACGTCCTTCTCAAGAATTGAGAATGCCTCGACATAGTGGGAGGGTTGTTCATCAGCCTGAGCGCTACACGAGTTTAACAGAATCTCAGGTCATCATACTTGATGCTGGCCTAGAGGATCCATTGACCTTTAAACAGGAAATGGAAGATATTGATAGGGAACGGTCGATAAAAGCCATGAACCTAGAAATGAAGTCAATGTACTTCAATTTTGTCTGGGAACTTGTAGATCAACCAGATGAGATTAAACTTATTGATTACAAATGGAACTACAAGAGAAAACGAGACCAAACTAATAAGGTGCAAACCTATAAAACCAGACTCGTGATAAAAGGTTTTACCCAAAGAGAAGGGGTAGACTACGAAGAAACATTCTCTCCTATTTCCATGATAAAATTTATAAGAATACTTTTGTCCATTGCCGCATATTATGACTATGAAACATGGAAAATAGATTTCAAGACAACCTTTTTGAATGACAATCTTGATGAAATTATTTTCATGTCTCAACTAGAAGGATTCATTGAACAGGGTTAAGAGCAAAAAGTTTGTAAGTTTAAAAGGTCCATTTATGGATTAAAACAAGCATCTAGATCCTAAAATATAAGGTTTGATACTGCGATGAACTCTTATGTCTTTGAACAAAATGTTGATGAACCTTTTGTTTACAAGAAGATAGTCAACAAAACTATGGCTTTCCTGGTTCTTTATGTTGATGATATCTTGTTCATTGGGAATGAGACAAGTTTCCTTGCTGACGTAAAAAAATGGCTAGCATCATAATTCCAAATGAAAGATTTAGGAAATGCTCAATACGTTCTTGAGATCCAAATTGTCCGGAATCGCAAGAACAGCACCCTAACGCTATCTCAAGTATCTTATATTGACAAGATGTTGTCAAGATATAATATGCAAAATTCCAAAAAGAGTATGCTACCTTTTAGACATGGAATTCATTTGTCGAAGGAACAGTGTCCTAAGACGCCTCACGAAGTAGAGGAAATAAAAAGAATTCCATATGCATCGGCAGTTGGGATTCTGATGTATGCTTTGTTGTGTACACATCCTGACATATGCTTTGCAGTTGAAATTGTCAGCAGATTCCATTCTAACCTTGGACACAGTCATTGAACTGTTGTTAAGAATATTCTCAAGTATCTCTGAAGAACGAGGGACTATATGCTCGTGCATGGGCCTAAGGATTTGATCTTTACAGGACACACTGATTCTGATTTTCAGACTGACGTAAATTCTAGAAAATCTATTTTAGGATCAGTTTTTAATCTTAACAGAGGAACTATAATGTGGAGAAGCATCAAATAGAGCTGTATCACTGACTCCATGATGAAAGCTGAATATGTAACTGCATGTAAAGTAGCTAAAGAAGCAGTGTGGCTACACAAGTTCCTGATGGATTTGGAAGTAGTTCCAAATATGCATCTGCCTATCACTCTATATTGCGATAATGGTGGAAAAGTTTTCAATTCAAAGGAACCGATAAGCCACAAACGCGAAAAACACATAAGAAGAAAGTACCATTTCATTAGGGAGATAGTACACCAAGAAGACATGATAGTCACGAAGATACACCTCAGAAGATAATCTTGCCGATCCATTTACAAAGACCCTCTCAGCTAAAGTGTTCGAGGGCCATGCGTTTGGATTAGAACTACGAGCTTCATAATCTAGGGCAAGTGGGAGAATGTCAAAGGTATACAGATTCCCTAGTTTATTGTATTTTCTCTGTATTTTCTCAACATTGTAAACATTATATATTTGTATATATTTGTAACTCACTGGAATATTAGTCCAAGTGGGAGATTGTTGAAAATGTCCTAAAACTCGCAGTTCGTAAATATTGAAAACATATTTTATTTATCAATAAAAGAATTATTGAGTATTTCATTCAATAAATTGTTATTGATATTGCATACTGTTATAAAAATCCAATAAATGAATCCATGACTATAATATGAATATTTTAACTTTATGTGGAGATATAAAAGTAGATCAAGTTTTAGTATATAGCCAAAATGGTTTATAAGTATATGGATGAAATTGGATACCTCGTTCTGGTAACATTATTGGATGCAGCCCACTTTGTATACTGATACAAGTGATGTGATCCTAAAATCATTCATTTGGAGACATGCGAGTGGGGGCATTTTATGCAAAGAATGTTTGCATAAGACTGGACCTCAAAATAGTAGCTTTTCTTTATAACGACCGTTTACTATTAAAACTGACTATTTCAAATTCGACGACTTAGGGTAACTTGATCTTAATCTTGAGCTAACTATGAACACCTGTTTATTTAGGATTGTCCTTTGATTTGCATAAGTGAGCGTAATCCAACAACAATGCTCAATAAGCCTCCTATTTTGGTGATAAGACCAGATAGATAGCTGGGAACATAGTCCTGCAAGATGGAATTCACTCTTACCCAATTTAGGGTTAGCAGATAGGTTGTTCTCTTAAGTACTGATTTCTGGTCTTGAACAACAGGGCTCTGCTCTCTTATTGCTAAGAGGGATATGGCTTATTAGTTGGACTATAAACCAAATTGTTCAATAGAGGTTTAGGGAGAGCTTAAGGAGCAAGATGTATTTACAGGGGTAAAATAGTAATTTTAACCTAGTTGTAAATACGAATGACCTGCGAATGACCGACTTACTAATTATGGTTAAAGTAGACAAGAATATATCTATAATGAGGAGAGTGTAACTATCGAGCTATAGTGGTGTGTCTAGGTAATTAAAGAATATTGATTAATTTGGTTTAAAGAGTTTAGCCAATTAATCTAAAATCATTGGAGCTCATGATCTGTAGATCCATAAGGTCCCTCTACTAACTCGTAAAATTATATCTTGGATTAGTGAATTGAGGGGATTTGAAATGTTCAAAATTGAAATTGGAGTTTTGAGTTTGAAGTGTTCAAATTCAATTTAGGGTTTGGATAATTATATTTGATATAATCAAACGTTTAATTTAATGAAAATAAACATAATCGAAGAGATTATAATGTTTAAATATTGATTTAAATGTTGGATTAGATGAATAGGATTCATGTATCAATTAGGTGTTTAATTAATTTAATATTTGATATTAAATTATTAATTAATTAATTAATTAAATATGTTTGATTAATTATTTAAATAAAACTTTTTCAATTTTAAAATTCAAATTCAGATTTGATTTTTTAACTAAATTTAATTCAGGTGAAAATTAAATGAAAATTGAAAAAGAAAAAGAAAAAGAAAAATTATTTTAATTCATAATGGATTTCTCCAACATTTTCAAGCTAATTGAGGTGGATTAATCCATTTTTTAATACCTAAGCCCACTAAATCATGTAGTTTAAGGTGTCAAGTTGCTGATTAAGAGAATGCCTGCAAGAATTGGATTGATAAATACTCCAAGTTTCGAAATTGGAGAAGTTCATGCAAGGTGATTTTTAGATTTCTGCATTTTTCTCTAACCCTTCTCTTCCCCTTCATCTAATTGAGCTGATTTAGAGATTCTACCTCTTAATCCAAGTTAGAGTTAGTAGAGAAGATCATTGTGGTGATCCCCTATCAATTTGGAGATCTAATTCGTGGAGAGAAGCTGGAATTATTGAGTTTCAACAAAGGTATTGTGTTCTTGAAACCCTCTCCTTTAATATTAGTTTCAATGCATGCTTTTAAACTCAAATTAAGTGTAATTAGATTGCTTATTGATTCTGATTGCTTCCATTTTTCGCATGTTCTATCTATCATAACCTTGTCATTCTCTACGATTGCAAGAGTTGGAGGAGTGGTCTCCAACCCTTGGAAGATGAAGAGGTAGAGAGATTGTAGAAAGAGTATGGAGAGGAATTACTTTGGTGACTAGGATATGATTTTCACAAAATCAATTCTTGCGTCAAATGGCTAATAAGATCAATTTATATGGAGAAGAGTTTACCCCTTCTCCAAGTATTTCTCTTTTGATCCTTGATGCCAATTAATTAAATAACCTCTTATTTAATTAATTTGCACATTAATTAAATAACTATATATTAAATGTAATTCAAGACATGTAGTTAATTAATTAATATATATAAACATTATATGTTTATATTCTTCCACCACTCTATCATTTCTTAATCAATTAATCAATTAAGTAACTATATTAAATTATATTTAATATGGAGTTAATTAAATATAAATATCACATATTTATATGTATACATATCTTTAGGAATCCACTTCATATAAATCTAATATTTGAATCTCATTCAAATATCTCTCTCTTACATAATTTGAATTATAGATCACATCTATAATTAATTATATATAAATCACATCAATATATAATTTCCTCATTTAATTTGAATAATTCAAATAATTCCTCATTAATATCCTTTAGTGAGCTAACAAGAATGTCACACTCCCTCCAGAGCTCACGTCTTGAACCCGGAAGAAGGTGTAAAGATAGTAGATACCACCATTTTGTGATATCTGTTGCCCAATTATTCTATTCTTAGTTACAGTTACGCGTGAGGCACACATTCCATATTTACAATAGTTCATTATACAACATATTAACTTAACAATTTCGCACAGCTTGGCTTATTATTATCTTTTTACAGACTAAAGTTTACTCATGATATCCAACCCTCGTTTCAGGCACATGATTAAGCAGCATTTGGTCTTTGTTATGTGGTAGAACTTAACCTTTAGTGGCAGTTCAAGACCGATATTTGGAACTCCTCATGTGGTTACCTGGGGAGGGGAAAACATTTTGGAAACGTAAGCTGACGAGCTTAATGGGTGAATTTCTAAAACAAACTTACAATTCAAACACTTTGAAAGTAGCAATTAACATGGGATAAAATTGTAAGCATGTTACTAAATGTATGATAACTATACTTCAAACATGTACTCTGACTTTCCTAGGGTAGACCAATTCCATACTCCCAGATAATGAGGTGGAACCATACTCACACCTTCATTCACTGAGATGGAACCAACTCAACACATTCAATCTTTGTGCTAATGTGGAACCAACTCAACACATATCACTCGTCATACGTGGAAGTAGAGCTCTCGTCTTGGTACTCGGTTTCATGATTATGAAACTTTCTTTGGAAATCATAGCTTAGGACTTCAAACTAGAGTTTGAATTAACTCAAAGCATAAAAACATGATTTTTAAAACTTTGCTAAGTCAAGACTTTCTTTTAAAAATAGTCACTCACTCTAAATCAACAACTGCTCTTCCTTTTTCTAGAATTGCCTACAAGGATTTATACTCAACTTAGAATCTTAATTTTAGAGCTAAATTAACCTTAGAATACTTTCTTGACTCTAGCTTTGTCTTAACAACCTTAACAAGTGAGAACTAAGCCTGTCAACTAACAAATATTACTATGGACGCAGGGTTACCTTTCTGCTGACAAGTTGGACGTTTAACCCTCACTTCCAAGGCCTGGCTCTTGAGGTGTTCAACACCTGGTTCGGTCTTCTGAACGCCTAGTCTTCCCTTCAACCTTCAAGTTCTACTCTCACCTCACTCTTACTCTTTCAGTGGAAGAAGGAATTTCGTGATGCAAATGAGGTCCCTTCTTTAAGGTATTTATAGGCACTCCAACTCTTCAACAACTTGACACTTAGCTTGCATGGAGGGTCTTCTTGTCTTCAATCTAGGGTGGCCAATGCATGTCTTCTTGAAGGTGTCAACCACCGAGTTTGCATGCCTTCTCCTTGTCCCACATGTAGGCCACCTTCTACTTGCATGCTGATCATAGGTGTCCCTTCCTTGCTTGTCCAACACATAGGTCCTCTTTAGTGTCAATCTCATGCTCTAATTTGGTCTTCAGACATCCACCTCCTATTTGGACTTAGTCAAAATTCTACTAGGATGAGCCATGTACTACATTTTGCTGCCAACTTGAGCTAATCCTCCAAGAAACTTGTTCCCTAACACGTGGTTCTTGGCTTGGATGCATAACTCCTCTCTGCTGCAACTAACTTGCCTTCATACTTAGGTTGTAACACCCTCAATTCCCCCCATGTGTTCACCTATGCCAAAATTCTCATGACATGGTAGGGTAGCTTTAAAGTATTCTCAGAGCTACGAGTTGAGCTCTCCTTTCCAACACTTATCCAAAATCCACTCTCCTTGTTGGTCCTATGTGTCCACTTACCCTTGGTATGCGTTTGAAACTTCCACAACTCCAACTATGTTTTCAACTTAGGTTTAGCATACCCAAGCTTAAGCACTTACTCCTTACATACTTAGCACTTGATTAGCTTTCCCCTCACTACATGGACTATACGTCCAATTTTCCCCCAAACATTTAGGCAAATTTCTGCTTTGAACATACCATACGTCCACATCTATTCCCTTCACTTGGTTATGTCAATCTCAATGCATGGTTTGTCGCACACAACCCTTTCTTCTTTCATGCATTCCCTTAACCCTAGGTACCCAATAATGGCCCATCATGCATCCAAGAGGGTCCTAGTATGCATCCCACTTAGATAGTTTCCAACACTTGGCCCAATTTTAGTTCTTTTAGGTCAACTCATGCCTTAAAGCATTTCCAAGCCCAAAGCACACCTCAAATATGTAGTCAAATCCCTCAATTTTTCATTATGCTAAGGTTCTAACTCTTAACTCCTACTGCATAGTTGGATACTTAGCCAAAATTCTGACTTCATCTTGCTATGTCTCACCCCACATGGTTCTAAGACTTAGAATTTTTTCTAGGTAATTTACTCCCTTCCAAGCATAACCCAAACACTTAGTAAATTTTATCTTACTTAGCCTGGCCTTCTATTTAACTTCTTAACTTACGTGGCTACTTGGCTCAGGGTTTAATCTAGGTCGGGGTTTTTCAAAGGGGACCTGATGGACATACAGATCAGAAGCTTCAACGATATGAGATTAATTGGCTAAACTCATTAAACAAATTAATTAATATTCATTAACTATGGGTACACTCCATTAAAGACCACAGTTGTGCTCTTCTTAGTGCAGATATATTTCTGTGTCAATAGATATAGACCAATAACAACTGAAATCCTTTACGAGTGTTCGTAACACCAACTGGGTCAAATTACCGTTTTACCCCCAGGTTACCTCTATATCCTTAAGTACCAGTGCTTCTCTAATGAACAACCTATTTATGGTCCAACCATTAAATAAAAACTCCTTTCGGGCCAGTGAGAGGGTAGAGCCCTTTGTTTAAGTCCCGGAGACACCACTTAAGAGAACCCTCATCTACTTTCCCTAAAGTCGGGAAGGAATGAATTCCATCTTGTATTATTATGTTCCCAGCTCCCTACTCGGTCTTGTCCCCAAAATGATAATCTTATTGAGTCGGCAAACTGGCCTTTCTCATCCATACAAACCAAAGGACAATTCTAAAGGAATCTCGAGGTCCACTGTAGAAGCGAGACCGATCCTAATCATTTTTCACAGAAGAATAAATTAGAGTACATACAATTATACATTAATGAAGAATTTACAGTATGCTAATAAAATAAGAGGAATAATATTAGGGTTTTAAGAAAGATTACCCTTGAAGAACTGTTCTTCTTCACGAATTCTCTCCTTAATCTGGTCACGAACTCTTCAAAATCTCCCAAGAATTACAAAACTCAATGTGGACACCACCACCAGTGAACCTCCTGTATTCTCCTTAGGGGTTGAGAATTGGCAAGAGGTGTGAGCTCTACTACTTTTTGGATGAGGGAGGAGAAATTTTGAGGAGTTTTTCTCTAGAGAATATGTTGGCAGAGCAAAATTTTTCACAGACCTTCTATGTAAAAAAATTCTGTGAGGAAGATGATGAAGTGAAAAATTTGACTCCCACATCCCCACGTTCGTCAGAGAATTAAGGGAGAGGGAGTTACAACTCCCTCCCAATATTAAATTTAAATAATAAATTAAATAAATTTAATCTAATTACTTGATGTATATATATATTACCTTATCATATATTATATATATTAAACTATATGTTATATCAAATATAACACATATCCTATAGTTTTATATTGTATCAAATATAATATAACCTATAGTTTTTAATTCTTTCAATCATTTGTGGTATTTAATATAAATCACATTTATACTAAATTTAATTACATGAATCTAATCCATATAATTAGTATTTGAATCATATTAAAATATTTAACTACTCTCAAAATAAACTTTATATTATAATGTATCAAATACATTATTAATTATATCACATATAATTAATTTAAATTAATTATATCACATATAATTAATTTAAATTAATTATATCACATATAATTAATTTAAATTAATTNTAAATTAATTATATCACATATAATTAATTTAAATTAATTATATCACATATAATTAATTTAAATTAATTATATTATATATAATTAATTCCCTCAATTAATTTGAACAATTCAAATTAATCCAAAATTAATTCTTAATATTCCCTGTTGAGCTACAGAGGGGACCTTATGAACCTGTATGGACCTGTAGATTGAAGCTCCAATGGTACTTGAATAAATACTTTAATAACTATCGGTCACTCCAATAAATACCGACAACTGCACTCTTCGCACTATAGATATATTTCTATGTCCATTGGATATAACCAGTCAATAGTGCAATGATCCTTCACAAATTGCTCGTAAGTACAACTGAGCCATAATTAAAGTTTTGCCCCTATAGTTACATCTAACTTCTTAAGTACCACCGATCCTTCTAATAAACAGTAAGTCATAGTGCAACTATGACCAAACCCTTCTTGGGACAAGAGAGGGTGTGGTGCCATATTGTTCAAGCCCCAGAATCGGCCTTAAGGGGGCAATTTATCTACTTATCCCGATATAGAGAAGGAATGAATTCTGTCTTGTGTAGTTGTATTCCCAGCTCCCCAATCAGATGAATCCCCATAATAGTAGGCTTATTGAGTCGGCCATATGGTCACTCTCACCCATATAAATCAAAGTATTGCCTTCAAAGGAAGGAGTTCACAACTCACTCAAGATTCAAGTCATGTCACCTATGGTCATCCTGGTGAAATGTAAGTCTCTATTATCAATAGTGTTATATAATGAGACTAATCATTTCATGGTCCGGTCTTATACAAACCCTTTTGTATAGAATACCTCCACTCACATGTCTCCACATGAATGATCAGAATTAGATCATTTGTAGCACTTTACAACAATTGTAACATCTATAAAGCGGGTCGTATTTGTAGTGTCACCAGGATAAGGTACCTAGCCTTATCCATCTACTATAGACCATTTAGGTATCACTTAAACATAATCCACTTGTATGTCTCTACATACATGTTTACAGAAGATAACCTTGGGTGTTAGTTTATTGGTTTGTGGGTTAATACTACTGAATGTCGAATAAAATATCTCATATTTTATTAAATAATTAAAATTATTTATAGATTACAATTACAAACAACAGAACTCACGAGATTTAAGGCATCAACCTCTACACATCCCTCATGAACAGGAGTTCATAATACACTCAGGATTAAACTAAGTTGCCTAGGTTATCCTATTGAAATAGAAACCTAACTAATCAACAGTGTTACTTCTAGTGGTTACTATATCGCGATTTGATCTTATGCAAACTTATTGCATATGTCGGATTTGATCATGGTCATCACCTGTAATAGGTTAGTCATCGTGTTCACCTGCGTTTGAAGAGATACGATGGCATCATTATTTTGTCTTGAGATATATTCATTTTCTTTCCAATCTTCATGATTCTTCAAGATTTGGTCGAAAATGTTTTTAGCTTCAACGTATGTTTTGTCAAATAGTCCACTTGCTGCGGCGGCGTTTACGGTTGTTTGCGATGCTGAGTTCAAATCATAAAAGAAAATCTCCATTTATAGGCAGTCAGAAGTCCATTATGTAGGCAATCTCTTACTAACCACTCGAATCTTGCCCACGCATCGCTAAGTGTTTCATTCTCTTTTTACTGAAAGTTTGTAATTGCCCATCTTCTCTTCATGTTTTTCGTTGGTGGGAAGTATTTTTTCATGGACTTTTATACTACTTGTTCCCATAGTATGATTTCACTAGGTTCAAGTGAGCATGCCCACTTTCTGGCAACATCACATAATGAAAATGGAAACAATGTGAGCCGAACTTCTTCTGAAAAGAAGTTGGGGAATACAAATGTATTGCAAATTTCAATGAAACTTCTCAAATGAACATGAGGATCATCGCCTTGCCTTCCCCCAAATTAACTAGTCATCTGAATCATTTGAAGCATTACAGGCTTCATTTCAAACCTGGTTCCATATAAAGCTGGTCACATGATTCCTGTTGAGAAATCATACAAGTTGGGTGACGTATAGTCCTTGATGGGCCTATTGTGATCATTTGTCAAAAGAATTAGAGCATTCATATTGTTTTTGATCACTGCCTATGGCTCTTCTTGATGGTCTCGTTGATCCGCCATCCTTTGAGCTCTATTCCTCTGTCGTCTTTTTCTATTTGCTCTTTATCTTTTGTGAAAATTCTTCTCGATCTCTGGGTCGAATACAAGCTCAGGCGTAGATCCCTCACTCATAAAACATTTTTATCCTTTTCACAGCCAACGATACAATACTTCCAAAAATCGAGACTTGCAAAAGTAAAAACAATGATCTTAGTGCACTTAGTTACCACAATCCTCGACAACGACACTTGATGCATTTTACTATGCAATGAAATGAATACTAAATGTTGATTTATAACGCACTATTTTATCTAGTTGATCCCAAGTGTAAGTTCAGCTAGAGTCCTGGTGAGTCAAGGGTCGAACTCAGGGATTTCTTTGTAAGTAGCATTGAAAATTACTATTTCGATCTTGACACGTCTAAATTACTAAATGAGTGATGAGTTGGTTTTATGCTATTCTTATAAGGAACCAGTGAAGGTCCTTGAGCTGAATTGGGAATCGGACCCAAATCCCAATTTTACAGAACTAACAATTTTTATAGAATTATTATGCAACAAAATTTAAAGTTACAACATGCCTTAATTAAATTGAGAAGAAAAGAATTATGAAATTTTTACCTTTAAAGAACCCTTCTTCAAAAAATCCTTCTCCAAAATCGTCATGTACTGTCACAAACTCGAAACCTTCGAACCAACCCAAATGGCCACCACCAATAGGAGTCTTCTGTATTCTCTGGGATGAGAATCCAATGAGTTGTGGGCTCTTAGATTTTGGTGAGGGAAGAAAAATAAGAGATCAGAGAGGAGAGGAGTGATCTTGTGTGGGGAAAATTTTTTTGTGAAAAAAAACATACAAAGTTCTATCAACCAAATTGTCTATGTAGAAGATGAACAAAAACTTCCCCAAAAAAACTCACTCCCTCTGAACATGAGAAAAGGAGAGAATTAATGGGAGGGAAGTTATTTCCCTCCCACTTAAATTCAAAATTAATTAATTCAAAAACTAAAGACCGACAGCTGCACTCTTCACACTACATATATATTTCTGTGTCCATTAGATATAACTGGTCAATAGTGCGATGATCCTTCACAAATTGCTCGTAAGTACAGCTACGCCAAAATTACCGTTTTGTCCCTATAATTACATCTAACTTCTTAAGTACCACTGATCCCACTAATGAACAATAAGTCATAGTTCAACTATGACCAAACCCCTATTGGGCCAGGTGAGGGACACCATATTGTTCAAGCCCTAGAATCAGCTCTTAAGGGATCAATTTATCTACTTGCCTCAACCTCGGGGAGGGAGTGAATTCTGTCTTGTGTAGTTGTATTCTCACCTCCCCAATTAGACGAATCCCCAAAATGGTAGGCTTGTTGAGTCGGCGATCTAGCCACTCTCACCCATACAAATCAAAGGACCGACCTCATAAGCAGGAGGAGTTCACAACTCACTCAAGATTCAGATCATGTCACCTATGGTCATCTTGGTGAAATATAAGTCTCTATTATGAATGATGTTATATAATGAGACTAGTCATTTCGTGGGCTGGTCTTATACAAACTCCTTTGTATAGAATACCCTCACTCACATATTTTCACATGAATGATTAGAATCAGATCATTTGTAGCACTTTACAACAATTGTAACATCTACAAAATGGGTCGTACTCGTAGTGTCATTAAGAGGTATCCAGCCTTATCCATCTGCTATACATCATTTAGGTTATCACTTAAAGATGATCCACCTGTATGTCTCTACATAAATATTTAAACTACAGAAGTTAACCTTGGATGTTAGTTTATTGGATTGTGGATTAATGTCAAATAAAACATCACATATTTTATTAAATAAATAAAATATTTAGACAATACAATTACAAACTACAGATTCCTATGAGATTTAGGACATCAATCCTAATAATCTCCCATTTGTCCTAAAGCTAGTGGGGTGTACAATATACATGTCATACTAATATACAAGTACACTAATCAATAAACTAGGGCATAAGATGCGCCCAGTACAAAATCTCCCACTTGCGCTAGACTATATGTGCTCTATTTTATAGACTCATTCTACAAGTGACCCTCAAACACCTTAGCCATGGGGGTCTTTGTAAATGGATCGACAACATTGTGCTCCAAAACTATCTGCGTGACGATCACGTCCCCCTCGATGCACAATCTCTCGAATAAGATGACACTTCCGTTTTATATGCTTCTCGTGTTTGTGACTCCGAGGCTCTTAGGAATTAGCCATGCACCACTATTATCACAATAAAGAGTGATGGGCTTTGCTATGTCTGGAACCACTTCCAAATCAGTCAGAAATTTCCTCAGCCACACAACTATCTTAGCAACTTTACAAGTTGCTACGTATGCAGCCTCCATGGTGGAGTCAACAATGTACCCCTACTTGGTGCTTCTCTAAACTATTGCCCCTTTGTTAAGAATGAACATCGATCCTGATATGAATTTCCTAGAATCCTAATTAGTCTAGAAATTAGAGTCTGTGTATCCTATAAGGATCAAATATTTAGAACCATATACGAGCATGTAGTCCCTCATTCTCCGTGGATACTTGAAGATGTTCTTAACAATGTTCTAGTGATCATATCCTAGATTAGATTGATATCTATTGACTATCCCCACCACATAACAGATGTTAGGTCTAGTACATGACATCACATACACCAGGCTGACAACAACCGATGCATAGGGGATCCGTCTCATTTCCTCAACTTCTTGAGGTGTCTTAGGACATTGTTCTTAGACAATATAACTCCATGCCTGAAAGGTAGTAAACCTCTCTTGGAGTTCTGCATCGAAAACTTGACAAGCATTTTGTCAATATACGATGCCTAAGATAGAGCTAGTGTTTTGTTCGTTCAATCTCTAAGGATCTGAATGCCTAGAACAAATTTCATCTCTCCTAAATCTTTCATTTGGAATTGGGTTGCTAGCCAATTCTTAATTTCAGTTAGTAGACCTACATCATTATCAATGAGTAGGATATCGTCTACATACAACACTGGAAAGGCTTATAAAATTTTGATCAAATCTTATATTCCAAGATTGAGAAGCTTGCTTCAATCCATAAATGGACCGATTAAGCCTGTAAACCTTTTGCTCTTACTTTAGGATATGAATCCCTCAGACTGCTCCAAATAAATGGTCTCCTCAAGATTGTCATTTAGAAAAGTAGTCTTGACGTGTGATAACTTATAGAAATACAAGTTATGTATACCATCTTATTTAGAATATGCGGCAAAAAGAAGGAAAAAGTTGCATTGAACGTATAGAAATTGGCTTAGAAACGCAAAAGTTGTAGAGTGTCGGAAGCACACCTACTAATCCCATTGGGATGGCAAAATGGAATTTCCATGTCTTTGTTTTGCAACAAACAGGTCACCGCATGTGACGAATGCTTCCAGCGTAAGAAAACTTGTGACACGCACGTTTTACATGAACGCATAGTACGAACGCATATCAGTAGCATCACATACATTATTTTAGAACGTAGTATCACATTTATTATCGAGAATCGTGATTCATCACCGCATACACATCATCCACACATCATCACACCCCCATCATCCATTTCCCATCTTTGCGGTGGCATTACATCGCATTATATTCCATTTCATTACGTTCCGTCCACCGCAATTCCATTTCTTAAATTTTCAATTCAACAAGTTTGTGGCGGCGTTACCGGGGAAGCTCCTTGCGGCACAATTCCATTTAAAATTTCAACTCAACAAGTTTTTGGCGCCGTTGCCGGGGACTTGGAAGCTTATTAAAATTTCATTCAACAAGTTTTTGGCGCCGTTGCTGGGGATTGTCAATTTTAGTGTTGAATATTTTTGTGATATTTTCCAGGACAGATTTCTGTTGTACAGTCTGTTTACACGAAGAGCAGGCTGATGGTGCATGAGTACTGGAACAGAACCAGAATTTGACGTCGACCCAGAGATCAAGCGAACCTTTCACAGAAGAGCACGTCAAAATCGTACTAGTCTTAGAAGAAATATGGCAAACAACGATGAATGGCCCGAGGGGAATCAGGGAATGAATCGGCAGCCGCAAGACCTAGTCTTTCTGGTCGCTGACCTCAACATTCCTATGAGGAACTATGCAGTGCCTAATCTATACGACTTCTCGCTTGGTATCGTAAGGCCTACAGTAGAGGAGAATGCCAGATTCGAAATTAAGCCTATCATGCTCCAAATGATTCAGAATGCGGGTCAGTTTGGAGGTTTACAAGGAGAGGACCCACATGCACATCTGACCAGTTTTGTAGAGATGTGCAACACATTCTCCATCCCTAGCATGACTCTAGAAGGCATGAGACTATATCTTTTCCCTTACACACTTAAAGACGAAGCAAAGAGGTGGGCTCATTCGTTGAAACCCAATGAAATAAATTTGTGGGATCAGTTGGTTGAACGGTTTATGAAGAAATTATTTCCTCCCACTGTCAACGCAAGAAGACAGTGGGAAATTTTGAGCAAACAGAAAACGAAACTCTGAGCACTGCATGGGCGCGATTTAGACGATTGGTGAAAAATTGTCTGCATATCGGGATTCTCGATTGCATCCTCATGGAGACTTTTTATAACGGCCTAAACAGAGTGACACAAGAGTTGCAGACGCCTCTGCGGCAGGAGGATTTATGGATAAAACGTACACTGAAGCAAAAGTCATCTTAGATCACATCTCATAAAATACGGATGAGTGGGTTGATGATGGGTATGGAGGAAGAGGCCCAGAGCAAAGGAAAGCAGAGAGCACCATTGTACCAGCTTATACAATGATCACATTGGCCGCCCAGATGGTAGTAGTCACCTCGCTCCTCCAAACAATGGCTATAAATCAAGGAACTCTCTCTCAGGGTGCAGCATAAGCCAATGCGCTGACGCAACTGGCAGCAGTAAGCTGTATACAATGTGGAGAGGGTCATTCAGTGGAAGTTTGCCCGTCAAATCAACAGTTGGTATACTCTATCTAGAAAAACCCATTCAGCAACACGTACAACCCAGGTTGGAGGAATCATCCCAACTTCAGTTAGGGAAGGAACAACGACCAGGGAGGCCAGAGAAACATGCAGACCAATCATTCCGGGAATAGAGGTAATCCTCTAGTTTTTTATCACCAGAGTCAAAGTCAGTGTAACTATCAGAACAAGCAATTGCACAACCAGTGTAACTATCAGAACAGGCAATCGCACAACCAACCCTCTTAATTTAACACCACATCAAATTCGTCGTCCTTGGAAGCTCTGCTCAAGCAATACATAGAAAAGAACGATGCGATCATGCAATCGCAAGCATTTCCATTGAGACTTTGGAGGTATAGGTCAGGCAGCTTGCGGCTGAACTTAGAAATAGAACACTTGGTATGCTACCCAGCAACTCAGAAGCACCTGGACCAAGTGGGAAGGAGCAATGTCAAGAGGTGACATTGGGCAGGCAAGCCTGATCGCCTGCGGGCATGCGTTTACGGTAACATTGAAAACCTCTTTTAAGCAGCATACATATCAATTATCTTTATCGCTTATTTACCGCTTTATTATTGCTTTATTGAAATTAGTAAATGCTTTAGTAAATTAGTTTCCCTGCCTATTAGAATTTATTTCCATTTCAGTTTCAGCTTGCACTGATCTTAATTTACTGTTGAATGAATGATTTAAGTGAACATTGCAACGTCTTATCATTAAAGTTTTGGGATAAACGTTGCGATGTTGGTGATACTATGACATGTCAGGTATGCATTGCGTCAACAGATGTATCTTGCATTAATAGATATTCCTTGCGCTCGTTCTCCCAAGATGCAATGCGTTGACGGATGATTTGCGCTAATATATACATTGCGCCTGTCATCTGAATATGCACTATGTCGACGGATATGTTGCATTGGTAGAAATACCTTGCCCCCATCCTCCAAAGATGCATTGCATTGATGGATGTGTTACGCTAATATATACATTGCACCCGTCCTCCGAATATGCATTGCGGTGACAGATGAGTTGCGTTCACAACTAAACATTGCGCCCGTCCTCCGAAAATAAAAATTAAAATAATGATAAAGTATTCGTAGAGAGGGTAATTGAACGATCGCTTCAACTCCTGAGGGATTTATTACATAGCAGACAAAAGGACATCCTTTCCTACTATGTCATAATGGGAGGGGCGCAGTAGGCTTTTTGGATTACCAAAGTCTGCCAGCGTATTACCGATTGCGTTGGGCCCATCAAGGCCCAACCTATAAATCGCCTCTTCTTAGCCCGTTTGGAGTTCATTTTCATTCTCTTTGTGACAACCCTACAATACCTTTGCATACCTGTCTCTTATACACATCTAGATGTGTATAAGAGACAGATAACATCCTTTGCATACCTTGACTGCCGTCCACTCTTTCTTCCGAGAAAAGAAAAATTACCATCTTTTTTTCCCTTCACCACACTCATGGCCAGACAGTCATCTCATTCCTCTTCCCAACCATCATCCCCTTCCCACTCCCCTGTCAACGTGCGGGAGGCGGCCTTCCTCGCCGCCAGCCACCCAGCCCAAGCCAACCCCTAGAATCATCAGAAAACCCAGACGAAAACCCTCTGTAACCGCAACATCGTCCACCCACTGTGAGGGCCGAGCACGGAGAGTGCCCCTGCTACCAGACCTGAGTTGGTGCTCCCAAAACCTTCAACCGAAAGTGAACTAAAAAGAAAAGACAACAAGGAGGTATTTGGGAGTATCCTGAGCCATTTGGAGAAGAACAGGGGGTTGCCGGAGGCCAAAATAGTAAACTAACCCCTGCCTACCAATGGAGGAGGAGTTAACTTTAGCTTCGCGGAGGATGGCCCTCACCATTTTAGATACTAAGGAGATGCCTCAATAGACTCTAATGAGGGACCCATAAGGGCTGTTCTGGAGGTTATGGAGGTGAAGAAGCGGACAAAGAAGTCTGAAGAAAAGAAGGAGGAGAGGAAATTTGAAGAGAAACGGGCAGAGGAAGATGAAGTTGCCCGGCTGGAGAAAGAGAAGAAGGAAAAACGGAGAAGTGAAAAAAAGCAATGCAGGCGAGAAGAGAAGTGCCTAAGGAAAGAGGAAGAAATGAGGAAAAGGGCAGAAAGTATGGAGTTCGACGGAGAATCAACCATCGCAAGGTGGAAGTGGAGGTGTCAGCGCAATTTAAACCATCAACGCAACTACAAACTTCATGGCCACAATCCAGACTAGTTGCGTTGGAGGCTCAACTCCGCGGTTCAGACTATTAGGAAGACCCTGACATCTCCCCTTTAATGCGGCATCGCAAGGAGAATGCATCGTAAGGGTCCACAAGAGACCCAACAATGAACGCATAGAGAAGGAGAAGTAAGAAAGAAGAAGAAAATTAGAGGAGAAGGAAGTGAAAATGGCACGGGTGCGCCAAATCATCGTCTCGACCAATTTGGCCAGACGACTTCAAGATGAGGAGGTTCGCCGTGACAACGCAAGGGTAGAAGAAGAGGAGAAAAGAAGGATCGAGGATGAGCAGCGCATTGCGCTCGCTTCTGAGCAGTTTGAAAAGGAAATGAGAGAAGAAGAGGAGGTGAAGAAGAAAGCAACAAAGGAAAAAGAGTTGCACTGCAAAGAAAACATTTAGCGCACTAGAGAGTGAAAAAGAAAAGAACAGGAAGAATGAGAAAAGGAAGAGCAAGTGAAATGCAAGGAGCGGGAACGCATTCAAAGACAAAATTCCCTCCTTGTGTTCGCTCAAGACAAAGGCAAAGCAAAGATGGAAAACAGCGAGCTTTCGCCGGCCAGGAGGTGCCCAAAAACCAAGAAGGAAAATGATGATTTATGGATGGAAATGGGCTTCTTTCCTCGCCAGCGCCACTACCAGATCTTATCATCAGCGTTATGGTGGAGCATGGGTGGGAAGCTTTCTGCCAATGCCCATCCATTGTTATTCCATCGGTAGTGAGAGCATTCTACCATGGCCAGCTCCACGACACCGAAGATGCGATGATGGGAGGGTAGTGCCATCTAGCGCAGAGGACATCAATAAACTATACCAGTTGAGGAATTTCCTGGAAGCATCGGGTAACAAATTGATTGATGATCCTAGCGAAGAAGATATGGAGGATGCGCTGAACGTACTAACGCAACCGGGCACCAAGTGAACGGTGTCCTTAACCGGCATCAAAACCCTCGCTTCTAACCATCTGTTACCTGAAGCGCGCCTTTGGGTCTACTTGGTGAAGAGATGGCTCATCCCGACATCACATGATAAAACCATTTCAAGGGCTAGAGTCATGGTCGTATACTGCATTGCGCGCGACATTCCAATTGGTATGGGCCATCTTCTTGCGAAACAAATCCGAGGTTATGTTGGCCGTGTGAGAAGTCAGTATTTCTTTCCATGGATGGTTTCTAGCCTATGCCTATCTGTGGGCGTGGGCATTGAAGAAGAACCCATGTCAGAAGTCTACGACATCATCAACACGAAAATCCTGAGTATCCTTCTCAAGGATTCGCTGCATTGCCCCGAGCCTCCACCGAAATGGCCCCTCATCGATTTGAATGGCCATTGGCAACACGAGACCCAAGAAGCCGGCGCCACAATGACCAAGGTACGAAATCATCAAGAAGTTAACATCACATCCGCCAAACCAATTTACCCTCGGACCCTTTACCCTTGGTCATTCGTCCACCAAGCCCAACAAATGAACCCCTTTCCCCTCTTCCCGAAAAATTTACAAATCTCCTTCTTGCGCTCAACTCCAACCCCGCATCACCAGCACCTTCCATCTGCCATCCATCTCCACCCCACTTTTTCCCACAAACATCGCCGCATATTGATGACCTACACGGCTTGAGAGCAGGCCCTACGTTTATCCCCAAACCGATGTTGGTGAGACATCAATGATGCCACCTCTCACCGTATCCCTAGCTGTTGCCCTTGAAGATATGCGGGGCTTTTTGTCTCAAGAATTATCCTTCTTCTGCCATACAATAATGGAGTTGCGAGAGAGCAACGCAGAGCTACGTCAGGTGATGATCAACATTTAATGCAACATTTTTACCCTTCGCTTGAATCAAAGACAGATGGCCGAACGCAGCCACGAGTTCTCCAATTTCTTAACCACATATTTGTATGGTCCATGGTGCTTCAACATCTGCAGCAACCTCTGTTTTTTCAAGAAGCGCCGTAAGGAGCTCCTTCGCAACGCCCTCCTCACCAAGAGCCCCTACCGCAAAGTTAAATTTCGGGGTGTACTACCTTCTCCTTCACATTTTTGAATTCTTTTTGTGGTCATTCAATTTTTTTTTTTATATATATATATAGCCATACATTGTATTCTTCTGTACATGCTTAAAATTTTGTGTTTACGATCATTATAATTCTTTGTGTACTTAGACAATTTTTATATAATTAAGTGATTATTCTTTCCTTATGTCTTGGCCTCTTTATTTACATCATCCTTTGTCAATTTATCGTGGTAATTCTTTCTTTTCATTTGCGTTGTTTATTTACGCTGCCATGACGAGTTTTATTCGTAACTTTAGCGCATTTTCTTTATATATTGCATTTTCTGCCTAACACTTAGACAATTCATCACAATAGTTCTACTTTACCTTCTCTATTACACGACTCTGCTTAAACATTCTTTTCAAAATTTTGACCAAGTATTTTGTCTTTTCTGTCCAAAACAACGCAATGAGAACCTTGTGACTCTCTAAATTTGGGGGTGGGAAAGATCTGAGCAGATGCGATCATATCAGACAAATGCATTCTTAAAAAAAAAAAAGAATATTTTGAAAAAAAAAACAACTCCGCTGTCAGCACAAGGGAAAAGTCCAACCTGATAAAAGTTAAGTCGTGAAAGGAATCTGCTCGTAGTTGGATGTTCGCATGACACCCTGTCTCTTATACACATCTAGATGTGTATAAGAGACAGATCCAATGTCAGTGCAAGGGAAAATCCCAACCTGATAAAAGTTAAGTCGTGAAAGGAATCTGCTCGTAGTTGGATGCTGTCTCTTATACACATCTAGATGTGTATAAGAGACAGAGGCAACACGAAGGGTGTAGCCATGATCAACGTTCTCTATAGGAAGACGTAAACCAGGCCAACGCATAAAAGGCGTACTTTGTTGTTTTCACAAGAATAGTTAAAACATTCTTTTCAAAACAAGAAAAGAACTTTGAGCAGAATTTTGTCTTAAGTAAGAATAAAGTAGAGCATGCTGAAGAAATGTTCAAAGGATAGAAGGAATTAGCAATTTTGAGAAATTATGTAAAGGTGGAGCATTCAGAGTAGCTGATCGATGCAAAGTTAGGATAAGATTTGAGCTGAATTGCCTTACTAGAGGATATGCTTGAGGACAAACATATATCTAAATTTGGGGGTGTGATAACTTGTAGAAATACAAGTTATTTATACCATCTTATTTAGAATATGCGGCAAAAAGAAGGAAAAAGTTGCATCAAACGTATAGAAATTGACTTAGAAATGCAAAAGTTGTAAAGTGTCGGAAGCATACCAACTAACCCCATTGCGATGGCAAAATGGAATGTCCAAGTCTTTGTTTTTCAGAAACAGGTCACCACATACGACGATCGCTTGAGGACAAAAAGTGTAATGCATTTTCACTGCATGCGACGATCGATAAAAAGACCAAAGCATTTGCACCGCATGCGGCGATCGATCCTGGATAAACAGATCAACGCATTTGCACCGCATGCGGCGATCGATCGTAGATGAAAAAAGCGACGCATTTGCGGGATTTTTGAAATTGCACAGCTTTTCTATTGTACAATCTGACAAATTGAATGTGGAGCAGAGCGGACGTTTCCACCAAGCCATGGCAGAAAAAGTAACTTTTCAGAGCGGGACCACTGATCAAAGAGGTGCCAAGGTCTATAAATAGCTACATCAATTCCAAAGAAAGAAGGATGGTTTAAAGAGACATTTAGAGAAAATCTAGAAGAAAGACGAGACAAGTCTGAAAGGGAAGTCTCGGGAGCCAGAAATTCATTCACAAGTCCAAAGAGAAGCTCTATGCAAAGATCAATTCTACCTGGGAAACTGATAACGTGCAGAAATGCACGTTATTACAGCGCAAAATTATAAACAATGCAGGATTGCGATGGTAAAAATATACAACATTACATCCAAAAGCATTAAGTTCACAACATTACGATCGCATGCGTCTATTGCATTAAAGCAGCTAACTTATGTATTTTATGTAGGAAAATGCGTTGACGCAAGGCGGAAATGTGATCCGAAGAAATTAACGTCCGAAAGTATAAGAGATTGCGACTATAAGGCTATGTGATCGTTTGCGTTCATGAAATCAAGACTGCGACCACAAGGCTATGCGATCGTTTGCGCTCGCGAAATCAAGATTGCGACTGCATGGCTATGTGATCATTTTGCGTTCAAAAATTTGCAAAAAAGGTGGCCGTATAGAGCTGGCACATCAAGGTGGGCGCATCTGGGTGAAAGCCTAATAAATCACGATGAGACAGAAAGCTAATGACGGTCGATTCCGAATTAAGTTGACAAGCCGTTAATGACCACTGTAGCAAGTACACTCAACTTTTCGGTGAAAAATATTCGACGCATCAGAACGAGAATTAATGCCATCCCATCAGTACAATCATAAGAGAGAAGAAGCCTTTCACCGTGAAACTCTATAAATACCGAAGGCTACCTTCAGTGAAGGAGTTAGTTCAATTTTAGAGAATTTTCCCTATAGATAGAAGTAGCCTTGTTCATAGTTTTCTTTTACTTAGAAGGTGGAAGCGAGAGAGGGGAGATTACACCGAGAGATCGTCACGGTGAACTCGGAAGGGTGCTAGGGAGCGTCGAAAGCAGAGAGAGGGCCAAATCTTGTGGAAGCAAGAACATCTTTTGGGTGGAATAGTGAACAAAGTGTAAAAGCCTTGGGAAACAAGGAATTGCTACCATACTCTCTACCCTTATTTCCGTTGTCATTTTGTAATATGAACTTATTTATAAAAATGGAATTTACATCTTTATATCTATCCACTCTCTGTACATTACACATGAGTAGTTAAATCTGTCAAATGGGTTGAGAAGCAATTAGCTAGCATAACCTGGGATCTTCATTCTATGCGATTATCTTATATTATGTATGCGTCATTCGTCTATTAGAGATACTAGAGAGGGTAGTCTAAGGATAGAATCTAGGCTTGGAAAAGTTAGATTAGAATCTAGGCTCGAGAGAGTCAGATTAGAACCGTATAATGAAGAGATAGAAGCTTAGTAATAAGCTGTATTTGCTATTAATGCATCACATGCACCCTAGAGATAGGATATGATTGTATGCGGTCGCCTTGTCCTTTCATGCATCGTCATCACATAGGCAAGAAGTAGAGACTTAGTATTTACACATGAACTCATTCTCTCATAGCCTTCCCCTAGGAAGCATATATCAAAAGCAGAAACATAGCTTTTGTAATGGTTACACAACATACCTTGGCCTGTGTTACATACATACAAGCCGGGAAACATGCGTAAAGTATTCTTTAACCATTTGTTGCTTGAGGAAGTATAAATTCATCATTAATTTCACTGTGCTTTACTTGATCATATATGCATGAGTATTGAAAACCTTAAGTTTACTTAGTCACCCACCATTCGCCAGGCTCTTAATGGTTTATATGCTTGCCCTAGCTTTTCTTGGCCTGAAAAAGATATAATTTCCGATTAAACTACTTAGAATTCCTAGTAGAATACCTTAAATAATTCATTTATTAAAGGAACTTCCATCAACACAGACAGTCTTACTAGCGAGATCTCCATGAGCGAGATCCCCCTCATGAGCGAGATCCTCCTCATGAGCGAGATGCTCATGGGCGAGATCAGCGAGATCCTCTAGATCGAGATGAAGCTTTTCCTGTCAAATTTTCACCTTAGCGATACTCAGCCCAATTCCTAGCGAAATTTCCCTCTAGAGCGAGATCTTCTTTACAAAATCAGCGAGATTTCCTTTATAAGCGAGATCTTCTTTACAAAATCAGCGAGATTTCCTTTATAAGCGAGATCTTCATGCCCACATCTCACTATAATTCTCTATGATGAACTGCTTGCTTGTTCTTCACAAGCAACTGTCTGCTTATGCACCAATTCCCTGTTATAACTTCAAAAATTTATAACTCAAAATCCAAAGCTCTTTTTAAGAAACTTCCTTCTATAAACTTGTTCAGAATTGATTAACTTCCTTACCATAAAATTTCATCCTAGAATTCCTTATAGTTTGGCTTGAAACTTCCAACATCACCTCGGCCCTGCTTAAATCCGAGATTCTGCCTTCTCTTTATTTTCTTCACTCTTTGTTCTTGTCTTCTTGAAATCTTCCTCCGGCTATACAATCTCACAACCTAGATTCTCTCAGTTTTCGAATGACACCAAATTCACTAAAATTTTCTATGTCAACTGCCAAAACTAAGCTTTTGAAGTTCCTCTTCCAAAAACACTTCCCACCGCCTCCCAAGTTCAAGGATTAACTGCCACGTTACCCCTACCTAATATGTTTTTCCTTCCCTTCCATCATATTTCCTATAAATAACCATGAATTAATACTTTAATAAAAATAAGAAAGAAAATATATAATATAACATTCCTTAGGCTAAACATGCTTATCTAGGAACCTAGAGTTCGGGGTTTACAATCATCCCCTCCTTATAAGAAATTTCCTCCTCGAAATTTACCTGATATGTCATTTAAAAAGTTGAGGATATCTCTTCCTCATTTGCTCTTCAGGTTCCCAGGCAGCTTCCTCGATTCTATGATTACGCCATAGCACCTTCACCAAAGGAATCGTCTTATTTCTGAGTACCTGGTCTTTCCTGTCCAAGATCTTAATGGCCTCCTCCTCGTAAGATAAATCTTCTCTGAGCTGTACCAGTTGTGTTGCTTGTATGTGCATGGGGTCAGGCACGTATTTCCATAGCATTGCCACATGAAATACGTCGTAAATACAAGCTAGCTCCCCTGGCAATTGCAACCTATAAGCTGCTAGACCAACCCGTTCCACAATTTCATATGGTCCAATGTAACGTGGACTTAACTTCCCTTTTCTCCCAAACCGGAGAATTCCTTTCCATGGGGATAGCCGAAGAAATATCCGTTCTCCAACTTCAAATTCTAGTTCTCTTCTTCGCTTATCAGCATAGCTCTTCTGTCTATCGTAGGCCACCTTAAGATTATCCCTGATAAGTTTTACATTCTCTGTTGTTTGTTGAACTAATTCTGGACCCAATAATTTTCGTTCTCTGATTTCATTCCTGCATACTGGGGTCCTACAAGGTCGACCGCACAATGCTTCATAGGGAGCCATTTCGATACTAGAATTGTAGCTATTGTTCTAGGCAAATTCAATCAACGATAAGTGTGTATCCCAACTTCCTTTGAATTGTAGTACACAAGCTCTTAACATATCTTCCAGAGTCTGTATAGTTCTTTCTGACTGTCCATCTGTTTGCGGATGAAAATCCGTACTGAAATGCAATTTAGTGCCCATAGCCTTCTGTAAACTAGGCCAAAATTTTGAAGTGAACCTCGAGTCCCGATCCGACACTATCGACATTGGGGCTCCATATTGACTGATTATCCTATTCACATAAATCTTAGCTAGATGGTCTAGTGTAAAAGTAACTTTTACTGGTATGAACTTGGCCGTCTTAGTTAGTCTATCGACTATTACCCAAATGCCATCAAATCGTGAGGGATTCTTAGGCAATCCAAATAGAAAGTCCATTGTCACATGCTTCTACTTCCACTCAAGCACTGGAAGTGGATTGAGTAATCCTGCTGGTCTTTGTCTCTCAGGTTTTACTTGTTGACAGATTATACATCGGTCCACATATTCTTCTATGTCTCTCTTCATCCCAGGCCACCAGTAAGATTTCTTCAAAGTTCTATACATCTTGGTGCTACTTGGATGCATAGCATAAGCGAAACTATGTGCTTCTTCTAAAATGGCCTGTTTAAGCTGTAGCTTGTTAGGCACACATTCTCCCCTCCTTTTCTAGCACATTGTCTGCTTCTAGTTGAAAGTAACCCCTGATGCCCTTAGTTACATTATCAGCAATCTTCTGAAGATCAAGGTCTTCCAACTGATCCTGCTTAAGGTTTTCTACTAAGGTAGGCCTTATCTGGAAAGTAGCTATCATTCCTCCTGACGATTTCACTGATAAGGCGATTCTAGAATTCCTGAACTCCTGCAATAGCATACCTCTTATTGAACCAATAATGACCTTGGGTCCCGAGGATTTCCTACTTTGCCACAACATTAGCCTTACCAGGGTGGTACTCGATGGAATAGTCATAATCTTTAATCAATTCAATCCATCTTCGTTGTCTTAGATTCAACTCCTTTTGATCAAAGATATATTTTAAGCTTTTGTGATCTATAAATATCCTACACCGCTCTCCAAATAGGTAATTTCTCCACAACTTCAGAGCCAAAACAACTGTTGCCAACTCCAGATCATGCGTAGGATAAATGCCCTAGTGTTTCTTAAGTTGACGAGAGGCATATGCAATCACCTTCCCATCCTGCATCAACACACATCCCAATCCTTGTCAGGATGCGTCACAATAAATCTCAAATTCCTTACCTGGAATAGGCAAGGTAAGCACTGATGTTGATACTAATTTCCGTTTCAACTCCTGGAAACTATGTTCACACTTCAACGACCATTCAAACCTCACGCCTTTCTTGGTCAGGTTCGTCAACGGAAGAGCTATCTTAGAGAAACCCTCCACAAACCTCTGATAATAACGTGCCAACCCTAGGAAACTGCGTATTTCTGAAACGGTTGTGGGTCGTTCCCAATTAACTATTGCTTCAGTCTT